>NC_091441.1:39904558-40223485 GCF_964237555.1 Oryctolagus cuniculus | reverse complement strand
CAGTGCCCCTCCCTTGGTTCCTCAAGAAGGGTGGGAGGGAAGACCGTCTTCCCGCTTGCTCAGCTTCCCTCTGGCAGAGACATCCATCTCTCCTTTTCCTCTGGCGCCCAGGGACCTCTGACTCTGTCTATCCACTCTCAAACCTACTCTGACTCTCTTGCCTTGGACTCTGTCTGTCTACCCAGATGGTGAGCTCGTGGAGGGCAGGAACCCAGTCCTCTGGTCTTTCCTTCTCTACAAGCCCTCTTGATAGTGATGGGCACATAGTAGGTGCTCAGGTTCCAGATGGCAGATATCTGTGGCTCATCTGAATGCTGCATTTGTTGATCTGAGGCCTAGGGAAAGGCGCGGCATGGGGCACACTCTGCTCTGGTGGTGGTGAGAACAGGCAGTTCAGGACACACGCCTCACCACTCAGTCATTCTTGCTGTTCATCCAGCCCTTCTGATCCCCTGCTGGAAGCAGCGAGAAGGGACAGGCCTGTGAAGAACTCACTGTCTAGTTAGAGAGACCAAAGATACACCAAGTGAAAAGCCCCAGAACAGCAAACGGCAACAGATGGTTAAATGTCTTCCAGGCCTGAGGAGCTCCTCATATGAGAAAATAGAAAACAATCCAAGTTGCCTGTGATGATCTGCAAGGCGGTTAGTAGCCTTGAGGAAAGAGGGGCGCTTGGGAAGGCAGGATGCAGCGGATGGGGGAATTCTGAGAGCTGGCCGCGGCCTGTACTTAGGACAAGGAGGGAAAAAGCATCTCTGAGGTGAAATCAGAGATGCAATCTACACAGGGCTCCCCTCACAGAGGGCCCAGACCTCCACAGAGTGAGGCTAAGGGTGGAGAGGAAGGGCTGGAAGCAGGAGTCCCCTATGCTCTCTATAGAACACTCATTCTTGTGTCGTTTGGGCCAGGAGACTGACTCAGAGAGCTGCGTGACTCACCCAAAGCCGCAGTCCCACTCAGGGACAGAGTGAAAGGAGTAGGCTGTGTGGGCCTGGGATTCCCAGAGAATGTGGGGCTCATGTGCACAGTGGTACCCAGGGAAGATTTAGGAGGACAGAGCCGGGATCTGGTCCTGCAGGCAGGGGCGATGCAGCTCAGGAAGCGAGGTACCTTTCAGGTAGTGGTACTGGTTGCAGATGCCAGGCCTGGAGCAAACAGTGGGCTTTCTAGGGGTGGTGAGAAGGAGGTGGCCCCAGGGTGAGCAGGCAAGGGGCTGGTAAGTAGGCAGCCTCTGCAGGCTTCTCTACATGCCCAGGGCTTTTCTGTCCTTTAATAAATGGGGGAGGCTTAATGATTTCAAGAACAATACTTGGAGTGAGAAAGGAAGAGAAAAACCTTCCCTAGAGCCTCTCAATACTGCTTTCTGCTGCCCAGAATTGCAGGAAGGACCTCCTTGTGCTGTCCCAAACCCAAGGCAGGACTGGCCAGTGGTGCACAGCAGTTGGAGGGAGGAAGGGACTAGGAAAGAGGATGCTGTGTGTTTGGGAAAATCAAGGGCTTCCCTCAGAGGGGCCAAGCTGTCTGCAGAGACACAAGCTAGTGCCAGGACTGATAGAAGAGTGGCTTCTGAGCTCTTTTCCTTGTTGGCTGAATCTGAAGGACTTCAGTCTTGTGGGGACTCCCCTGGTCCTGGACTCTGGCACAGGATGCTTCTGTGGGTCTCTGTGTCTCTTTCTGGTCAGCTCCTGCTCCAGTCTTCCATGCCTACCTGGGGCATTGCTTCCTTTTGGCTGAGGATTCACAGACAATGGAAGGCAGTGTGAGAGGTGGAGGGGGTGAAAGGGACCCCAGGTCACAGCCAGGGGCATCCTAGGCAGTGTGGCAGGGAGGAGAGGCTGGAGGTGTGGAGAAGCTGGCAGGCAGAAGGTCTTGAGTCATCACTTTCTAGGCCTCAGCTTTCTCTTCTGTAAAATGGGGGCTGTGGGCTCACCTTCCACCCTCCTCTCCTTCCTCACAAGTGAGGTTGATGCACAGTTCTGTAAAAAAAATTATTAAGGTGAGAGAGTGGATGTTGAGGGTCTAAATGGGCAATAGAAAGATGTAGATAAGTTTGGTGAACTTGACTATACAGAGGGCTTAGGAATTTAATCCTTATCTTCTCCAAAGAATTGACATTACTTTTTTAAAAAAAAAAATATTCAGAGAGGCAGAGTTACAGACAGAGAGGGGAAGACACACACACACACACAGAGAGAGAAAGAGGTCGGTCTTCCATCCACTGGTTCACTCCCTAAATGGCCTCAATGGCCGGAGTTGTGCCTACCCAAAGCCAGGAGCCAAGAGCTTCTTCTGGGTCTCCCATGTGGGTTCAGGGACTCAGGCCATCTTCCACTACTTTCCCAGGCCACCAGCAGGGAGCTGGATTGGAAGTAGAGTAGCTGGGACCTGAACTGGTGTCCATAGGGGATGCTGGTACCACAGGCGGATGCTTAACCTACTATGCCACAACTCCAGCCCCTAATTCGCATTATTTTTTAAAAAGGCTACTGCTCAGTCCACAGAGGCAGGTGGTTTCATCCTTGTTTAGGTAAAGCTGGCAGAACCTGTATGCTGGAGGCACACCTCTTAGCTCCACATCCTGCATCTCCCTCTTGTGAGCTGCGTAACCTTGGGCAGGTGGTTTAATCTCTTTGTGGCTCAGTTTCCTCGTTCATGAAATAGGAAGAGAATCTAGAAGCTACCTTGTAGAGCTGTTGGGAAGATTAAATGAGTAAATGCAGGTAAAGTGCTTAGATCAATGTCTGGGAAGCCAATATTATCGGAGCATCACTAACAGGCCACTGGGGACTGAGGGTCTTGCTGAAGCCCCTCCCACCTTTCACAGAGCACGAGGGGCATCCCCCTCTGGCTGGGGCTGGGGCTGGGTCTGGTGCAGTGGGCATCCTTATGCCCTGCATAGCTGTTTCTCAGGGTGCTCCTTGGGTAGGTGAGGCCTGCATCATGGCCCTTCCTGGGGCCTAGCCTCTGTACAGGTATAGGCACTCCAGCTCCTTCTTACCTGAGAGGTGGTGCTGAAGCAAGTCTTTTTAATTGTGATGTTTTACTAATTAGTTTTTAATTATGTTAATTTATTGTACATGAGCCCTGAGGTTTTCAGACACTGGGCTCACTTTAGAAACTGGCATAGTAAGTTGTATTTATTACACACACAATGCTGTGGGTAAATGTCACTTGAGCATGACCATGATTTCTCTGTTGATGCTGCTGCCTGGGCACTTCTTCCTGGGCTCTCCATCTCTAACTTTCCCTGCACATCAACATGCTCAGTGTCTGTAGGCTCTGCAGGTGGTGTGAAGGGGTGAAGAGGCTGGGTGGGACCAGGGGCAGCTGGGTCTCAGGAAGATGAGACTGCAGGAGCTTTACACTGGGTCAGGCCTTTAAAGGGTTGTCACTGGGTCACCCATCAGCTGGGTGCTGAGGACAGCTCGACAAGGAGACTGGCTGCCTTACTTGGGGTGGGGAATGGGGAAGGAGGATGGAGAGGGCACACACGTAGTCAGTAGGGGCTGAAGACCACAAAGGATGGAAGGATGCAGGCTTGTGTTCCAAGAGTGTTGGGTGGCCGCGGTGGGGTGGGGTGGAAGGGCTTTGCAGTAGAGCTGGCTCTGAGGAAGTTCTCAGGGTGGGGTGTCAGTGCACAGGCACTGTCTGATGCTACGCGGAAGAGTGTAATCACCATCAAGGACCAGGACAAAGATGCCAACCAAGTCCTAAGGAAAATGGCTGCGAAAGGAGAAGCTCTCTTTGCGTCCCCTCCCACCATGCTGAGGGTGAGGGACACCACCCTGGCCCATGTCCAGTAGATCATTTCTACCGTCAAAGGTGGAGGTTGCTGCCCTTGGGAATATTTAAAAATAGACACCACAGATTTTCAAGAAAATCAGTCCCAGCTTACCCACCCCCCAATAATTTCCAAATGGCAGCTTTCTTTTACTAAGTTTCATCTTCCAAAGTTACATGCGAAGTTATAAATATATACACATACACATATATATATACACACACACACACGTCCACACATGCATATAAATATGTAGTCTCTTATTAAACAGATACATTAACATAAACTTTGCTCAAAGGGTACAATTTAAAGAAATACAGTCTATAAATACAACCAGACATTTATTGGTTAAAAAAATCTGTATATAAGACATAAATTACAAAAAGTTCATGGGAAAATAGACTGTTGAGAGGAGTATATTTTGGCCCAGAAAGTTGAAATTTGTGCATAGCTTTTGCATAATAGATATTTTCCAAGAACTGTTGAAGAGCTTCCGTTTGTGTGTGATAGGCATATGCATTACACAGAAAGAGTTTAGTTTTGGCCAGCCATCTCTGAGCCCATTTTCCCATCTGAAAACAAGGAAAACAATTCAAGAAGACTAGAAGAGGTCCTAAATGTCCACTGCCTGCCATATCCAGATAGTAGGTGTCAATCAGTTAGGATTGCTATGAGTGTCTCAAAAACAGTCAATGAAGTCTCCTCTTTCCAGGTTTGAGCCTTTGCAGAAATTAGCACTTAGAATCCTGTGATAGCTCAGGGCGGTGTCTGTGGAAGAGGACAGCTGGAGCTTCCCCTCAGTGGTCCCTCCCAGTGTTGCTGGGGAGATGTGAAGGGTCCACGTTGGGGGTCTGCTTTGGCCCCATCTGTGTTGGGGTAGGTGGATGAATTTCCAGTTGAGGGTATAGGCAAGGGGAGTCCGGGCCAGGGCGAACCCCATGCCTTTGTCCCAACAGAGCTGGTCCTCAGGCTCAGTGAGACGTTCACACTGTGGCCCACACCTCACACACCCCTTCCCTCCATGTTCAGGGCTGCCTGTGTCCACACGTCTGCACCACTCTCCTGAAGGGTGGTCAAGCAGCTGTGACTCACGCCTTGGCCCTGTGCCCTCTCGCTGAGTCACAGTATAATTGATACTTCCCTGGGACAGGTTTCTCCCCTCATGTGACCCCAGGCAGGGTCACTGGGCCTGGCTGAATCCAGACAGGGACTGGGGAGGCCTGACTGGACTGAGTCCATCCCAGGAGGGAGGTGCAGGCAGTTAGAACACAAAGGTGGCCCTGAGCCTTGTATGTGATGTCTTGAACATCTGTGAGGTCCTGTGTTTGTGGCAGAAAGGCTGGCCCAACACCCACATCAGTATCCCCACACTGGTCTCCATCAGGCTAGGCTGTCTCTCTGAACATTGCTTCTGTTGATATGAAAGCTGTGGCTTGGTCTATGGGACTCTCCTTGAAGATACCCCATGGTCTCGATGCTTCTGGGCTGAGGGTGGCTCATCTTTGTTTCCAAAATGGGTCATGGGCTTGGAAGAGCTGTGAGTATGGGGAAGAAGGTTAGACAGTGCCATCCACACATTGTACAAGGGCAGTGTCACCTCTTGGGGCCCACTTCCATGCCATCTTTGGCCCAGAAATGGAACTACCTCTTCTACTGATGACATGGGATCCCCTGGGATAAAAGCACAAGTCCTCCTGGCCTGGTGGGAGTGGGTGGGGTCAGGGTCACCTCTGCCAACCTCCTCTGTGGTAGGCAGATTGCGGGGTGGGGTCTGCAGGCCCCTAGCCAGCTATAGTCACAGCATTACTGTCCCACCATGGACAAATCAAGGCAATTACTTTTAGTTTTTGTATCCTTACCTGTAAAGTAGCATAAAACTCTCCTTCTATGCCAGAGAGGTTGCTAATGATAAGCTAAAGCTTGGAGAAACAACCACTCTATTATCAGAATTCCCCATCTCCCAGCCTCTTGCTCTTGCTCCATCCCATGTCCATGCAGTGCTATCCATGAGGCCTTTGGGCCTTGGTCACTCTCCCAGTCCCAGTTCCAAAGGGTTCCCTACTCAACTGCACCACTGCCCACTGAGGGCAGAGCCAGGTCCTGAGCATTTTGTGTCAAGAGTTGCTTCTGTGTGTGCCTATCAGGTAAGCAAGGGGCTTCCATTCAGGTTCTGAAGTGCCTAAGCTGAGACTTGAGTGTGCTCTTGCCTCATTGTTACTCCTCTCTGACTTCAGCTCCTGATTTGAGAGATGGGGAGCACAGCCCTGGTTCTACATATCTGTGGGTAGGGGTGAGGATGGAATTACTTCCCTGAGTGCAGGGTGCTGGTGTTATAGATAAGCCCCTCTTCCCACCCACCCTGTCCCTGCCTCTGCATAGCCCCCTGGCCTCAGAGCAGCCTGGACTTCACATCTATTCTCTTCCTCCTGCTTATTTCTCCCCACCACCCTTAATAGCTGCCTGGCTTTTGGCTGCAGCCTGGTATATAATAACCTGCAATTATTGTCCACTTAAGCTGTCCCCAGAGCCTTGTCTGTTGTGCTGCCCAGGCCTGCAGCAGCGGCCTACTGATTTCCCTATCAGAGTCCCGACCAATGGGAAGGGAGCCCCTGACAGGGCTGGACTGACAGCCACTGGGCAGGGCCACCACCTCCAGGGCTGCAGCTTCCCTGGAGACAGGGCCTGGTGCAGCCTGGGAGCTCACCTCTTTGGTGAGCTGTGCGCAGACTCCATGACCCTCTCTTTCTGCTTCTATGTACACATTGTCCTCATTCCAGCCCCAGTGCCTTTGTTTACCTTGTACCAGCTGCATGCACCGGCCAGTGCCTTTACAGGCTAAGTTCTTCCTCTCTGCCCCTTTATAAAGGAAGGAATCAGGATTCTACCTGCCATGCTACTGGTATCAGAGGATCAGGGAGGTTAGGTCAATTTCCTAGGGTCACATAGCCAGGAGGTGACAGCAAAAATTCAAATTAAGATTGACAGATTCCGTGACTTGCTTTGATTCTTTCAAGATTTATTTATTTATTTATTTGAAATGCAGAGTTGCAGAGAAGCAGAGGCAGAGAGAGAGAGAGAGAGAGAGAGAGAGAGAGAGAGTGTTTTGCATCCAATGGTTTATTCCCCAGTTGGCCGCAATGGCCAGAGCAGCGCCAGGAGCCAGGAGCTTCTTCTGGGTCTCCTACATGGGTGCAGGAGCCCAAGGACTTGGGCCATCTTCCACCTCTTTCCCAGGCCATAGCAGAGAGCTGAATGGGAAGTGGAACAGCAGGACTCGAGCAGGCACCCATATGGGATGCTGGCTCTGCAGGCAGTGGCTTTACCCACTATGCCTCCACGCTGGCCCCAGCTGACTTCTTTCATCCTACAGAACACATCTCCTCTCTTCCAACAAATCCTTGTCCACGCTGGCAGCTTTGCTCAGTGCCATGTCCCTTGGAAAGACCTCCCACCCCTGCAGGGAACTGACTTCCCCTGTCTGGACCCTTAGAGCCATAGCTTCAGCATCAGGTAGCCTGGGTGTACTGGGGCAGCATGATTTCTCCCACCGTTTGGTTCTCACAGTGTCTCTGCATGGACCCTGTAGCTTTTGCCATTGCTCACGGCTGGCTTTCTGGACTTGGAGTCATCTCCCCCGAACAGCTCTTCTAGAGCCCCCTCCTCGCTGCTCTTGACTAAAGGCCTGGTCCCCCAACCCCCTGCCTCATGCGGTAAACGTTTGGGTTATCCCTTCAGCACCACCCGGCTCTGATAGAAGTGACACAGATGACAACGGTGATGACAAAAGCAGATTTCCAGGTGTGAAGAAGATGCAGGTCGGCGGCACCGGCAGAATCGCAGGGTGTCTGTATTTTCACACCACTCTGAATCTAATAATTAAATGACCAGGGATGAAAGTGGGTGTCCAGATCCTGACGTCTGGTGTCCTTCTTGCTGGTTAATTTGGTGTGAGCCTGTGTCTTCTCGGTGAGTGTGTCTGTGAGTGTGCACGGAGTCCAGATCTCAGTGGTGACCGTGTGTCTGGAGAGCTTGGGGACACTGGGGCCAGGTAGATCCAGCAGCCTCCTGCACGGCCAACCAGGGAGACCCAGGGCCTGGAGTCTGAGGGAGGCTCTGAAGGATGCTGTGACCATAGGGTCCACTTGCTGCTGCCTTACTGGCAGCCAGGTTGGGGCCTGGGCTGAGCGGAGGAGGGTGGATCCCTAGGCCCAGCCCTGGTGGGTCCATGTCCATCTGGGCCCTGATTAATACCCTCCCTCCCCCTGCAGGGCTCACCCTCCCTTTGCCTGCGTGTTCTTCTCAGGCACTTGCGTTTGTCCACCCTTCAACAAAAGATCCCAGCAGAAGGCTTTGTTGGGAAACAGTTTTGGGGTATCCCGAGGCCTTCTCTGTCCCCTTAAATCATACAGGCTAAGTGGGAGGCTAGCTTGGGGGCTCTCTGGCCCCTCTGGAAAGAACCCTGCCCACCGCCCCCCCTTCTGACCTCCCGTGTTGGGGCAGAGTTTCACGCCCTCTGGCCACTTCCCCAGTCTACTGCTTCTCAGGCTGTAAACAGTCCTGTGGGTTGAGTCCCTCGCAGGATGGGACCTGTGAGGAAGGGCTGGGAAGGATCCTCAAGTAGGGACAGGGCTAATGGGGACAGTTGCCAGGACCAGCCACCTGTAGCAAACTGCAATAGAAGGACTTCAATGAGAAGGGTGAAATGCCATGACCAGCTTTTCTGCACTGCTCCTGGCACTCAAGGAGAGGAAGACTTCAAATCCGCTGGTTGAAAGGGCCTCCCGCTCTCTCTCTGCAAGGCAGGCCAGTCTGGCCTGGGCAAATCCTTCATCTTTGGAAGTTTCCTCCCCATCCCAACCTGTAGTTGAAACGGCACCTGGGGTTGGGGCAGCCTATGCGTCCTGTGTGGGGCAGAGGTCTTGGGTTGTCCTTGTGTTGTGTCCTCTGGGGCCTTGAGGGGTTCCATGGGAGTGGCAGCTGCAATCAGCATCCTGGGGTCCTGGAGCCCACCAGGCTCCGGGTGACCCTTATGCTCACAGGTGGAATCTGGATCCAGCTCCCTGTGCTTTCACTACAACTTCTGTGATGATGGCTGCTCACCCTTACTCCAGGGCTGGGGCTGAGCCTGGCTTCCAGTCCTGCTCCTGTGTATCCCACCCCAGAAGACAACCTGACAGCTCCTGGGATCTCCTTCACTGCATGCAGCTAGGATGCACAGAGACAGGAGAGGGGCAGGTCTGATTAAATCGATGCTTCTGCTTAACCCAGTCTCCCTTGACTCCTCTGGGGGGAGGCCTAGCTTCCCCTGAGCCACTCATACAGGAGCTGAGCCCAGTTGCCACAGCTTGCAGCTTTCTGTAAAAATTTGCTTTTTTCTTCTCCACTCTTTCCCATTGCTCTTTCACTCTCAGAGGGTCCCCTTCCTTGCCTTGTCTTCTCTCCCCAAGTCAGGACACGGGGCACTGGAGAATGGTTCTCTGTGAACCCAGCCAGGGCACGGCGCAAGAAAGAACAGGAGACAGCAGGCTCCATTGAGAACCTGGCAAGTCAGGTTTGGCAGAATCTACTTAAAAACATTTATAATACAGAAAAAATTTTCCTCTGGGGTGGCTTTTAAAACTAGTTTTGGACATTTGAAGAGTAAATCCTTCGCTACCTAGAAAGCTTGACAATGTAAAATGATTCATTTGTCAGATATTTAGGTTGGTTGAGATTAAGCATTTACTAGTATGCAGAAGAGATGTGACTTCAAATTGATGGGCTGTATGTGTGGCTGCTTAACTACTGCCCTCACGCGCAAGCCCACCCTTCTGTGTGTGCACGTGTGTGTGCTTGTCAGGGACATGTGTGTGTGAATACATCTTCTTTGGGGTTTAGGATCCTTTCTTTGTGCTGCTAATTCTTTTGGCCTCTGGGGGTGCTATATATATACAGATACTGAATTTGAGAAACACAGGATTTTCACTGTGGAAGGAACCGTTAGCATCTTTTAATCTATTTTTCTCATTTTACATTTTTGGCAACTAATGTTCAGAGAGGCCAAGGGACTTGCTCAGGGTCAGATGTGGATCCCAGTGTGCTCTCCTTTCTCACACTCGTACACACACACACACACACACACGGACACACTATAGTAGTAGTGCACATAGGTAGCAATGCCTCATTGCTCAGCTCTCCCCCCACCCCTTGCTTCCTGTGCCCCATCAGCCTCTCTGTCTCTTTCCTCCTCTCCTTCCTGCTCTGTGTTACTGTGCTGGGAGCTGAGGATCAGATGGCATCAGCAGTGGGGAGGCTGGCCTCTAGGGATACTGCCTCAGCAACTGGCCAGGTGAGGGCCCACCGGGCGCTGGAGAGATGGAGGCCCCGCATGTCCCCCAGCTTCCCTGTTGGTCAGCAGCCATAGGGGGCAGTGGTCTCATCCTAGGGGGAAAAGCACAGAGGGAAGGAAGGAGGCTCTGCTGCTTGGCAATATGTTTCCAGCCTGATTCTCCTCCCCAGGCTCTCTGGTAGCCGGGAGCTGATTTTTCTCACAGAGGGCAGGAATGGGGTTACCTCCGCATTGTGCTTCCCTTCTGAGCCCCTTTGCTCCACCCTGAACCCTATAGCCTCCAGCTCACAACTCCTTTAAGGAAGATGCACCTGACTTGCATTGGATCCAAAATGCACAGGAGAGTGTCCTTTCCTTCTCCAGTCCTGCTGTCCTGGAGCTGAAGTTTGGCTCTGGATTCTACACAGACTGCAGAAACGACTGCTCCGAACGATTTCATTTTCCGTACAGACATGGGATCTCAGATTTGGAATGGGCCTTCAGGGCCTTCTATTTCACACCCATTGGGGGAATCCATTCCCTAGCATCTCTGAAGTTTCTCCAGTCTGCCTAAACACTTCTAGTGATGGGGAGCTCACTCCTTCACACAAAGCCAATTCCTGGAAAAAGTCCCCCTGTTATCACGCCCTTCTCCCAGGACACCCCCTTGTCTCATTCATCTCCCCTGCCAAAGGTCTTGACATTGGCAGCTCCCCTTGCTTTCTCTTCTCCTTTGGGTCTCGTCTGTTTTGTAAAATGGCTCTTAAATCTGGCTTTCTGCTGCCTCCCTATACTGAAGTTATTTTTACTAGCCGCTGGCGGCTTCCTAATGTCCAAATCCAGTAGCCACTTCTACTCTCCTTGCTGTTAGCCACTTCCTCTTCGATAGCTCATCCTTCTTGCTTTGTTCACCTGCTATTTCTCACCCTTCACCCTGGGTCCTTTCCCCATGTAATGTTTAAGGGGTGTGGCTGCCCTGGCCTCAGCCTTGAAATTCTCTTCTTCTCAGGCCTCACAGTCTCCCAGGGCCACCACATGCTTGCACAAGGTGGCAGTTCTCCCTGCACTGATGATGCCCGTTGAGCTTGTCCAGTCACCTCTTGTTACTGAACCTTGGCCCCTTATTTACACTTTCTAGAAGACTCTCAGTCTCAGAGTTTCTGTCTTCCCAAGAGAACCAGAATAGCCCCTACTCAAAGTCCCCTTTTGGTGAGTGGTCCTTTATTCACCTGGGAATCTCAGCCAAGGCAGGAGTTATCCCTGACCACGTCCCCTCCAGTCCTGGTAGCTCTACCACTTCCTCACCTCCTGACCACCAGCCCTCATTCTCCCCACTCCCACTCTTGCCCACTGATTTTCTATCTTTGTCTCTGCCTTCTCTGACCCTTTCCATTTCATTCTGAGCACAGAACAAACTTTCTGACATGTAGATCTGGTCTTGCCAGCTCCCTCTTTAAATGCCTTCTATGGCTTCTTGGTAGTCCAGGGCAGAGCCCACTCTCAATGGCTTGGTGTCCTAGGATCCTCGTAAATCACTCATCCCAACCTTTCCTTTCCTAGAGCTACTCCCTATCACCTCCTCCTTCCCTGTGTCTAGCACACCCTGGCCCCAGCTCCTCATTCTCTCTGTCCACACCCCAATTATACCTCTCTGCCTGTTCTCTTCCTGGGTCCTGTCCTCTTTCTGTTGCCAACTCATGGCTGCTCAGATTTCAGTCCTATGCGTCATCCTCACTGCTGCAGGACGCCTTTCTTGCCTGACCACACAGAGTATTGCACACCCCTGAGGTACCCTGCACTTTGGGGAGAGCCATTTGCACAATTGCAATTGTTTGATGAATGGCTTGTTGATTGCTCCCTTTTCCTCCTCCTCTGTAGACTCCAAGCTCCTTGAGGCACAGCTATGCCTTCCTTGGTCAACTCTGTTTCCCCAGGGCTTATGGCACCCTATGACGGGAGAGCCTCAAGGGTCAGTTTCTAAGTGGGCAATAGGTGCTGAGGGCTGTTCCTACCATGATGGTGACTTGGTCACCTTTTGTGTTCAGGGAGATTGGGTGGGCAGCTTCATGCAGGGTGGAGCAGAGGTACATGGTATTAGAGACCAGGGCACTGGCAGTAGTGTAGGCGTGAGATGTGTTTTCTGCTCCTCTCCCAATGTGCTCCGGATGGAGAGTCCAGGAGATGGAGTTGTTCATGCCTAATTGAAAAGGAACTGAATCCAGATCTGGGTTTATAATAAGCTCACCCCATAACTGTGACTTGACTCTGGCTGATGGTGGGGAGTGTTTCTCTTGCTTTCTTCTTTCCTTGGCCCCCATCTCTTCATCCTCCAAGGGTTGTCTCCAGGAGGAGAGCTCTCTGTTCTGATTTGATTAGCTGGTAGTTGTTGATGTCGATGTTAGTGTCTATAACACATTTGTGACTTTTTCACATCTTGTGCAACCAGAAGGGCACAAAAAGTGGCTTGGTGTGTGAGGTTCAGATTGGTGAAACTTGTTTCCCCAGCTCTGCTCTGTGATAGGAACAGACAGAACCCTCTCCTGGCTGCGGCTCCCCCAACCTGTGCCCTCCAGCACAGCGACAAGCAGGGGTGTGCTTTCTTGCTCTTTGTTATACTGGGTTCTGCCCCATCTCTCCAAAGCAATCTTATAAATCATTGATGAGAATATTTCTATTTTTGTCTTAAATATCCTAGCCAAGAAAGCCTTATGAATACTTTCCAAATCAAGTGCTGGCATTGCATGATGCTTCCTCATTGATGGCAGGCCCATTTCATTGTTTTTTCAATTCTTGGCTCTGTCATTCAGGGTGGCATTGCCAAGTCTCAGCCTGGGGGTGTGGGGAGAGGGCTGACCCTGGTACGGAGCCCTGGGAGGCTTCCCTTGCTTGGGCAGGAGCTCACTTCCTCCCTCCTCCTTGTCACTTTCAGGCAACCCTCCATCTCTGAACCTTGACTTGTTGCAGATGACTGACACTTTGTCTCCTCTCGCCACCCATCCTGCCCCCGCACTCCCTTCCCTCTGTCCCGACTGTCACCCGTTCTGTGCCCAGGTGTTCAGCTCACCTGAATGTCCATGTCCATGTGCAAGTGTAGAGTCTGAGTTCATGCATTATGTCCCAAGCCTTGTGGGCTCATGAGGACAACATCCTCATTCACTACGGTATCCTGAGTCCTGGGCTAGGACTTGGCTCATGGCAAGCACTCAGTAAATACTGGATGAATAAATGGACTGAGAAATACATGAATAAATGAAAGGCCTGAAGGATTGGGTGCCTGGCAGGCTGGGTTTCCACCATCTCTGGCACCCATTTGAACTTGAAGAAAATCAATGCAGAGCTCTTTTGGAGGCTTGGAAATCACCCCCTCCTGAGAATGTGGGATAGGTGAAATGGGTCTTTCCTGAGGATCCTCAAGTTGTTTGGATTTTTAAAAAAGATTTATTGATTTATTTGAAAGGCAGAGTTACAGAGAGGTAGAGGCAGAGGCATATATATATATATATATATATATATATATATATATGTAGAGAGAGAGAGAGAGAGAGAGAGAGAGAGAGATTATTCACTTCCCAGATGGCTGCAACGACTGGAGCTGTGCCAATCTCAAGCCAGGAGCCAGGAGCCAGGAGCTTCCTCTGGGTCTCCCACACGGGTACAGGGGCCCAAGGACTTGGGCCATCTTCTACTGCTTTTCCAGTCCATAGCAAATAGCTGGATCAGAAGTGGAGCAACTGGGACTCAAACCAGCACCCATATGGGGTGCTGGCACTGTAGGCGGTGGCTTTACCCGCTATGCCACAGCACTGCCCCTGAATTTTTCTTTTACTTTAACTCTTCCTCAGCATTCATGTTAATGCTTCATGCTATCTGGGGCCAACACTGTGGTGCAGCAGAGTAAGATAGTTCCTGTGATGCCTGCATCCTCTATCAGAGCACTGGTTCAAGTCCTGGGCACTCAGCTTCCAATCCAGCTCCTGCTAATGTGCCTGGGAAAGCAGTGGATGATGGCCCAAGAGCTTGGGCCCCTGCCACCCACATTGGAGACCTGGATTGAGTTCCAGGATCCTGGTTTCAGCCCAGCCCTGCACTGGCCATGGCATCTATAACCAGCAGATGGAAGATCCCCCACCTCTCTCTCCCCCCACCCTGTGCCAATCTGCCTTTCAAATAAATAAATAGGTCTTAAAAATAATTCATGTCACCTGTCTCTTGCTTCTGAATTGTTTAGCTTGGTGCTTGGATTCCTGACCAGAGCAGAAACATCTGGAAGGAGAAACTGTGTTTACTCTGCAACTCAACTGCAAGACTCAATACAGCAGGTGTTTAATAAGTGCTTCCTGACTGGCTGGCTGAATGGGTCTCAAGCCCAACGTCCACTTTTATTCTTAACATTAGAGATTAGGATCTCAGCTCAAGAGGAAGTGATCAGTATATTTTCCATCCTTTTTATCATAACTTGCATAGCCCTTATCTGACAGCACAAAGTATTAGGGATTTACCTAGTTATTTAATTCCATTGTTGTGCAGTAGGAAAAAGTTAGCTAACTCCAAATCAGTTAGGAGACCGGATGATTTTTAGTATATCTTTGCAATAATTAGATGCTCCTGAGAATTCGTTCCTTGATATTTTGATGATTGTTTCAATCACATACCTTCCTCTTTGGGGTTTACATAACAAAAGGAAGTGATAATCCTTGGAGTCTGGAGGTGTTCTTCTTCCCAGTACAGACTGGATAAAAACTCACAGTAACTAATGATGGACTAGCTGCCACTGATGCCACACTCACTGTCCCTGAGGAGCTTAGAATGCGGGGGAGGCAGATGTAGGCCTGTGGTTCAAGGCCAAATGTTGTCAATATTTGGGCACACAGAGAAGGATGAAGTTGGTTCTCATCAGGAGGCTGATGAGTACCTCTTGCTGAAGTCAGCACTTGGACTAAGTGTTGGAGGAGAAGGCTCATCTCACAAGGCAGGACTGTGCCTGATGCCTTGCGGTCCTCTTCCAGGTCTGTTGGCAGCTACCCTGGGTGGAGGGAATGAGGAATACACAGGAGTGGGAGGGCAAGGCTCATTGGGATGCAGTGAGTCGTGTTCTGGGTCTGAAGCGAAAGCCCAGGTTGGCTGAGCCAGTGGCTGGGGACACGTGTGGCTGACTGGTTGGCTGGGAGTGTGAAAGATCTTGCATTAGGCGGAGGACTCAGTCAGAAAGTGTTGAGAATCCCTGGATGTACTGGAGCTGGGTCACGACAGGTTGGAGCTGTGCTTCACCCAGTCAGGCTGATGTTGGCAAGAGGGCTATTGGCGAGGGGGGTGGGAACACAGGGAATCAGTCCTTGGCAGGCAGTTGAGATGATTGGGTGGGGGTCATCAGGGTCATGAACTCTGGCAATAGGCACTAGCTGTGGGGGGCAGGAGGGCTTTGTGGGGGACAGTTCAAGACTGAAGGCTGCCTCCAGGGGTGGTTTGCTCTGGGAATTTCTCTTTCATCACCCTTAATTCCATAATGTCAGTCCCTGTAGGAATCTGGCACCTGCATCTCCCACCCCACGGAGACAGGGCTCTCACTTGGAGGGAGGATTGACTTTAGGCAGGTGTGCATATATGTGAATTTATCAAGCTCCTTATTTGTTTCTCAGTTGTTATTTAATGCCATCCTGGGGTCCAAAAGACTTTGGGGGACATACTTGGCTGTGGGTAAATGTATTTCCACCAAATGTGGCCTGCAGTTCAGCCTGATTTCTTACCCAACAGCACAGGGATTGAGAGAAAGAGCTTGGGAACCGACAACCTGGGTTTAAATCCCAGATTTTGTGCTCAGCTGCATGACAGCAGCACGTCACTTGCCTGCTCAGAGCCCCAGGGTCCACACTGTGCAGTGGGGATGAGCATGACCACCTCCTAGTTTTGCTGTATGGACTAATGTTGAGTGTAGCACCTGCGTACAGGAGGCATCCAAATGGACAGTCGCTATCATTAAGACTCCTTCACTCACTGTCACGATTACTCCCTCAGAGGTCAGAGGTCAGGGAAGGGTCTCTGCTCATGGCAGCCCTATGTTTCCTAAGCCCTCTCCAGCTTATCCTGGCTGTGGCCGCTTTACTGACTTGATAAAGAGGCACACATGGTCTCCTGAGGCATGCCTTCCTGTCTGGTTCCTGATGTTTTCCTGCATCAAATCCTGCCTGATTTTTTTTCAAAGATTTATTTATTTATTTGAAAGGTAGAGTCTCTCTCTCTCTCTCTCTCTCTCTCTCTCTCTCTCTCTCTCTCACACACACACACACACACACAACCACACCCCGTTTCCATCCACTAATTTATTCCCCAAATGCCTGCAATACTCAGGGCCAGGCTGAAGCCAGGAGCCAGGAATTCCATCCTGGTCTCCCATGTGGGTGACAGTGGCCCAAGTACTTGGACCATCCTCTGCTACCTTCTCAGGTATATTCATAAGAAGCTGGATCAAAAGAAGCAGAGCAGCTGGGACTTGAACCAATGCTCCAATATGGGCTGGCGTGATTGCAAGCAGTGGCTTAACCTGCTGTGCCACAATGCTAGCTCCATATCCTGCCCATTTTGACAAGCTGGCATGGTGGGTGATAAAGGTGCTTGCATTTCCATTTAGGACCAGTTCATTAGTTGCATCCTGTGAAGGCCAAACAGATAAAACAGGGCATGACTCCTAGCCTCAGAGGATTGCTTGGGGAGAGGGGAGGTATGGGCCCTTGCAGAGACCAACACAGAACAATGGGGCAGGCTGACAGGAGAGTACCAAACTTGGGAGCGGCCCAGGCCAGGTTTTGTGCAGTCAAGAAGGGGCAGGAGGCTCCTGGGACACAAGGAATGGAAGTGGCCAGAGGGGAGGACTGGTCACTAGGGAGCACAGTAGATAAAGGATATCACAAGTGGCTCAATCAAGCCAGACTGAGAAGTTTCTGATGGGGCATCTTTCTATCAGCGAGGTGTCCAATAGTGGGAAAGCTGGATCAAAGGCACTGGGGCAGGTGTGCTGGGACATTTTTTATGGATCACCTCTGTGCTGTGCCCCTGCACTCACTCCCAGCCCATTAACCACTTTCTTCTACCACTGGTCTCTACACTCAAGCTCTGCACACTATGACACCAAAGTGAACAGTGAACAGCTTCTTTCATTTTACCAGATTGGTATTCAGTGTCTTAGTTTTCTTTGGTCCCTGCTTCACTCTGGAGAGGGGTATTTGGTGTCAAAGAGTTCCTGGCTTTATCAGCTCAGGGCATCATCTGTAGCTGCATCTCTTACCACTGGCGATGGTGACAGGGCAGGTATTCCTCCTCCTGTGGAGGTAGCTCAGGCCATCCATTACCACACCTGCTGCCTCCCTGAGGCTCTCGAGGGGCTAATTCTCCTGATGATGCTCCCACACCTGGCACTGCCCCAGGGTTACAGCAGGAGCTGGCCCAGCCTGACCGTCTGAGAAAGCCTCAAAGAAGTGCGGGGAAGGCAACTGTTCAGGCATCAAAACCTCGCTGACTTCCAGAGCTGCTCTAGTCTCTGCGGGGCACACTGGCCCTGCCCTGGGACCCTTTGCAGGAGTCTTTGGTGCAGTGTGAGACTTTTGCCACCATTCATAACTAGGGGGAGGTCTTTGCTTTTTTTTTTTTTTTAAATTTATCTCCCTTCTGGCTTCTGCTTCTTTCTCTGTTTCCTTAATGTCCAAGGACTCCAGGGGAGCCACTAATGCTCTGCCCACTGCTTAGTGACCAAGGGGGCCGGCTTCTCTCTCATGGTGTTCAAGGCCACACGATCTGAGCTACACTCCCTTCAGCATCATTGCCATATTCCCCAGCTCAAACCCTTTGGCCTGGTCAGGCCATCTCTGCTGTCTTGTTTCCAACTGGACTCCTTTGAGCCTGCAACCTTGTCTCTGCCTCAGAGCCCAGAGCTGGAGGGGTGGCACGCACGTGCTAACGGGTCCGCTTTGGAAACGGAATCTATTGGGGTCAGATCAAAGATGTCTTAGGATAATGGACTTTGAGGCTCAGCCCTGCTCTTTCTTGTGTTGCTGGGACTCTTAAGAGCAGAGTATGTACTTCGGAAACATGACTGTTTCTTCTGGTTTGTTGTTTGATTGATTGAGTTCTCTGCTCTGAAGACAGATGTAATTTGAATTTGTTGCCAACATTTAAAAAGTGAGAGACTTGGGATGGTCTGGGCATGTCAGGTCCTGATGAGGGTATGTTAAGTTGAACAGAGAGGGCACCACGCACTCCCTGGTGATACCCAGCTGCCCCTGGGCCTCCATACACTTGAGTCTGCAGCTGCACCATGGATCTCTGTGGGTGCCCTCATGTTACTTGGCTACTGAGCTGCCATCTTTGGCCATCACTATCAGGCTTCTGAAATCAAAGTTGTCACATCCCACCTGATTTAAGCCAGTTTCTCCACTGTACTTCCAAGAGATATGATCCAGTGGCCCATGGACTTGGGCAGGGGAGGGCAAGGCTGTACTTGGCTGTGTGGAGGTGGGTGAGATTTAGGAGGTTCTGGTGGTGGAATTGTTGTTGGTAGTGGGGTGTCACACTTGCCAGTACTAGACTGGGAGTTAATGGGGTGATATGGTGAGTTTATAAGAGTGGTCCACATTTGAAATCCTCTTTGGATGTTCAGACACAAATTTTCCAGAAAATTTGCCTCTATAGGGAAAATGCTTTTTTTTTCATAAAAGTATAAGTTGGGAGGAATGTGTATATATATTCCTATTTTCACATTTTTCAATAATGCTATTACTTTAAACATTTATGAATGTGAACACTTATCAGTAATAAATTATGGATAATATATGCACAGAGATGTGAAAACGTAGAACAAAGTAGTATGCCTTCAGTCAAAAATAAGGAGATCTTTATTTACCAAGCTGTGTGGTTTCTAGAACTCAATGCATCTATTTTAGGCATTTAGGGCCTTGACCAGGGCACCTCCTAAGGCTCTGGAGCTTGGAAGCTCTGTAGAAATACATCTCCTTATTTGCATCTAGTCAAATGGTTAAACAACTCCGTAAAACTCCGTCTGTTCATCGGTTACGCTGTTTCTGGCTCTGCTCTAACTAACATCGTACTAAGAATTGCATTTTTCTCTCTCCTGACTTAGATTTAAATCTTGCAATCACTGCTGGGAAGTGAGCTGTATCATCCTGAGAAATCAGACCACAGAGCCTGTGCTGCAGCTGGCAGCCGGGTCATCTTTAACCGCTTAACCCTTTGTATCCAAGGACTGATTGAAGCGGCAGACTCCTCCAGAATCCACTGGGGCAGGTTTTCTCATTGCAGAGCTGAGAGTTAAAATGAAACTGAGTGTGTACAGCAAAAACCTTGCCTTGTAAATTGACTTTTGTGCCTATCCACACGACTGACTTTATGTGTATCTCCTTGTGGGGAATGTGCTTGTGTTTGAGTGCACACCTGGCTGTGATATATGTGAATGTGAGTTTTTGTGTGAAAACATGCAGTGAGTCTCTGTGCACATGTGTGGATGTGAGTGTGTGTGTGTGCATCATATGCATAAAGAAAGTTCTTCCCTGTGTCATAAAATAAGATCCAGGCTATCAAGGCTGGCATAATGGATAATCTGAAAAACAAAACAAAACAAAATTGCAAAATGAGGGAGCTTTAAAATCTTAGTGAAAATGAAAAGAGAAATTTATTTTGGTGCAAAAAATTTTGAAAAACATGCATGTGAAGAGGTCTTCTATAGTTTACAGAAAATATATATTATGAAAAAACTATGCACGGGACAGGTATTTGGCCTAGTGGTTAAGATGCTGACTGAAACTCTGGCACCCCATATTAGAGTGCCTGTGTCTGACTCCCAGCTCCAATCCCAATTCCAGTTTCTGACCATTGTGTCCTCTGAGAGGCATTAGGTGATGGCTCAAGTGGTTGTGTTCCTACCACTCTCAAGGGAGACCTAGATTAGGTTCCTGGATCCTGGTTTTGGCTTGGCACAGCTCTGGTTGTTGTGGATATATGGAGAGTGAACCAACAGATGGGAGCTGTTTGTGTGTCTATCTGTCTCTCTGACTTTCAAATAAATAAAATAAATAAATTTGAAAAGAAAAAAATTACACATGAATTTCAAAATTTCTTGCACCAGGATAAACTTATTTTTTAATTCTTTTTTTTCTCCACAAACTTTTTTTTAAAGATTTATTTATTTATTTGAAAGTCAGAGTTACACACAGAGAAGGAGAGGCGGGGGGTGGGGTAGGTCTTCCATCTGCTGGTTCACTTCCCAGATGGCTGCAATGGCCAGAGCTGTGTCGATCTGAAGCCAGGAGCCAGGAGCCAGGAGCCAGGAGCTTCCTCTGGGTCTCCCACACAGGTGCAGGGGCCCAAGGACTTGGGCCATCTTCTACTGCTTTCCCAGGCCATAGCAGAGAGCTGGATCGGAAGTGGATCAGCTGGGACTCGAACTGGCATCCATGTGGGATACTGGCACTGCAGCTGACAACTTTACCTGCTACATCACAGCGCAGGCCCCTTTCCCCACAAATTTTTAAAAGTACCATTGTAATTCCTTTCCTTGTATTTTTACCCTTGTATTAGTACTCTCCTAAACTGTCTCTGGGCTTGGCCATGTGGTTTTCTTTAGTTGATGGCACATTACTAAATAGGACTGAAACAAAGTTCTGATAAACAATTGCACCCTGTCACAATGTTGATGAACTTGGGCTAGTGTGCCAGAACATATGGGCCAGTCACCCATCACCCCAGCTGACAGCCACCACCTGTTCCCACTTAGTAGCCCCCACTCCACCTGTGGACTCCATGTAGCCACAGGTGTGAACACGGGGAAGACTAGCAGGAGGACCATGCTGCTTAGCCTGGCTAAGATTTCTGATTAACTTACATAATCATGAGTTAATAATAAATGCTCTGTCAAATCACTAAATTTTGGAGTGTTTTGTCATATAGATAGAGCTTCTTCTAGGTCTCCCACTCGGGTGCAGGGGCCCAAGGGCTTGGGCCATCTTCTACTGCTTTCCCAGGACATAGCAGAGAGCTGGATAGGAAGTGGAGCAGCCGGGACTTGAACCGTCGCCCATATGGGTTTCCAGCACTTCAGGCTAGGGCATTAACCTACTGCACCACAGCGCTGGCCCCTAGTGGTACATTCTTAATGCAATGTGGTTAATGGAGACAGTAGACATATAGTGATGAAATAAATGAGGAACATATAACTATTTAGTTGAGTCAAGAAAACCTTGCTAGAAAAAAAAAGACTGGATGCTGGCACTGCAGGTGGCGGCTTCAGCCGCTACGCCACAGCGCCAGCCCTGTAATTTCATTTCAAGGATTTTTTTATGATATTGGTCTCATTGTATATGCTTAAAAACATGACAATTAGCTCTTTTTTATTTTTTTATTTTTATTTTGACAGGCAGAGTGGACAGTGAGAGAGAGAGACAGAGAGAAAGGTCTTCCTTTGCTGTTGGTTCACCCTCCAATGGCCACCGCGGCCGGCACGCTGCGGCCGGCGCACCGCGCTGATCCGATAGCAGGAGTCAGGTACTTCTCCTGGTCTCCCATGGGGTGCAGGGCCCAAGCACTTGGGCCATCCTCCACTGCACTCCCTGGCCACAGCAGAGAGCTGGCCTGGAAGAGGGGCAACCGGGACAGAATCCGGCGCCCAGACCGGGACTAGAACCCGGTGTGCTGGCACTGCAAGGCGGAGGATTAGCCTAGTGAGCCGCGGTGCCGGCCAGACAATTAGCTCTTATTGAAGGATTATCATTAATTTTTTGCCCAGAAATGCACATTGACAAGATAGGTGTGGAGATGAGATGGCAGTGCTAACATGCTCCAACGCTTGCCTGTGGATTTGGGAGCAAAGCCAAGGAGAAAGAAACCAGGGAGGATGCTGCACCACCTATCCCTGTAGAAGTTGTGGCTTGGTCTCTGGACGTGATGGAATTCTTAACCTCCCAGTACCCCATCTGTCTCCACGGGGTAGTCATCTTTGTCACTCCAGGTGTCTGGATTCCTTGAAGAACTGCTCCTGTGAAGTAAGGTCTGCCTGCCAGACCTAAGTTACTCTTAGGGTAACTGACTCTAGGAACGACTGTCTTTCTCAAGGCAGAACCTATGCACTTCCAAGGAAGGCACGACCTTTACCCTACAGACCACATTAGGACATTAGTATACAATGATTAGCTTATTCCACATCGCTCTGTTTGCTAATATACAGAATCAGAGGCTGGATGAGAACATCTCCATCTCACGTGTGTTCCAGTGCAAGGATATTGCCTTAGAAGTGAGAGCATGTGACTTCCTCAGTTGTAGTTCTTATTTTGCAAGAAATTCCTACTTGCTATAATTGAAGGGCCTGGGGCAAATTAATCCGCCATTGTTATCTGTACTTTGGGTCTAAAAGATATTTTGTTTGAGTCCTCTTCTAAAACAGAAAAAAAGGCTCATTAGCACCTTTGTTATTGATCTACCCGAATAGGGAATGGTGGAGGTGTGGCAAGGCTTAGATGCTTTAGAGCTGTGAGAGGACTCTGATGGATGTGTGGGTAACAAGTACTTACCACACTCTATACTTCGCAGTTTACACAGGTCTAGACCTACCCAGTCTTCTTAGAAAGAAACACATCTCTCACACATGGCTCAAAAGACTCGTATCACATCAGTTAGGTCCAAGGCTCTGTGTGATCTCCCTTTTGTGGGTAGACTTAAAGATGTGTGTGAGAGAGCAATAGCATAGGTGAGGATTGGTGACATGATATTAACAAAGTACAAGCTATGGCCAAGTCCAATTCTAAGTCCTATACACATGTGTGTTATTACTGGTTTATGTTCCAGATAAGGACACTGGGATTCTTAACTGGAAAGTTCAGGCGTCTCATCTGTGGTAAATGTCAGAACTAGGACGAATACAGCAGGCCAGGATGATGCTAAAGCACTGCTTTTGTTGTTATTTAAATGTGTTTTGAAATATTTCAACCGCATAGGAAACTTCAGAGAACAGCACAACAAACCCCCATAAATTCCTCATTCAAGTTTATTAGCTCTTTTTTTGAAAAATTTTTTTTAAATTTTTTTTTAATTTTTGACAGGCAGAGTGGACAGTGAGAGAGAGAGACAGACAGAGAGAGAAAGGTCTTCCTTTGCCGTTGGTTCACCCTCCAATGGCCGCCGCTGCAGCCGGCGCACCGCGCTGATCCGATGGCAGGAGCCAGGATCCAGGTGCTTTTCCTGGTCTCCCATGGGGTGCAGGGCCCAAGCACCTGGGCCATCCTCCACTGCACTCCCTGGCCATAGCAGAGAGCTGGCCTGGAAGAGGGGCAACCGGGACAGAATCCGGCGCCCCAACCGGGACTAGAACCCGGTGTGCCGGCGCCGCAAGGTGGAGGATTAGCCTATTGAGCCACGGCGCCGGCTAGTTTATTAGCTCTTAATATTAATATACTCACTTTTGATTCCATAGTCTTTTTTTCTTAAGTTGGAATATTTGTCTTTTTAAAGTTTATATGTAGAAATTATTTGTTAAGTCTGTATAATAACTGTTGATTGCAACTATCTTCATTTCTTTATGGTGACATTTAAAAAGCAGAAATTTTTATTTAAATTTAATCAAATACTATTTGTGGTTGAACTTTTTAAGAATTTTTTGAGGTTAATGATTTATACGTATTTTTAATTCATTACTTAATTTAGTCATTTTGAATTTTTCAACAAATACTTATTGCATCATAGTTGTTTTTAAAATTTTTTAAATTGACAAATAAGAATTATATAGTTATGTTTAACATGATATTTTGAAGTATATATACAAGGATAAGTCAAAAAGTTTGTGGAAAATGGAATTAAAATATGTTTCTTTTGGTGCCAAAGAGTTTTAAAATTGTATACATAGGGGTCTTTCAAAAAGTTCATGGAAAATGCATACCATGAAAAATCAATGCACGGATTTCAAAATTCTTTTAAAAAGATTTATTTCATGTATTTGAGAGACAGAGTGATGGATAGAAAAGGCAAGACAGACAGCTTAGAGAGAGATCTTCCATTTGCTAGTTCACCCCCCAAATGGCTGCAATGGCCAGGGCTGGGCCAGGTGGTATCCAGGAGCCAGGAACTCCATCTGGGTGTTTCACATTTGTGGCAAAGACCCTAGTACTTGGGCCATCCTCTTTTCCTTTTCCAGGCATGTTAGTAGGAAGCTGAATTGGAAGTGGAGCAGCTGGGACTTGATTTGGCACTTCAATATGGGATTCTGTATTGTTGCAAGTGGCAGCTTAGCTCACTGCCCCACAACTCCGGCCCCAATTACAATTTTTTTGAGTCAAAATAAACTTGTTTTTAATTCTGTTTTTCCATGAACTTTTTGAAATGCTCTCATATACCACATTTTCTTAATCTATTCATTCTTTGAGGGGCACTTGGTTTTATTCTATATCTTGGTTATCTCAGTTAACACTGTAACGAACATGGTAGTGCAGATATTTCTTCAACATATCGAGTCCATTTCCTTTGAATATACATCCAGCAGTGAGGTTACTGGATCATATGGCTGCTCCAGTTTTAATATTTTGTTCAATTAATGTACTGTTTTCCATATGGTTGTACCAATTTGTATGTCCTATTTAAAAAAAAAAGTTTTCATTTGTTATCAATAAGATATTTTTTTCTCAATTTCCAGAGAGTTTCTTCTCATTTTTATTTCTTCTCTGGGATAGAGTGAGGCAGAGATGTACTTTTGTTTTTCCCACATAGAAAATAACTTATCCCAGCACTTTTCATGCAGTGGCCTGACCTTCACTCTCATTTAGAATCTATGTCCATGTGGTGTGAAATCTCTTTCTGAGTTCTCTGTTCTGTTGTTCATTGCTGTGACAGAGCACATTATTGTGTTATTATGAAGCTTGGTGTGTTCTGAGCACATCTCTTCACTTTTTAAAAAAGATGTATTTAAAAGGCAGCAAGAGAGAGGGGAAGCAGAGAGAGAGAGAGAGGGAGAGAGAGAGCGAGAGAGAGAGAGAGAGATATCTTCCATTCATTGGTTCATTTCCCAAATGGCTGCAACAGCCAGGTCTGGGACAGGCCACGCTGAAGCCAGGGGCCAGGAATTTTATTCTGGTCTCCCGGGTGAATGCCCAGGGCCCAAGTACTTCGGCCATCTTCCACGGCCTTCCCAGATCCATTAGCAGGAGGTTGGATCAGAAGCAGAGCAGCCAGAACTGAAACTGTCACTTCAGTATGGGATGCCAGCATTGCAAGCAGTGGCTTAACTCTCTGTATCACAATATTGCCCTCATCTCTTCCCAATTTTCTTACATTTCATCCTTGGATAATTTTGGTCTTGTACTTTTTTACTTGGATAATTTTGGCCTTTACTCTTAGGCACATGTTGTGTAGCTCTATAAAAAATCCCTGTCAAAAAATTGGATTGTAATTGCAGTGGATTTACAAATTAATCTGGGAGTGGAATTGCGTCTTTCTGTAGATTGTCCCCGTCAAGATTCATGTTGAAACTTGAGAGGTGAGACCAGGTGCAACCTTAAAAGGGCGGTTAGGTCATCAGGGATCTGCCCTTTTGGATGGATTAATCCATTCATAGATCAATGGATTAATGGGTTGATGGGTTATCTCTAGAGTTCTCTATAAAAGCCAGTTTAGTGCATCTCTTGTGTGTACCTCTCTCACCACCACGTGATGCTCCGTGCTTGGGACCCTGCAGAGTCCTCACCAGCCAAAAGGCCCTTACTAGATGTGATCTCTCAATCTTAGTCCTCCCACCTTCAGAACCATGAGCTGCATAAAACTTTATTTTTAATAAATTATTCAATTTATGATACTGAGTTACAGCAACAGAAAATATACTAAGACACATTGACACAATGAATCTCCTCAATCTTGAAAATGGTATATCTTTGCATTTATTCAAGTTTATTGCATGATTCTCATTAACATTTTGAAAACTTTTTTTATAAAGTTGCTACCTAGGCTTAATTTTTAAGACGATTTATTTATTTATTTGAAATGCAGAATTACAGAAATAGAGAGATATTCATCTGCTGGTTCATTCCCTAAATGGCTGGAATGGCCCTGGCTGGGCCAAATAGAAGCCAGAAGCCTGGAACTCCATCTGGGTGTCCCAGATGGGTGGCAGGGACCCAGGTACTTGGGCTATCTCCTACTGCTTTTCCCAGGTGCATTTGCAGGGAGCTGGATGGGAAGTGGAGCAGGTGGGACTTGAACCAGAGCTCATATGGGAGGCTGGCTTAACAGGCAGCATGTTAACCTGCTGAGCCACAACATTTGCCCCTAAGATTTTATTGTACATAATATTTTTTCTTGCTATTGAAAATACAGTCCTTTTATCCTTAGAATTTATTCAAATTGTTATATAGAAATAGTAGTTTTTAAGATTAGCTTTTTGGGACTAGTGCTGTGATGCAGCGGGTTAACACCCAGGCCTGAGGCGCTGGCATCCCATATGGGCGCTGGTTCAAGACCCGGCTGCTCCATTTCCAATCCAGCTCTCTGCTGTGGCCTGCGAAAGCAGTAGAAGATGGCCCAAGTCCTTGGACCCCTGCACCCGCATGGGAGACCCAGAGGAAGCACCTGGCTCCTGGCTTCGGATTGGCGCATCTCCGGCCATTGCGGCCAATTGGAGAGTGAACCAGTGGATGGTAGACTTCTCTCTCTGCCTCTCCTTCTCTCTCTGTGTAGCTCTGACTTCCAAATAAATAAATAAAATCTTAAAAAAGATTTATTTATTTATTTATTTATTTATTTAAAAGGCAAAGAGAGAGAGAAAGAGAGAGAGGTCTTCCATCCTCTGGTTCACTACCCAGATGGTCGCAAAGGCTGGAGCTGTGCTGATCTGAAGCCAGGAGACAGGAGCTTTTTCTGGGTCTCCCATGTGGGTGCAGGGACCCAAGGACTTGGACTATCCTCTACTGCTTTCCCAGGCCATAGCAGACAGCTGCATTGGAAGTGGAGCAGATGGGGCTTGAACTGGTGCCCATATGGGATGCTGGCACTGCAGGAAGTGACTTTACCCACTATGCCACAGTGCAGCCCCTTCTTTTTCTTTTCTTTTAAATATTTATTTATTCATTTGAAAGACAGAGAGACAGAGAGGGAGAAAGACAGTGAGAGCAAGAGCAGGAATGAGAGAGAGGGAGAAAGAAAGAGAGCAAGAGAGAGATTTTCCATGTGCTGGTTCACTCCCCAAATT
The DNA here is from genome assembly GCF_964237555.1 of Oryctolagus cuniculus. Lineage (NCBI taxonomy): Eukaryota > Metazoa > Chordata > Mammalia > Lagomorpha > Leporidae > Oryctolagus > Oryctolagus cuniculus. The sequence continues at coordinate 40,196,176 of NC_091441.1, read as the reverse complement.
ACTTAAATGGTCCTGGCTAGGCCAGGTGGAAGCCAGGCTCCTGGAACTCCATCCAGGTCTCCCACATGGGTGGCAGAGACCCAGGTACTTGGGCCATCTTTTGTTGCTTTCTCAGGAGCCCCAGCTGGGAGCTGGATCAAAAGCAGAGCAGATGGGACTGGAACCTGCGTTCCTGTTGGATGCTGATGTTGCAAGTGGAAACTTAACCCACTATGCCACAATGCTGGCCTCTATTCTTTGTTCTTTTAAAATTTTCATTGTTTGTAGCACAGAGGGTTGTTGGAAAAATTCATTAAACCATCTTGGCTGCAAGTTCCCCAGCATCCTGCTTTCAACCACTTGCCTGCACTACCTCTTTAATTAATTGTGCCTCCAGGGAATATTTAATCACTCAGCCAGGAAATCAATGACTTGTTCAGTTTCCTGCTCCCTGGATCGGCACCACTGAGGTCCCTTTTTTTGAGGTTATCCCTCCTCCTATCTAGAACATAAATAGAAAAGGAGACCACAAAATCAGTCTCAGATGGTGATAGCTCTTTCCTATTGCCCCTGGCTCTACTCTTTGGATATGATGAAATAGAGGCTTGGCAAGACAAAATTATTGGGCCCAAATTTCCCTAACTAGGAGATGGGGCTAGAAACCTGGTGATGTGATTTACAATCCAACCACAGATGAGTGGTTTTCTTCTCTGGTAACACATTGATAACACCTGGAGATATCACTAATGCTACCTAACTTCAACCTGGGAGTGGATTTAGCGTCTGAGTGTGGGGTCCAGACACCTGTACTTCTTTTTTTATTTTATTTTTATTTTTTGACAGGCAGAGTGGACAGTGAGAGAGAGAGACAGAGAGAAAGGTCTTCCTTTTGCCATTGGTTCACCCTCCAATGGCCGCCACGGCTGGCTCGCTGCGGCTGGTGCACCGCGCTGATCCGAAGGCAGGAGCCAGGTGCTTCTCCTGGTCTCCCATGGGGTGCAGGGCCCAAGCACTTGGGCCATCCTCCACTGCCTTCCCGGGCCACAGCAGAGAGCTGGCCTGGAAGAGGGGCAACCGGGAAAGAATCCGGCATCCCGACCGGGACTAGAACCCGGTGTGCCGGCACCGCTAGGTGGAGGATTAGCCTATTGAGCCGCGGCGCCGGCCAACACCTGTACTTCTTGAAACTCACCAGGTGCTTTCTCAGGCACAGTTGGACTGAGGGCACCACACTGAGTGATATCTTTGCTCTTAAGCCTTCCTTCACTCTGTGGCTTCCTTCCAAGTGGAACCTTGGCTCTGCAGGCGAATTATGTCAGCTGGGTCATTATTGGTTCCTCTGTTCTTGTCTTGGTCTTCTCTTGTTCCAGCCCCTACACCCACTGCCCCACAGCGGGTGGACAGTGAGAGGACAGTGAGTGGACAGTGAGAGAGAGACAGAGAGAAAGGTCTTCCTTTTCCGTTGGTTCACTCCCCAATGGCCTCTGCGGCCGGCGCACCGTGCACATCTTTTTGATGATTAGAATTTTTCTTATGATTTATTTGCTTGCTTATTTTTTATCATCTTCTTATGCATAATAAGTTAGTTTTTAAAAGAAAGGTTTATGTGTGTGTATGTGTGTGTGTGTGTGTATGAGAGAGAGAGAGAGAGAGAGAGAGAGAGAGAGAAACCTTTTATATCCATCTGCTGGTTCATTTCTCAAATGAGTGCAATGGCCAGGGCTGGGCCAGGCCAAAGCCATGAGCCTAGAACTTTATCCTTATCTTCCATGGAGGTGGCAAGGACCCAAGTATCTGGGCCATCTTTTACTGCCTTCCCAGGTGCATTAGTGGGGGGCTAGATGGGAAGCAGAGCACGTAGAATCCAAACCGGAGGTCTGGTATGGGATGCTGGGATCATAAGTGGCAGCAGGATCGTAAGATATTATTATTGTCCATTTAAAAACATAGTTTATTATGTGTGTGTGTTCCTTGGTTTGTATTGCTTGGTTGGTTATTTTTAATTTTTTAGGAAAGGAAATCACATTGCCTGTCATCTCCTGGAGTCAACTTTGTTTCAACCAGATTATGTTGCTGAGCCTTGGTTATATTGTAGTGTGTAGCTACAGCCCATTGGTTTTTGAGTGCGGTACAATATTTCTCTGTGGAGAACACTAGGATTTACTCACTCACCTGGAATGTTTCCAGAGTTCTTGTCCCAAGAACAGTACTGCTCTTAACAGTGTTTTTAAAAAAAGTTTATTTATTTATCTATTTATTTTTATTTGAAAGTCAGAGTCTCTCTCTCTCTCTCTCACACACACACACACAGAGAGAGAGAGAGAGAGAGAGAGAGAGAGAAAGAGAGAGAGAGATCTTCCATCTCCTGGTCCTCCACAAATGCCTGCAATAGGTGGGTCTGGGTCAGGCCAAAGCAAGGATCCAGGAACTCCATCCAGGTCTCCCATGTGGCTGGCAGGGACACAAGCACTTGAGACATTACCTGCTGCCTCCCAGGGTGCTTATTAGCAGGAAACTGGATAATAAGTAGAGGCAGGATTTGATCCCAGGCACTCCAATATGGGATGCAGCATCCCAAGCAGCAGCTTAACCCGCTGCACCACAATGCTAACCCCTGAATACTTTCGTATATCCTTTCTGGTGCACACATATAGACATTTCCTTGGGGCCAGTGCTTGGCATAGTAGGGTAAGCCTCTGCCTGTGGTGCCGGCATTTGAGTCTTGGCTGCTCTACTTCCGATCCAGCTCTCTGCTAATGGTCTGGGAAAGCAGTGCAAGATGGCCCAAGTGCTTGGGTTCCTGTACCCATGTGGGAGGCCTGGAGGAAACTCCTGGCTCCTGGCCCATCTCTGACCATTGTGACCATTTAAGGAATGACCCAGATCATGGAAGACCTATCTGTCTCTCCCTCTGTTTTTAAGTCTGCTTCTCAAATAAATAAATAATTTTTTTAAAAGGAACTTTTCTGGAGCACATACTCAGAATTGTAATTTCGGGTTTATAGCACATATGACTATTTAATTTTGTGAGACAATGCCAGCTCCCTTTCCATTATATTTTTACCTGCTTCTTTCCCTACTGGCCATGTGCATCGATATCATTTCTAACACTTCATGGTGTCATATTTATTAATTTTGCCAATAAAATGAGGATCAAAGGCATCTCATGGTGCATTTCCTTGTTACGCCTCAAATGCTTATGGCTCATATGTGTTTTTTCTTCTGGGAGGTGATTGTTCATGTCTTGTATTCTGTTCCTTTTTATATTTTGTTAGCTTCTTTCTTTCAGATTTACACTACTTCTTTGTGTATTTTTGATACAGATCCTTTTATGGTGGTATATGGTACATATATTTCCAATTTGTGATTTATCTTTTCTTGTGCCAAGCATCTAAGATGACATTTTGGCAACTTCTCATTACTCTTTTGACATTTCCTCCTGTTTAACACCATTGGTTGTCTCCAAAACAAAAGAGACTCTCAACATAGTCTTATTATATATATCTAATGTATCTGCAGCTTGGTTTCTATGATTTCAAGTCTTTATTTGATAAAGACATGTTAGCATTCCAATGGTGGATGAATATACCCAAGGTATTTCTTCGCACTCTGACGTGGGTGTTCTGAGGCCCGGGATTTTGACTGGTCCTCAGAAGACTTCCAGACAAGTGAGGCTGCCATCTCTCAGCTCGCACCTGCCTACACCCACCTTCCATGGGCACCTGAAATATGGTCAGGAGTCACATCTCACAGAACTCTTCTGAAACACAGTTCCCCAGGAAGCTTTCATTTTTCTCCAAGTAGTAAAATTCTCACTTCATGATAGCTACAAAGATAGGTTTTGTTGTCATAATGCTTTCTCTGTGTGCTGCCTTGCAATCAGAGTTTTTGCCACTCAGTGGATCCATCATTGAGCGGCACATTACAGCAAATGCGTATCCGTTTGCCTCTATTATTGTCATAATCCAAAGGCGGGGCTACAGTGAAATATTTGCTCCATGCATGCATATCTGTTATCCGAAGGGCCCTTTAACCTAAATGGTGCTCTTTCTGTAATGTCTTCAGTTAATGAATGGGTCTGTGAGGGCCTCAGAGCGGTGCAATGTGGGAAGAATGCTATAATTTCTTTTTAACATGCAGGAATTCTGAATACGAGAAAATGCATGCCAAATTTTATTGCTTCTAAATCTGAATAATTGTATTTCTGGGCTGTGCATCTGGGTAGATAATAAAGCCACAAAACAATTTAATGAAACATATAAAAAATAAAATGACATTACTAAATATTATAATATGAAGAAACTATTTTTTGCATATTGTCACCTAATCTTTCAACCATATAGCAACAAATAATGCAACCATAATTGAAAGTTTTATTATCCATCGGAGTAAATTGAGCTCAAATTTACCTTGTTCTCGTTAGTCGGTGGGCAAGTCTATTGGGGTTGCTGACAGGATTTCATTTTCGTGGTGGAGAATTTTTTTCTCCTTTTCTATGGAATCTAAAGTGGTCAATAAATAGCCCTGCTGCTTAATCAATTCTGAACCCAGCTCCTCAGAAAGCCACTCCTTGGCCCCTTGACCCACGCTGGCAGCCAGCCCTGAGTCTGTTTCAGAAACCGGCTCCATGCACTGTGAGCCTTCCTGGTCCTAAAACCCCACCAATGTCACCAGAAGCCAGTGTCTTTACTCCCGGCCCCGGTCATGTTTCCCATTTCCACTCATGTGGCTCTGGTGGAGGAGGCTGTGTTGAATGGTGTTGGCCTGCTGAAAAGATCTCACATTTGTGCAAGCTCCACAAACTGTCTCTCTGTGAAGTGGTGGCTGACCATAGGAAGAAACTCATGGCATTCTGACCGTGAGACCCACCCTGTTGGTACAGAGGCCTGCACCTGCACAGTGTCAGGGTGGCCTTGGAGTGTGGGGGATGTCAAGCCTTGAGAGAAGATGGCACAGCTTCCTGAAGCATCCCAAGGATTGTAGGAAAAGCTCTTCTGCCTTCAATAGCAATGCTAATTTGGGCTTCTTATAAAGTGTTCAGTCTTTTTCTGAACCCTGGCTGGGGGAATCAGTCTCTCTTGCTATTTTCTTGCTCCTAGTCCACCACCGTGAGCCTCTGGGATTTCCCAAGTTATGGGCTACCCAGCTGTGGAGTGAGAGTATCTCTTCATGCTGCAGACTCCAGGCACCCTCCAACAAGGAAGGCCAGGCTCCAGCCATCACAGCCCTTCTTTCTCAGTGCCCATAGCTTTCCCTCTCCCATGGCTGCCTCAGGGAGATGAGCTAGCAGGAAGGCCTGGCATCAGCAAATGGCTCTTCCAGAACTGCTCTCCCTGTAGCTACCAGGGCCCTGGAATGCAGTCCAGATGCTCCTGATAGAGTCCTTTTGTATATATTTTTCGAGGGCTCTTGCTCTCTTTTCAAGTCATTTGAGTCACTGGCCTACTCCAGTCCTTCAGGTATGTTGATGCTTCAAAGATATGGGGTTGGGGGTATCCAGCTCTTCTTCCTGAGGCCCGAGGCCCCAGTGTGCTTATGCAGATAGAACCAGACTCTTACCCTCAACCTCCAGCTCCAAATACACAGGGTGGGTTGGGGAGGAAACTCAGCTCCACTGGCCTCACTGCTGGTGAAAGCCAATGAACACCCCAAAGGTTTCCTTACTTGCTTCCCTCCCCACCCAGAGAAAATCCGCCTGGGCTGACCTCTATCTTCCACTTTGAAACTAGTCAAGTCTCTTCTTGTCAGATGTTCCATTAGGTGTTAAGGAACTTAACACAACACACTCCCTACTCCATGCATAGCAATGCCATGGTGATATTTCAAAGGAAACATTTGTTTTTTCCCAAGTGAGTTTTAAGAAATGTGCTACATTCTGTGTGCCCAATCTCTTGGCTCATTCCCTAATCCTGTGGAGGGAGAGGGTGCAGTGAGAAAGGGCAATGGAGGAGCCCCTTTACCCTCCTTGGATAATTCAATATAAAAATATTAAAAGTATTGGGTTGGACCTTAACTTGCCTACTAGATCTTTATGGAGAACTCATGCTCCCCACTGTCCAAGTGGAGAGACATCCATACCCCTGGGTTCTTCTTGCCTGGGTTGGGGCCCTGCAGGAGGTGTATCATGATGGTGGGTGTTGAGCTCAATGCCTTGCTTTCTCTCTGGTCAGAGGTAGCCTGTTTGCAGGATTCTGGCTCCTGTCTGCTCTCCATCACTGGGTAGAGGGCAGGGGAATATGTGGGAACTTGGTTTTAAGAGTGAAGAACTAGCTAGCCCACTTAGCCACAGGGCAGAAGCTGTGCTGTGTGATCAGCTCTTACCTACAGTGGAGCTGATCTTTGATTCCCTTGTCCAGTTCCCATTTCCAATCATCAGCTGACTCTAAGGGTTTAGGGGAAAGACTGTTACCAATGGGCCTAACATTGACCTAAAGTTGAAGTTTAAAAGCAAAGCTGAACAGGAGCATAAATCTTAAAAACTTTTTTCAATTACATTAAAAAATTCATTGTGCAGAACATAAAAGCTACCATCGTCACTATTTTTTAGTGTACAGTTCAGTAGTGCTAAATATATTCTCAGTGTTGTTCAATTCCTAGAGCTCTTTCTATTTTATGAAACTGAAGTGATGTACTCATGAAATTACAAGTCCCATTGCCTCCTCTCTCCTGCCCCTGGTGACCATCATTCTACTTTCTGCGTCTGTGCCTCTGACTACACTGGCTACATCATATAAGCAGCATCATGCAGTATTTTTCATTTCTGGGACTGGCTTGTTTATTTAGCATAATGTCCTCAAGTTTCCTTCATGTTGTAGCATGTGTCAAAATTCATTTCCTTTTTAAGATGGAATAAAATTCCATTGTTTATACATCTTTTTATTCATTCATCTGTCAGTGGGCACATGGGTTGCTTCCACTTTTTGGCTATTGTGAGTAACACTGCTATGAACATGAGTATAAAAACATCTCTGAGAGGCCCTGCTGTCAATGTTGTTGGGTATTTACCCCAAAGTAGGATTACAGGGTCTTATTGTGATTCGCCCCCTCCTCCTCCCAGGAACTTCCACATTGCTTTCAACAGCTGCTTTGCCATTTTACATTCTTATCAACAGTGCACAAAGAGGCCCAGTTTCTCTACATACTCACTAAAGCTTGCCATTTTCTTGTTTTTCCTTTTAAAATGACTACCTAATGGATAAGAGGTGATGCCACATTTAGTTTTGATTTGCATAGTCCTAATGATTAGTGACATGTCTTTTCCTATGCTTGTATATCTTCTTGGACAAATGAGTCCTTTGCCGATTGCTAACCAGATATTTGCTGTTTTGCTTTTGAGTAGCAGGGGTTCTTCATATATTATGGATATGAATTTGGGCTAACATTAAAGATTGCAGTGTTCAGTGTGTGTGATTGTGTCTTTTGGGATTTTGATCAGCACCACTGGATATTAACCCCTTGTCAGATATATAATTTGCAAATATTTATTCCATTCTGTGGGTTGCCTTTACACTCTGTTGATTATGTCCTTTGAGGCAGGAAGTATTTAATTTTGTCCAACTTGTCTATTTTTACTTTTTAAAAATTTCACTTGAGAAGTAGAGAGAAAATGAGAGGTTGAGCTCCCATCTGCTTCTTTCCTCCCAAATGTGTACAATGGGCTGGGGCCAAATCTAGGATCTGGGAACTCAATTTAGGTCTCCTATGTAGATGGCAGTGATCCAACTACTTGAGCTATCACTGCTACCTACCAAGGTGTGTATAAGTAGGAAGCTGGACTCTAGAGCTGGATCCAAGTATTGAACCCAGTTACTCTTCCATGGAGTGTGGATGTCTTAACCACTAGGCCAATGCTTGCTCCTATTTTTACTTTTGTTGCTCATGCTTTTGATGCCATATTCTAGAGATTATTGCCAAATCTATTATGAAGACTTTTGCTTACATTTTCTTCTAATATTTTTATATTTGTAGCTCTTGACTTTTGGTCTTTGGTCCATGTCAGGTTATATATATATATGTATGTATGGTGGGTGTAAGGTAAGGGTCTAATGACAGTTTTTTGTTGTGGATATCCAGTTTCAACAGCACCATTTGTTGAAAAGATTTTTCTTGCCTTATTGAATGGTCTTGACACTGTTGTCAAAAATATATGATCATAGATGCCAGGGTTTAATTACTAACATTTCATTCTATTCTGTTGGTCTATATATCTGCCTTTTAAAATATTCAATTTATTTTTATTTGTTTGAAAGAAGAGGAGGAGAAAGAGACATCTTCCATCTGCTGCTTTCCCAAACGCCTGGGGGAGAGTTAAGTTGGGGCAGAGTTAAGCCAAAGCTGGAGCTAGGAACTCCCTGTGGATTTCCCATGTGGCTGGCAGGAACCTAAGTACTTGAATCATCATCTCCTGCTTCACAGAGTGCTCATTTGGAGGAAACTGGATCAGAAGTGGAGATAGGACTCAATCCCAGGCACTCTGATATGAGGTGCAGGCATCCCCAACAGCAGCTTAACTCATTGCACCATAATTTTCATCTGGAATTGGGAGTGGAGCTGGGAATTCCAACCCAGGCACATGGGGAGACATCAAGAAAACCTTCCCAGGGGACATTATGCTCACTGCACACAAACCAAACTGTATCCCACTTGTATATTCAATAACCCTACCCCCTACCCACTAAACGGACCCACTAAACTGGGGGGCTCTTTCTTGCTCTCTCCCCACAGGCAGATTCTCCTCATGGCATGTGTGTCTCCTTGTGGGGTTGTTTGCATTCATGTCTAAATGTGTTCTCATTCTCCCTTTCAATAGATCCTGCTTCCATTTTTGCACTCGTCTCTGCTTTGAATTCTTATTTAATGTGAGGGCAAGAATCTGGAATACAATAGGTGGGAACCATATTCCTACAACACAGGCACTCTGATATGGGTTACAGGCATCTCAAGCAGTGGCTTAACACACTGGGCCACCATGCGCTCTCCTCAAAACACTTTTTGGTGCCAGAACAAACATCATTTACTTTTGTTTTTTTTTTTTTTTCCATGAATCTTTCAAAGCACCCCCCCCCCCCCAATTCCACACAATCAAACTCAGGTACTTGAACATCTAGTGCATTCCTCTCCCTGTGGATACCCTATGATGGAGGCTAGAAAATGATTAGGGGGCAACACTGGGGAAGAATGCAAAGTACTGAAAAAAAAAATGCAGTGCACAGGGGTCAGTGTTGTGGCTCAGAGACTGAAGCTGCCATCTGCAACACTGGAATTCCATATTAGAATACTGTTTCCAATCCTGGAGGCCCTTTGTCTGGCCCAGCTCCTTGCTAATGTGCCTGAGAAAGCTGTGGAATATGGATCAAGTGCTTGAGCCCCTGTTCCCCATGTAAGAGACCCAGATGAAACTCCAGGCTCCTAGCCTCCCCATCTGCTAGGGAGCAAACAAGTGGATGGAAGATAGCTCTGTCAAATAAATAAATCTTAAAAAAAATTACAGTGAGCCGGCGCCGCGGCTCACTAGGCTAATCCTCCGCCTTGCGGCGCCAGCACACCGGGTTCTAGTCCCGGTCGGGGCGCCGGATTCTGTCCCGGTTGCCCCTCTTCCAGGCCAGCTCTCTGCTGTGGCCCGGGAGTGCAGTGGAGGATGGCCCAGGTGCTTGGGCCCTGCACCCCATGGGAGACCAGGAAAAGCACCTGGCTCCTGCCTCCTGCCATCGGATCAGCGCGGTGCGCTGGCCGCAGCGCGCCGGCCGCGGTGGCCATTGGAGGGTGAACCAACAGCAAAGGAAGACCTTTCTCTCTGTCTCTCTCTCACTGTCCACTCTGCCTGTCAAAAAAAAAAAATTACAGTGTACAGAGAATATTCAGTCAGCCTTCTGGTAGCCACAGGTTTTGTGTCTTGGAATTCAACCAACTGCAGATAAAAAATGTTAGTAAGGGGCCGGCGCTGTGGCTCACTTGGTTATTTCTCCGCCTGTGGCGCCAGCATTCCATATGGGTGCCTGGTTCTAGTCCTGGTTGCTCCTCTTCCAGTCCAGCTCTCTGCTGTGGCCCGGGAGGGCAGTGAGAATGGCCCAAGTGCTTGGGCCCTGCACCCACATGGGAAACCAGGAAAAGCTCCTGGCTTGGGATCAGCGCAGCTCCGGCCGTAGCGGCCATTGGAGGGTGAACCAACAGCAAAAGGAAGACCTTTCTCTCTGTCTCTCTCTCTCTCACTGTCTAAACTCTATCTGTCAAATAAATTAAAAGAAAATGTTAGAAAAAAATTTCAGAATTTTCCAAAAGGCAAAACTTTAATTTGCCACATTTAGCACTGTGGTGACTCCCTGGGAACGAAGTGATGTGTAGGTACACTGTGCTGCCATATATCTGCCTCTCCACAGTCCCTCAGCGTCTCTCCAGTGCTCACTGTTGGAATATTCCTCACTCCGCCATCTCACGCATATGCTGCGTAGTGAAGTCTATGATGGTATTTCTGTCCTGATCATGTATAGAATTTATTTCCTTGTCATTATTCCTCAAACAACACAGTCTAACCACTATGTTCATGGTGTTTTTACATTTTTGTTGTTTTAGGTATTGTATTGTAAGTATTGTAAGAGACGATTTAAAGCTAACAATAAAATGTTGTGGGTGTTGTGTGTATACTATGCCATTTTATATAAAAGACTAGGGCATCCTCGGATTTTGGCAGTCTTTGGGGTTGGGGGTCCTGAAATCAAACCCCTGTGGACAGTACTGAATGCTGTGCAGAATACAGAGAAAACCATACATGCTGGAAAGAGGTTGTTACAAGAACAAATGAAGGGGGAAGCAGTTTGACTATGCCAAGAGAGGAGCCAGAATCTAGTGCTGTGGTGGGCAATGCATACAGCAAAGGCTACAAAGTGCATGGGGCTGGTGCAAATGCCACAGAAGAGATAGGAGCTCTGTCCTGAGCTCCAGTGTCTTCTTAAGGAAGGAACTTCCTGGGGGAGATGAAACAGTCCTTCTCATCAGCCTACCTGATTCAGCTTCTTAGTCATCATGTGGAGTTAGGACTAGAGCATCTGGAGGTGAGAAGGCTGGCCTGTGGTTTATTAGGCTACCCCATCCGGGTAGACATGGTGCTGGCCCTTTGAATGGCTGTCTCATGCTTCCTCCCTTTAACACAAGAGAGCCCTTGTGTATCTAATGGTGAATATCTGGAAGGCTGGGACTTGTAGACTCGCTCTTCTCCGCAATGATGAGTACTTCTTGGGAGAGTCATCCTTATTGCATAACACATTACAAGGATAGTTGGGAACTTCATAACCAGTTTGGGCTGAAGACAACTTTCTAAAAATGTTTTTTTAAACCAGAGAAAATTGCTGAAATTATTTCAAAGTCTTATATCTCCTTATCATTAATATTTTAAAAATCAGGGAAAAATATCTTCAGTTCCCCAGCTGTGTGTCCGTTTGGCACTGAGAGCCAGGAGAGAAGTTGTGCATCTTGCCATGGTTTTGCTGACAGATCTGCTGGTGGATATATTTTCCAACAAGATTTTAAGCTCTGAAATTTTTGGGGTTTTGGACGTTTTGTTCATGACTATTGCTTCTAGAGCCAAAAAGAGTGCCTAGCACATAGTAGATACTCAATAAATAGTTGCTGAGTAAATCAAACAACCAATGAAAATCCTTCATAAGAGAGAGTATAAAAAATTGCAAAATAACATGTAATCCAGCTCCAGAGTACATTGCCTGGAATATAAGATCTAAGGGCTATCCAAATGGAAAATAAAGGATACTGACCGTCATTACTGGAGAATGTGAGGGCCACTTTTGCTCCTTGCTATGCCCTGAATGCTTGTGTGACTCTAAAACTCGTGTATAGATGTCTGAACCCCTAAGGTGATGACAGTAGGAGATGAGGCTTCTATGAGGTGGTCAGGTTATGAGGGTGGAGTCCCAGTGAGTCCCTGTGAGTGGAACCCATGTCCTTAGCAAATAGGCCCAGGGGAGCTCATTTACCTTTCACCACAGGAAGACACAATGAGAAGCCACCACTTATGAGCTAGGGAATGGGCCCTCACCAGACACCCATCTACCCACACCTGTATCTTACACTACCCAGTCTCCATAACTGTGAGAATATGCTTGCTCTGTGTGTGTGTGTGTGTGTGTGTGTGTTTAAAATATTCATTTATTTACTTGAGAGGCAGAGTTACAGACAGAGAGAAGGAGGGACAGAGAGAGAGAGAGAGAGAGAGAGAGAGGCCTTCCTTCCGCTGATTCACTCCCCAAATGGCTGCAACATTTGGAGTTGGGCGGATCAGAAGTCAGGAGTCAGGAGCTTCTTCCAGGTCTCCCATGCTGGTGCAGGGTCCCAAGCACTTGGGCCATCCTCTACTGCCTTCCCAGGACATCAGCAGGGAGCTGGATTGGCAGTGGAGCAGCCGGGACTTAAACCAGCTCCCACATGGGATGCTGGCACCACGGGCCTATGCTTAACCTACAATGCCAAAGCACCGGCCCCTGTTTGCTGTTTCTAAGCCACCCAATTTGTGGCATTTTGTTACAACGTCCTGAATGGATTAAGGCAGTTTTCTGAGAGATGAATTTGGACTTGGGCAGTCCAGGAGGGACAAGGAAGGGTGATTTGGAATACGAGAGAGGCCTGGGCAAAGCGCAGATGTGGGGAAACTAGGAAGCAGAGGCCTCAGGAGGGGAAGGGACTTGCCCAGGACATGCCCCTCAGGAATAAGTGGATTTAAATCCAGGTGATCTGACTCCAGAGCTCAGTCCATGTTTCTTTGCTACATGTAGGTGGCTGGGGGAGGGAGGCAGGGAGGAGCCGCTTGGTGTGGTGGACACCCTCCGCCCTGTGTCTGCTTCTTAGTACTCATAAGCAGTTCCTGAGTTTAGAGGACTTGTTTTGCTCTCATCACTCAGGAAGTGGGAGCGATATTTACTCAGTCATCGCTCAGTAGATGAGCATTCACCAGAGGACCACTGGGAATTCCCAGGAGAAAAGCTGTGCACAAAGACAGCATTTCTGTACCATCTCAAAGAACATTATCACATAACTTGGTTTTTGCATAGAGAATTCAGACCAACTGCTTTTGCAGACTTAAATAATCCCAGGATGAAAGGTACTGTAGAAATGCAAAGTGTTATTGTTATTATCCAGTAGTAGAAAAGAAGGGCATTTCAAAGAATGTTTCAGTACAATGCAATTTTATTTTGCACAGAGAGTTCAAGGGAGAAAGCTTTATTTTATAGACTTAAATAATATCGTTATGGAGCTACAGTAAAATAAATAATACAGATATGGTGTTAAAATAAATAATACAGTTAGGAGGCTTAAATAAATAATGGTGGAGAGAGAAGAGAAATTAAGAGTCCTGGGAGAAGGCAGGGGGAGATGCAATTTTGAATTATAAGTGGCAGAGGATTGAGATCCAAACAGTCCTAAAATATTCAGGATGCATCTACACTGACCAAAAAAAGAAACGCACGAGACAGTTCACCGTTACAGGATGGAGCTGACAATGTTTTCATTTTTTAGTAATGGGGCTTTCTGATGGCATTAGCAAAACTTTTAGTTGAGAAGTTAAGCATAATTAGATTTAGCATCTTACAGAAATTGCACAAAACTGTGTCCCCAGCCTCCTTTCCCAGCCACTGCTTAATCTGTCCATGCTTCTTGGCCCAGATGTGGGGACAGCAACCTCATGTTCGGAAGACTTCAAAACCATACCTTTCAGAAGCCAATCCCTTGCTGGACTCCCACTTTCCTCATGAGTGCACGTGGGCACTGTCAGAATTCTGATGTTTTGGTTAGGATCTGGATTCTCACCTTTCTGCAGAGACCGGAGAGAAGCATTGCAGCTGGAACAGCTGATCCTCTTCTTTAGCCATGAACTTGAGCTGGGTGACTTTAGATCTGAGATTCTGAGAATGAGAATGAGCTGTGTGCTTCCGGGGAGGTGCAGGGAGAGGGGTTGCCATCTGCCTGAACCTGAAATGAAGGCTTCAGGAAACAGGCTGCTGAGGGCAGGAGAGGTGGGGCTGAAAGGGATGAGGGAGCAAAGAGAAACTTCTTTTCTCTGGACATCTCGGCATCTGAATTCTCCAGACCATGGAAGGTGGGAATAGCTGTGAGGTGAAAGGCAAGGGAGGTTCAGACCAAGCCTTGGAATAGAGGGATCATCCTCCCCTAGATGTCCCTGGAGGAGGGAGGCATGTCTGTATTCCCTGACTGCGGTCTAGGGTTGCAGTGAAGGACTAAGACCTAGACTGTAGGATTTCAGCACAGCTAGAGGGCCCATGTATTCCACCTCCAGGCCAGAGGCTCGTGAACTGGACACTCCCTGTCCCTGAGGGACAGTTTAAGGTCTGGGGACAGTGGAGAGAAAAATCTTTCTCAAGAAGATTGAGTCCCTGCTGTAAACTCACCAGGGATTCCGTTCTCATTCTCCATCCAGATGAACTCGAATGCCAAAGTCCCTTGTTTTTTTTTTTTTTTTTTTTTTTTTTTCAAAGAACAGCATGAGGAAAATCTCCTGTTCTGGAAGATGCAATGGACTCCCCTACTCCCAATGACTCCGTCTTCTGCCTGTCTATGAACACCTCGCTTCAGGTCTCTGCCTCCTTTAGGCCGATTTAGTTCCCTGCAGCCCAGCTTGTGCAGTGTGCTCAGGTTAAGATGCACACGATGTCACTGGCCAGGTGTAGTAAAGAGCTGCATAATGACGTCTCAGGCAACAAGGGACCACATTTACGATGATGGTCTTGTAAGACTATAATGGAGCTGAAAAATTCCTATTCCCTGGTGACACTGGAGCAGCCCTGGTGCATGGCATTACATGTGTGCCTGCGGTGGTGCTGCTGCAAGCAAACCTACTGTACATGCAGTTACATACAGTATGCAATGCTTGATAATGATAATAAACACCTGTGTTGCTGGCTTATGTATCTACTATGTTACATTTTTTATCATTATTTTGGAGTGTACTCTTTCTGCTTATGCATAAAAAGCTTACTGTAAAGCAGTGTCCTGGTTGATGCCGGCAGCAGCCTCACACAGCTCATGCTTGCCAAGTCTCTAGATCACATCATTTTCTCTTGTTCTTGATTGAATCCAGTGTTGTTTTGTTCATCGAGGGCCTGGGAGAGATAGGCTGTGCTGTGTGCATGTTTGTGTATCCATACTGCATAGCCTAGGCATGCAGTAGGGTTTGTGTAAGTCACTCTAAGATATCCGCACATCCACAAAACCAGCCAAGGATGCATTTCCCAGGACAGAAGATGTCCCCAGCACTAAGTGACACGTAACTGCATTTCCTTTTCTTTCAAGTAGGTGGTCTCATCAGGTGGGTCTGGCTCAGGAACTAGACAGTGAGCTCCTGTCTTCTCTGGCCTCTTCCAGGTCATCATGCTCTGATCTAGGTGTACAGCAGTTGTACATTGAGAGCTATGGATTTGAAGAGAGATAGGAGGCTGTGGCCAGGGCAGGAGCTAGGGAAGAAGCTTACTGGTCCTCCATCTAAATGGTGCTGTGCTACCCCTTTGAGGTTCCCGCATGGTCCTTAAAGGTGAGGTGTCCTCACAATTAGGGAGTCCAGAAACACTCTGGGGGCAGGAGGCTTCTTTCCCAGGGGCCATGAGGTGACAAGCTGGATGTGATGTTATGTAACTTCTAGGGTAAGGGAAAAAATACAACAAACAAAATAAAAAGGCAGGGAAAATATAAATAAAAAAGAGTGCAAAGTTTTATTGTCAACTGCTGCTGTCACCTCCTGGAACTACAGTCGTATCTAAGAAATATGTGACACACTAATAGGAAGTAATTTACCCAGGGATGTTTTTTGTGCCTTGAATTGCCTTCCGCGCTTGGCTGCGGGAACTCTGTGAGCGTGTATGCATGAGAACCCGCGCAGGGCCTCAGAACCTTCCCAATTTGTGCACAATGCGGCTTTTATAAGGCCATTAAACTCATCTGGCAAAAAGTACTCTGAAAAACAATGATACATGGGGTCTCGAGGAGCCTGTGAAGGAAGCACAAATGGCAACGTGATGACCACATGCTCTTGGCAACAGTGACTTCCAGGGGTGCGGCTTCTCCAGACACTCACCTGCCCAATGGTGGTTTCTTCCCTTCCCTCTGCCCTGTGTGGTTCTGCAGGAGCTGGGTGGGCCTTCGTCTTGGCTGACTTTGCTCCAGAAAGCATTGTTGCTGTTCCGTGCTGGGACTGGTTGGGCAATTTGGGAGCAGAGGCTGGGACCCAATGACATTGGGATGGCCCTAGAGCTTGGCCTTTGCCTGAAGACAACCAGAGGCATGGTAGCCCCAGACCACTGGTGACAAAGTCCCAAGGCAGGTCCAAGGAGGCATCTCACAGGCCAGGTCCATAGACAGGAGACTCCAGGTACCCAAGCAGACCATGGACTCGAAGTTCTGAAAAAACAAGGGCCAGACAGATAACAGACTGAAGGGAAGAAAGAGGATGGAGAGAGTGCAAAGGGTGAAAGAGGAATAAAGAAGAAGGAAGAGGTCAGAAAAGCAGGCAGGGTTGTGTAGATGTGGAGGGACACACAGAGAGAAGCAGGAAACAAGATCAGGCAGAGAGAACAGGCCAGGGAGGAGAAGAGGAGAAGGATCATGCTTCTGTCTTCTCCTCAAGGGTCTTCGTGTACTTACTCTATAAACAAAGCCAGGACCTTGATCAGAACATAGAAAAATGTGAAGTCATACATAGCCCCAAAGATAAGAGAGCTGACTGCTGGGGTTGGTGTGGCCAGAGGGAGAGCAGGTAGCCCTGTCGAGCACTCCCTGCAAGTTCTGTTGCTGCTCTAAGTTCTTCCTCTTCCTATCACAGTGTCTGAAGTCTGACCTGACTGCAATACCAGCCCCCTCCTTGAACATGCAGCCCTACCCCAGGCAGAGACAGTGTGGTCTTTAGGTGGTGGAATGAACTGCTAAGTGTTCTGCTCACTGAGCACCAGGAGAGTCACACTCTTGCTTACCACGGGCTTGGCGGCAATGAGCTGAGAGTTGAGAGAAGAAGCCATAATTTGGAGTAGGCATTTGGTGCAGTAGTTAAGTGTTTGGGACGTCTTCATCTATCACATTTTGGAGTGCCTGGGGAGATTGGATTAAGATGGCAGAGTAGGGAGGGAGCTTGCTGCTCTAGTCTAGGAGAAGATAGTTTTTAAAAAGTGGAAACAGTGTAGTCTCAGGGAAGAGACAAGGAGAAAACAGCAGAGGAAACTCTTTGCAAACTGGAGGAACATAGTGGACCTACATTGAAGACATGGATATGTACAACTCATGACCCCAGCAGCTGAGAGCCTCTGCTCCAGAGCTGGAGAGTGTACTGAGACCAGACTGCAGCAGCCCAAGCCACTGGCAGAAAAGCTGCAGGAAGAGCCTAGAGAGAATTTGGTTTGGAGCCCCATGGACGATAGTGTACCTGCCAAACTAGAGGAGAAAAAACAAGAGGGGGAGCATGCTTTATCTCTTCCTGATCACACTGAAACAGCATTTTGTTAAAAGCTGACAAGAGCAGGCACCATTTTGGACGTATGTAACAGCTACACCAGCAGCTGAGCAGAGACTCCTGATTCTGGGGAGGACAGACTGGGGGCTGGGTGCTCGTAACTGTGGGAGGCTTGTGTGCTGGGAATGCGATAACATAGAGGCTGTGTGGGAGGACTCAGGGTGTGGCTGGGACTTTGAGCAGTCACTGGGAGGCTCCACATGATCAGGGCTCCCTGGTTCCCTGGCGAGGGATGTTGCTGGAGAATCTGAGCTTACACTGAGGACTGCACAGATCCTTTGTGTGGTCCTTGTGGCAGAGCAGATGGATAATATACCCACTGGGGCTAGTGTCCAGGCACTGGTCTCCTTTGAGGAGAGGAGCTCAGCTGAGGCTACACCAATAGACAACAAGAAACCTCTCCTCTGATAAAAAAAATAGATTTACCACACCAAACCTGATGTGTCACCTCAGACACGCCCTTCACCCTGGAACACTGAACAGAGCTCGCTGGCCACACACACCACATGCCTCTATGTATTCACTGAAAGCAGACACTCCACTAATCCACACAGACTTAGTTCAAAGATAAAAGCCACCACAGTGAAAAAACAAAGAAAAAACCAGTGAGTATCTCCACAAATGCCGAATAACAAACACACCAATTCAAGAAACAAGAATAAGAAAGATAACATGATGCACCCAAAAGAACACAACACTTCAATATTGGATTGTGAAGATTATGAGATTGAAGAAATCCCAGAAATGGAACTCAAAAAAATTAATCATAAGATTGCATAGAAGTGGCTGGCACCACGGCTCAATAGGCTAATCCTCCGCCTGTGGCGCCGGCACTCCAGGTTCTAGTCCCGGTTGGGGTGCTGGATTCTGTCCCGGTTGCTCCTCTTCCAGTCCAGCTCTCTGCTGTGGCTCGGGAAGGCAGTGGAGGATGGCCCAAGTCCTTGGGCCCTGCACCCACATGGGAGACTGGGGGAGGCACCTGGCTCCTGGCTTCGGATCAGCATGGTGCACCAGCTGCAGCAGCCATTGGGGGGTGAACCAATGGAAAAAAGAAGACCTTGAAGACCTTTCTCTCTGTCTCTCTCTCTCTCTCTCACTGTCCACTCTGCCTGTCAAAAAAAAAAAAAATAAAAAAAGATTGCATAGAAGTAATCAGAAGCAAATACACAAACTAATGAAATCCATATATGACACGAAAGAAAATTTTTTCCTACAAAATTGAAATCTTAAATCAAAATGAAATCTTGGAAATGAAAATTTAAATAGAACAAATAAAAAATGCAGTAGAAAGCCTTAATGACAGAATTGGTAAAGCAGAAGAAAGAATATCCAACTTCGAAAACAAAGCACAGGAAATTATACAGTCAGACCAAACACAACAAAAAAAATTTAAAAAACTAAAAAACACTGTTGGTAATCTACAGGATACTATCAAACTACCCAACATATGGGTTCTAGGAGTTCCTGAAGGAATAAAGAAAGGATTAGAAGGCCCTTTTAGTGACATAGTAACAGAAAATTTCCCCAATTTGGAGAAAGAAAGGGATATCCAAGTACAGGAAGCGCATAGAATTCCTAATAGACATGACCAGAGAAGATCTTCACCAGGACACATTGTAGTCAAACTCTCCACAGTGAAACATAAAGTAAGGATTCTAAAATGCGCAAGAGAGAAACTCCAGATTATTTTCAGAGGATCTCTGGTTAGACTCACAGTGGACTGCTCATCAGAAACCCTACAGTCTGGGAGAGAATGGAGAGATATATTCCAAGTCTTAAGAGAAAAGAACTGTCAACCCAAAATATTATACCTTGCAAAGCTCTCATTTATGAACTAAGGTGAAATAAAGACCTTCCATGACAAACAGAAATTAAAAGAATTTATCACCACACATGCAACCCTTCAGAAGATGCTTAAGATTATGCTGCAAACAGAAACACAGAAACATGGTCATCACTACAGAAGAAGGTAAAGGAAGGAGAGCCTGGGTTCAAGTCCCAACTCTGCTCTCCATTCTGGCTTCTTGCTAATGTGCACCTGGGAGGTAGCAGATGATGGTTCACATAGTTGGGTTCCTGCGATCCACGTGGGAGACCTAGACTGAGTTCTGGGCTCCTACTTTAGCTTGGTCCAGACCTGGTTACTGCTGGCATTTGGTGAGTGAACCAGAGACATCTTTCTCTTTCTCTCTGCCATGATTCAGAGACAGGCAGTGGATGGGGCTGGAGGGGTGGGACATGCCTTTCGAGCTGACAGGGAGCTCCCTGCCTGACAGGGAGCAAGGCTGTAGGTATAGAGACACCAGGAAAGGGACCCAAGGAGGCTCACTGGGCAGGGCCAGGGGAAGGGAAGGAAGCAAGGAGCCTTTAATTTGTACTCTGGCCTGTATATCTATCCCCTTGTCCTAGCTTGGGGAAAAAGAAATGAGCCCTTTATCAATTTTTAATAAATTGAAATGACAAATAATCCATTTAATAAATTATTAACTGAGAAAATTACTGAAAACTGAAATATCAAACAATCGTGAGCAAATGCTCGAAGCCGCGTGTTTATTAATAACGCGTCCTGCTGCAGGAGATTGCTGATGCTGTGGATCTGACACAGCGGCTCGCCTGGCTTCCCAAGCATCCGGGCACCTCCTACTGGAGCATCCTGAGTGCAGGAGCACACTTGGGGCAGGTGCAGGGTCAAAGGCAAAGGGAATCTGTAGCTGGACAGCTCACAGACTGCAGCTATGGAGAAGGCTCTTACTTGGAGGAGGCATTTTGATAGAGTCCCCAGATTCCTCCTTCATGGTACTGGAAGGGGACCAGAAACAATCCATCCCCTAGGGCTTTTAAGTTCTTTAGATTAAGAGTTAGAACAAATGGTGTATGCATGTTTATGAAATTTTGTGCATAGAAAGAACATCTGTTCTTTGACTGATGATGGGGTAACGTCCCAATAAACCCATCGTAAGTTGAAAATATTTAAGTCAAAAATGTGACAAATCCACCTAACCTATGGAACGCTCTCGGCCCAGCGACCCAGCACATACATGTAGAGTTTCGAGGCTCTCTCTGTGGGATCACAGAGCTGAGTGGGAGCTGCACTCAGCTGCTGCCCAACACCAGCAGAGAGAATCAGCTCACATATCACGAGCCCAGGAAAAGATCCAAATTCAAAATTCAAAGCGTGGTTTCTACTGAACGTGCGTCACTTTTACACCATCCCGAAACTGAAAAATTGTAAGTCAAGCCATCGTAGGTTGGGGACCCTCTGTGTATAAAGGGTGACACTGACCACAATCAGCCTGTAGTGATGACCAGTGGAGCTGGCGCCTCCTCAGCAGGCCTCCCAGACCAAGCAGGAGGTTTGGGATGCTTTGTGATGGGAGAGAGCCTCATGTGAAGGTCCTGTCCCAGGAGAGGTCACACACTATGGATGGAGGTCATTAAGATCTTAGGATTCCAATCTCCCCTGGTCCTGCTGTGTCTATGAGAAACCTCTGTTCTGCCTCTCTTGGGAATCTTGTGTTAACTTCGATTAAACAACTCTGTCCCACGTGGTTGAGGTGTGGCAGTGGGTCACTGATGAGTTGCATGTGGCCAGCCTGTTATGGGCATGGTCATCTCTGAGTTGGCTCTGACCTGAGAAAGAGACAGCTGGTGTCATTACCATAAAGGGTTTGCTTTCTCCAGGGGAGAACCCAGCCCGGCTGCCTGCCTCTGCTCTCCCGAGGCCAAAGCAGCCTGAAAACAGGTCTTCTCCATTACAGCCCTGCTGTGGGGCTCTGGGATGGGCAGCTCAGCTGACCTCCGCGTGTCCTACTTCTTTTATCTGTAAAATGGGGATAATAACAAACAGGGTAATTTGGTGACTGGGATGGAAGCAATCCCATTATATAAATACAATACAGCAGTTTGGGATGACAAGCAGTAGGCTTGAAGATGGTGCTGCAATGGGTATTTTTAGGAAGGAAGTGGAGGGGGTGGGGAGGGATGGGTGGTTTATAAATGTTTGTTGCATTAAAATGTGCTAGTTTGAATTGTGCAGAATGGAGTATCATTTGTTTCTAGAAAAATTTGCTGCTGTGGAAATGAATTAGTTTACATTGAATATGTGATGGTTCAGAGAAAGGGATATTAACCCAATTTGCATTTCTTTGAACTGAAATAAATTATTGCCGTGTTTGCATTAGTTGGGTCAACTGGCTGTGATTGGGCAACCCCGTGGTGGGGAAAGTTGGCCTTGGGCTTCGTGGTTTGCAATAGGGTCGATGTGTGCAGATCAGCAAGCACCTTCCAAATCAGGGCTCATTAACCTTTTGGAGGATTGTGGGGTCCTTTCAGGGTCTGATGGAAGCAGCCTACACACACACACCCAGTATCGCTCTGTGTGGGTTTCAGCAGACTCTCCAAGACTTTCTGATTGCCATGGATCAGGGCAAAGGTCCCTACCCCAAAGAAGGCAGTCCCCAATGTTTTGCTGTCTCATGCCCTGATCATGGTACATGTTGGTCAGAGCCAATTTCTGAGGCCTCCCCACTCAGTGGAAACAAATTAGGACTTGTGTTCCAAGGAGGAGGGCAGCCAAAGGCAAGTTTGTGTATGTGCTCTGAGTTAGGAGTTTTGGACACAGCTATAGCTGCAAGAGGAAGCTGGCTGCATCACTTGCAGCACCGTCAGCCACTAGAATTGACTTGATAGGACTGGCTGGCAAGCCATGGCTCCTGCTTTCCTGTCTTTTCCATGCTCATGCCCTGCTGAAATTACAGGCGAAGCCAGGTCAAGAGACTCCCAAGGGCAAGAGGGGAGTTCCTCTGAAGCTGGCCCTGGATCTGTACCCAGGGGTGCCCCAGTTGGGAGGGGAAGAGCATCCCCAGCCCAGGCAGATGAAGACTTGTGGTAATTCTTGTAAATGGGGCAATTTGTGAACTCTGACAGCATCATGTGGACAGCAGGTCACGATAGTAGGTGGACATTCAGTGTAAAGGTGCATTTGGAGGAAACGGTAGCTGTAAGTATTCAGAGACACATACCTGGACTTAGTTGTCAGTGGGTAGGACCAAAACAGCATGAGCTCCTCCAAATCTCTAATAGGGGAGGGGAGAGAGAGAGTGTGGATGAAGAAATCATCTCCCCTTTCACCAAATAGAGGGTAGCTAATTAGCAACCAGTGGCCAGATAGTCTTATTTAATGACTTCTCCCATTGGAAAGAGGCAACCAGAGGAAACCAAGATGAGAAGCAAAGATTTAATTTAAGCAATAACAAGGGAGAATTCCTTTCATGTAGCTTGAAACCCATCAATTGTGCTTTAGTGATTTCAGGATCAAGCCCCAACCCCCAGCCCTAGTGCACCCCACTGGACACAGAGTTTAGGCATTTCTCAGACATGCAGCTGGCTTCCCTCCAGATCTCTGTTTCTACATCCTGGGGCACTCTCCCCAACTTCTCATGTTCTTGGGACAGTTTGGGCCTCTCACATCTGATATTATATTATCAATAGTAAGAGAGACTGGTGGTCACCATCCAGCCTGTGGGCTTCTTGAGAAAAGGCTATTTTTTTTAAAGACATGTACTCTATAGAATACTATACAGCAGTCAAAAACAACAAAACCCGGTCATTTGCAACAAGATGGAGGAACTTGGAAAACATCATGCTAAGTGAATTAAGCCAGTCCCAAAGGGACAAATATCATATGTTCTCCCTGATTGGCGACAACTAACTGAGCACCAAAGGGGAAACTTGTTGAAATGAAATGGACAGTATGAGAAACAGTGACTTGATCAGCTCTTGTCCTGACGGTTGATGTACAATGTAATACTTTATCCATTTTAGTATTTTTTTTGTTCTAGTACCATTGGTTGAACTCTGTAATTAACACACAATTATTCTTAGGTGTTTAAATTTTAACTGAAAAGTGATCCCTGTTAGGAATTTGGAAAACATTATGCTGAGTGAAATAAGCCAATCCCAAAGGGACAAATACCACTTGTTCTCCTTGATAGGTGACAACTAACTGAGCACCAAAAAGGAAACCTGTTAAAGTGAAATGAACACTATGAGAAACGGTGACTTGATCAGCCCTCACCCTGACTGTTGATGAGCAACTTGATATGTTATCCCTCTTAGTATTTTTTTTGTTTGTTCTACTTAATACTTTTGGTTGAATACTGTAATCAATACACAATTCTTCTTAAGTGCTGAAACTTAACTGAAAAGTGATCACTGTTAAATATAAGAGTGGAAGAAGAGAGGGAAGAGATGTGCAATTTGGGACATGCTCAAGCTGACTTACCTCAAACGGTAGAGTTAGAAACATACCAGGGGATTCCAATTCAATCCCATCAAGGTGGCATGTACCAATGCCATCTCACTAGTCCCGGTGATCAATTTCTGTTCACAATTGATCATAATGATAGAACTAAGAACCAAAGGGATCACATAAACAAGAATAGTGTCTGCAAATACTAGCTGATAGAATAAAAAAGGGAGAGAATGATCCAACATGGGAAGTGAGATACACAGCAGACCCATAGAATGGCAGATGTCCTAAATAGCACTCTGGCCTCAGAATCAGCCCTTAAGGCATGCGGATCTGGCTGAAAAGCCCATGAGAGTATTTCAGGCATGGAAAGCCAAGACACTCTGGGGGAAAAAAAAAAACTAAATGAAAGATCTCCGCGAGTGAGATCCCAGTGGAAAGAACGGGTCATCAAAGAAGGAGGTACCTTTCTCTGAAGGGAGGAGAGAACTTCTACTTTGACCATGGCCTTGTCTAAATATGATCAGAGTCAGTGAACTCAGGGGGCTTCCATTGCCTTGACAACTCATGACAAGAGCCTAGGTTGATTACTGAGGCCATAAACAAGAGTGTCAATTTGTTAAGTCAACAACAGGAGTCACTGTGCACTTACTCCTCATGTAGGATCTCTGTCCTTAGTGTGCTGTACATTGTGATTTAATGCTATAACTAGTACTCAAACAGTATTTTTCACTTTATGTTTCTGTGTGGGAGCAAACTGTTGAAATCTTTACTTAATGTATGCTAAACTGATCTTCTGTATATAAAGAGAAACAAAAATGAATCTTGATGTGAATGGAAGGGGAGAGGGAGTGGGAAAGGGGAGGGTTACGGGTGGGAGGGACGTTATGGGGGGGAAGCCATTGTAATCCATAAGCTGTACTTTGGAAATTTATATTCATTAAATAAAAGTTTAAAAAAATTACCCATTACAAATTAGAACTAAAAAATCAACAACAGGAAAAAAAAAGATTTATCTATTTATTTGAAAGAGTTACACAGAGAGAGGAGAGGCAGAGAGAGAGGGGGAGAGAGAGAGAGAGAGAGAGAGGTTTTCCATCTGCTGGTTCATTCCCCAATTGGCTGCAATGGCCAGAGCTGTGCTGATTTGAAGGCTGGAGCCAGGAACTTCCTCTGGGTCTTCCCATGCAGGTGCAGGGGCCCAAGGACTTGGGCCACCTTCCACTGCTTTCGCAGGCCATAGCAGAGAGCTAGATCAGAAGTGGAGCAGCGGGGTCTTGAACTGGCATTCATATGGATGCAGGCACTGCAGGTGGTGGCCTTACCCGCTACACCACAGTGCTGGCCCCAAGCCATTGTTGATTCACAATTGTATCCTCATGGATTAAATTGGTAAATGCATCTTGACCTCATGCATCCATAGAGTAATAATGTGGTGAAGGAAACAGGATCAGTCTCTTGCCCTGCATTCCACCCAATGCATTGATTGCCTCTGCAGCACAAAATTTGACTTGTGTTTACTGAGCCCCCCTCACATGTAAAGTTGAGAATTGTGTTTACTGAGCCCCTCTCATCTGTAAGGTGGAGAATACACTGTCTACCCAGTGCCTTTTTGCAAATGACAAAGTCAA
The DNA here is from genome assembly GCF_964237555.1 of Oryctolagus cuniculus. Taxonomy (NCBI): domain Eukaryota; kingdom Metazoa; phylum Chordata; class Mammalia; order Lagomorpha; family Leporidae; genus Oryctolagus; species Oryctolagus cuniculus. The sequence continues at coordinate 40,170,801 of NC_091441.1, read as the reverse complement.
CCCTGTCCTAGAAACAAGTGCTTCCCCATTGGTTAGAAACATCATTAGCGGGCCGGCGCTGCGGCTCACTAGGCTAATCCTCTGCTTTGCGGTGCCAGCACACCGGGTTCTAGTCCCGGTCAGGGCGCCGGATTCTGTCCCGGTTGCCCATCTTCCAGGCCAGCTCTCTGCGGTGGCCAGGGAGTGCAGTGGAGGATGGCCCAACGTACTTGGGCCCTGCACCCCATGGGAGACTAGGAGAAGCACCTGGCTCCTTCCATCGGATCAGCACGGAGCGCCGGCCGCAGCGTGCCGGCCGCGGTGGCCATTGGAGGGTGAACCAACAGCAAAGGAAGACCTTTCTCTCTGTCTCTCTCTCTCACTGTCCACTCTGCCTGTCAACAACAACAACAACAACAAAAAGAAACATCATCAGCAACTAGCTCATGAAAATGTCTCCAGAATGTCACTTCCAGGAAAAAAGGGGACTGAACTGGGCAAGAAGAAAGTCCAAATCATACCTGGGGTCAGGAATTAGACTTTTGGGGGCCATCAGGATGTGGGTTTTGTCAGATGTCTGGGTTGGGTTCCGGAAATGTTGTCAGGCAGGGATGGAGCAAATTCCCAGCAAAGACTGTGCCAATCTCTGGCTAGGCTTTACTTAAGTTAGGGGAAGGAATCCATGCTGGGTAAATGAGGTAATGAATGTGCAAGTGCTTTGCAGACTGCACAGTGCTATACAAATGTGAAGCATTACTGCACTCATCTATTTCTGTTCCTTGTGCTCCCAGGGTTTCCTAATAAGAACTCCATCTGAAAGTCCTAGCCTGGCTTTGGATTAGCTAAAGGGAAGGGGTGTGTGCAGTGCAGTATTCGGGGTGGGGGTCCTTGGACCCTGAGCAGGGCAGAGGTCCCAGCTAGGAGAGTGGGGCTGGCTGACAACAAGATTTTGGAGGTGAAGGGGCTCAACATTACTTCCTGATCTGAGACATTTTCCAGGTCTAGGGGCCATTCTGGTATTGCTCAAATCATTTCAGAGAGACAGAATGGCCTGTGATGTGAAGGGTGAGAGCAAATCAGGGCTGGTGTGACTGGGAATAGGTACAAAGTGTCATGGGAAATGTCCCTATTTCCTAAGTCCTAAATGTCCCTAATTTCTGAGTCTGTTCTTGAAGTCACCCAGTCTGCCCCAGGCCAATGCAAGCTATTTCTAGATGCTTTGTGCAAAGCACAAGGACTGGCTTGAGAAGAAGGGAAGCTTCTTCTGCTAATATCCGTGATTATCTCTGCAGCATGGATTTGCCAGGCTGATTTATTTCTGTCCGTGTCCAGCATGCTCCTGGGCTTCCTTCCCCATCCCACAGCCATGGTAACCACTCAAACACATGTAAAGATAAACAGTTTGACTTCACCAAGGTCTGGCCAGCCTCGGACAGAGGAGCCAGGGCACCACATCCATTTCTGAGGCTAATGTCTTCAAGTTTATGGTTATGCTCAACTTGCTTCTTTGTATATTTCGCTGGGGCAGAGAAGCCCCATCTAGAGTCATATGAAATCTTAGCCTCTTAAATCCTGCTGTGGTGTGAGAACAAATCTCGGAAAAATCTGATTCTTTTTTTTAAACTTTTATTTAATGAATATAAATTTCCAAAGTACAGCTTATGGATTACAATAGCTTCCCCCCCCCCATAACTTCCCTCCCACCCGCAACCCTCCCCTTTTCCTCTCCCTCCCCCCTTCCATTCACATCAAGATTCATTTTCAATTATCTTTATATACAGAAGATCAGTTTAGCATATATTAAGTAAAGATTTCAACAGTTTGCACCCACATAGAAACACAAAGTGGGAAAAGTCTGATTCTTTAGGAGGTCATGTTTTCTAATCTCCTGGAAGCTGTCTGCACTACAGACTTCCTAAAGCACCTGGAAACTGCAGATGGCTCTTAAACAATGATGCTCAAGACCATGTTTTCTTGTCTGTTTGTTTATTGCACCACACTCACCGCTGAGTACAGCTCCCAATACCAGGTCAAGGATGAGGTCAAACATATTTGTCCAATGAGTGACTAAGTGAATGAATGAGTGGAAGCAGCCCAGTGAAAATTTTAAGCCACTCAGCAAGACAGCATTGAGGCAGACTTTCTTTTTTTGTATAATTGTCAGCTGATTTTCACATGTTAAGCATATCCCATCATTACCCCACATGAGTGGGTATGATTTGGAGAAGGTTCTGAGAAGGGAAAGGCCAATGTTGGTGGTTGAAGAATTCTGTGAACCAAAGATAGGTCAGGGAGTGAGTGAATACTCATTTAATTTGTGTTAGACTACAAGGGCTAGGTGTTAATCTCACTGTTTGAGTCACTTGCTTTGTTCAAGATTGACTGAGTTTTCAGAATACTATATTCACCTACTCCCTTCCCCTGTCCTCCTTCTCTTTTTTTAACTTTTATTTAATGAATATAAATTTCCAAAGTACAGCTTATGGATTACAATGGCTTTCCCCCCCGCCCATAACTTCCCTCCCACCCGCAACCCTCCCTTCTCCTGCTCCCTCTCCCCTTCCATTCACATCAAGATTCATTTTCAATTGTCTTTATATAAAGAAGATCAATTTAGCATATATTAAGTAAAGATTTCAACAGTTTGCACCCACACAGAAACACAAAGTGTAAAATACTGTTTGAGTACTAGTTATAGCATTAAATCACAATGTACAGCACATTAAGGACAGAGATCCTACATGAGGAGTAAGTGCACAGTGACTCCTGTTGTTGACTTAACAAATTGACACTCTTGTCCTTCTTAAGGAACAATTTAGAAAGTGCACTGAGGGGGAACACCTGTCCTGGTGGTTAAGACACTGGTTAAGATGCCTGCATCCCACATTTAGTGCCTGAGTTTGGCTCCTTGCCCTGGCTTCTGCCTCTAGCTTCCTGATAGGATAAACCATGGGAGACAGTGGTGTTGGCTCAAGTAGCTGGTTCCTGTTGTCCATATGGGAGACCAAGACTGTGTTTCAGGATCCTGGCTTTGGTCCTGAGCCTACCCCTGGCTGTTGCATGCATTTGGGTAGTGAACTGGTGGATAGGCATGCTCTGTAAAAACTACACTTGGAATTGGAGTAGGAAGGACATAAGCTATTGTCTTGTTAGTCTTTAGAGCACATCAAAACCACCCAGGCTCCAGTGCAAACCTACTTGATCAGGGTTTTCAAGTGCAGAGCCCAGAGTAGAGAGCTGACAAAGCTCCGTCAGTGACTCTGATGCTCAGAGAATGACCAGCATTTCACCCGACTTACATTTCACACAACCCACCTCCTACTTCTATGACATTAGGCATTTTACTTATTTAGATGGCATTTATTAGCTCATGTGGTGTCTTAATTCATGTCCCCAAATCAGCCTCCATGTTCCATGTTCTATGTCCTTGGGTCAGGGCAGAGAGCAGAGGAACCCCCATGCTGTGCACTGGGGTTGGCATGACCATGTTTCCAGGTTGTTTGCACTGCTGAGAGCATTGACACAGGATAGGAGTGTTCAGATGCAAGTGGGAGGAGAGATGGAGCATTAGGACTGCAGGCATAGAGGCTTCCCAGAGTAGATCATCCATGGTCTTCTCTGGGAGTATCAGGAGTGGTGTCTTCCCAGCCTGATTTGTTCATTCCCTCGCTTATTTTTCATTCATTCATCAATTATTTAGTGTGTGCCTAGTACATGCTAGGCGTGATAGACACCATGGTGTGTGAGGTTTTCCAGTCTCTGCCTGGTGAAAGTGAGAGTCTGGGTGGGTTGGGTAGGAAGGAGATTAAAAAAATCAGTCGACAAGTCAGTGATATTTATGCAGATTTTAGTATATGCTGTGAGAATCACAAACAGGTTACAGCTGCAACTGAGAATGACAGAAACAGGAAGCCTTGAGCTAATCTTCATACTAGGTTGCAGGCACCAACTCCATACTGAATCCATGAAAGCGGCTTTCCATGTTCTTTGACCACTATCCAGTTAAGGCTAGTTTCTGTCCAGGAACACCCTGCCACAATCTTGCCATCCTCTTCCACCTCTCTCACATTCTCTGTATGATCTACAGTTCTGCATTTGGCAATGCCAAATATTTTATAGATGAGGCTGCTGAGGTCTGAAGAGCAGAGCTGTCTGCTCAGTAGCACACAGCCAGCGAGTGGGGGGCTCTGAATTCTACCTTGTCCTTCTTCCCTGTGCTCTACCTACCCTGGTCTCTCTGCAGCAACCCCCACCCCCAAGCAGGTCTTCTGTTCCTCCTCTTTCTTTTTAATTTTCTTTATTACCGTCAAGGCTTCAATTAACTTTTCTCTGTAGAACGACTGGATTAGGCAAAAGTTTGTGTGGGATCCAATAAAACGTCAGATGATATTGAGCATACGTCAGGCAAAGCCTGCAGCCCAATAAGTTATTATGTGTAAATGTTACAACTTTATTTTGAGGAGAATACATGTGTACTATCAAGCTGTTTTATGGATACGCAGCATGATTGATTACAGCGAGCGGATCTGTCGCAACAAGATAGACTCAGATAGAATAATCTGTGGATATTTGGGCCTCAGCAATTTGTTATCCAAAGATGACTCTAGAAATGATAATTCCTCCCATTTCAGCAATTTCCCTCTTCCCCTCCCCAGGAGAAACCCGTTTCCAGAGCGCTAGCTTCTGATGCCGGGGAGGGGTGGGGTGCTCTTTGCTCGCGTCTTTTTCCCATTGCTCAATAGTCAGCCATGCAAAGTTGTGTCTGGGCTTCAATGTGGCAGTGGCAGCTGAGACCTGGCCCACAGTGGGCAGGTGTTTGGGCTTGAGAATCAGGGCTACCCTAGAATAGCCTCTGCTTCTAAGCTAATAAACAGGCAAAGAAGAAAAAAAATCACCATGATTTGTTTGGCATATAAAACAGTTTGGGTAAAAATGGATTGTATCAAGTAGCTGAGCATTTTTCAGATCAGCCCCAAGCGACTTGTTGTTAAAAAACGCCTGGATGAAATTCATCAGCAACTTTTCAAAGAACACTTGTCTTGAGACAAAGAGTTGCTTGAATGCATTAAATCAAGTGGAAGCCCCCATCTCTTCCGTGATGCCATCACTGATTACCTTGGGATGCAGTGACTTCCTTGGGCTCCTATTAAGAGTCTAAGGTCCTTCTTTCCATAATGAGTCATCAGCACCCATTCCTTTGGATTTATGTCCAGACTGATGAGTTCCTTTTTGTCACAGATCTTATGTGTATAGGGACACCATGACCTAGTGGAAGGGATTTGGGATCCTGAGTGCAAAGCCCTGCATTAGCATCTTTCTCTGCCTACTGCTGACATTGGATAAGGCAGCGCCCTCAGCTGCTACAGTCCCAGCTACAGTCTCTGAAAAGCAGAGATGGCAAAAAGCCTGTTGCATTCACCTTGCAGGGATTGTTGTGAGAAGCAAATTTAGTATCAAAAAGCACTTTCTAAACTGCACAGTTATATTTAAGTAACATCTATGAAATTGCTAAGACCATATCACCAGCTTTGGATGCAAACACAGTGGATTTTTGTTTCATTTTTTCTGATCAATTACTTAGATCCTCAACTGCTGTCATTATTAGGGAGTCTGGTTCTTCATTTCATTTCCCCAATATGCTTTTTCCCTACAGAGGATGAGGGGGCAGAGAGAGAGAGAGAGAGAGAGAGAGAGAACAACTGAAAGCCCTGTCAGTGCAAGGCTTTGCTGCCTGTTGGTGGTATTCTTGTTGCATCCCGGCCCATGAGGCCTGTGTTGTCTGTGAGCACCTGTTTGGCACCTTGCTGCTAGCTTTGTGAGTCTAGGTCCTTGTACCCACTAAAGTGATTGCTGAACTTTCCTAAGCTTGGGTTGCCACTCATACACTCTCATCATCTGAGCTGCTCTTTCCCAAAACCCTCCTCCAGAGTGACTGGAACCTGAAGCATTTCTAGTTCCCCTGTCTTATGCTAGAATCACTTTGTCCATGTGAAGTCCCATGGGCCCTATATTAGGGTTCACTTCTCCACTTCCCTCTTGAGAGATCCCTTTTGGAGATTAGCACCCTGAATGGGAGCTGGAACCAGTTTATCCAAATTTTAGCCTCACCTCTTCCAAATAGTGTGACCTTGGGAAGATGACATAGCATCTCTGTGCCTCAGTTTTCTTATCTGAAAAATGGAAATTAAATTATATCATTTCACAGGGTTGTTAAGAAAATTAACTGAGATAATAGACATGAAGACTCCTCTGAGAAGAGGGTCTGGCACCGATCAAGAACCCCAGGTATTCTTAGCTATTATCCACCCTGACTGAATGACTGATTGACTGATTGTGGTCGCTGATCCCATGGGCAGTTTTCCCTAATCTGAGGCTTGTGCTTCAAGGACTTGGATATGGGTTACACTTCCCTCAAGGCTCCTGGGCTCCATATATAACCAGTATTGCCTAGTCCTATACTTTGCCTGCAGTGTTACTTAGGAAGAGTTGGATTCAGTAAGTTAAACTGAAAGTGGTGGAGGGGAAGTTTTATCAGTTAGCTTTTGCTGCATAACAAACTGCTACAAAATACCCTGGCTTGAAACAACCATTTATCAAGTTCACGATTCTGTGGTTTCACTGGGCAGTTTGTCTCAAGTGTCTGTGGTCAGCTGGTGGCTTGATGATCTAGGCTGGCCTCACTCTGTCTGGAAGCTGGCAAGCTATTGGCTACGAATTTGCTGACTCTGGACTGAGGTCTCTTGGTTCTTCTGTAAGGGTACTGTCTCTTTCCAGCAGGCTACATGGGGCTCACTCATGGGGCTATATCCAGGCTTCAAAGGTGGCAAGTTATGAGACCTTTTGAGGTCAATGCTTGGAGCTTGTACACTTTCCTGGTCAAATCCCTCTCTTGGAGGGAGATGCTTTGCTGCTAAGAATTTGTGGTTGTTTGTTGTTTAAAATAGCAGTTCTACCCTTGGAGCAGTGGACTTCTTGGTTTCCATTTATATTCTAATGCCTGGGGATGTCAGCTTTACTCAGAGCCCTTCTCCCTCTTTTCAGCTTTAGTTTGTTACATACTCATTCTAAGCCAAACACACCAGGCTACAAGATGTGGTAGTTGCAGAGAACTCAGGGAGAAGTTGGAAAAAAGAGTAGAAATGCCATGCTTGCATCTGGCAGGGCCATCAGCCAGGTCTAGAGGAAAAATGCAGGAGGAGCTTCCTGAGTCTGAAGGCTATGCAGGAGTTGCCCATGTGTGGGGAGTGGGGTGGAAAAGAATGCACAGATAAAGATGGACATCATAGACAGAGATCACCCCATCCTGTCTCCTTAATTACAATGAGTTCTGGAGAAGCTCCCAATTGCACCCATATTTAATGGAAGTGGACCAGCTCAGGCTTCCTGACTGCCCCATCTTTATTTGTATCAGGAATTAGGTCATCAACTAAATACATCTCAGTTAAGGCCATCTTGGGAAATCTATTCACAGACTTAATCATGCTTCTTCTTCAGTTCTTTGATCCCATCTCCCTTATGAGGAGTGCCACATTTCCTATCACCCTCAGCTCCTATATATCTGTAAAAGTGAGAGTCTGCTCTAGGATTGGCTGTTGAGTGACTCACGCAGACGTCCCTCCTCCTGGTTCAGTGTTTCCTGTGGACCGATAAGGAACCTCCATGCAACTGGCTGTACTGTAACTCCATGCTGCATGCAACTTGCCAGAAGAGATGAGCTGGAGGGCATTATGCTAAGTGAAATATGTAGCCATGGAAAGTCAAGTACTCTATGATCTTACACATGTAGAATTCAAAAAGTCAAACAGAAGGAGAGAGTAGAATAGAAGTTGCCACGGTTTGGAGGTGAGGGAAATGGGGTGATGTTGGTTAAAGCGAGTGGATTTTCAGTTATGAAGATGAATAAATTCTCAGGATCTAAAGCATAACCTGGTGACTGTTGTTCATAATACTTAATTGCATACTTAACTTTTTCTAAGAGAATTGATCTTAAGTATTCTCAGCATACACACATACACAAAAGAAACAATGTGAGATGATGGATATATTAATGAACTTGATTGTGGTAATCATTTCACACTGTATACACATACCAAATCATCATATTGTACATGTTGAATATACATGATTTTTATTTGATAATTATTTTTTTTGGCTTTCAAACTTTTATTTAATGAATATAAATTTCCAAAGTACAGCTTATGGATTACAATGGCTTCCCCCCCATAACGTCCCTCCCACCCGCAACCATCCCCTTTCCCACTCCCTCTCCCCTTCCATTCACATCAAGATTCATTTTCGTTTCTCTTTATATACAGAAGATCAGTTTAGCATATATTAAGTAAAGATTTCAACAGTTTGCACCAACACAGAAACATAAAGTGAAAAATACTGTTTGAGTACTAGTTATAGCATTAAATCTCAATGTACAGCACACTAAGGACAAAGATCCTACATGAGGAGTAAGTGCACAGTGACTCCTGTTGTTGACTTAACAAATTGACACTCTTGTTTATGGCCTCAGGAATCACCCTAGGCTCTTGTCATGAGCTGCCAAGGCTATGGAAGCCCCCCTGAGTTCACTGTTATTCCTCAGTAAATATGAAAAAAATGATCATGCAGAAAGTTTCATCAGCAAGTGTGCAACAAAACTTCATAAATGGATGGTTATGCCCTGGAACACTTGGCTCTTTGCTTCTGCCTTATTTATGAATATGCTTTACCCAGTGTGTTGGTACTCCTTCTGGCCATAATTCCCATATGTGAATCAGGGCCACCTCCCAAGCCCAAAGTCAAAAATGAGCTCACTTCTGGCCGTTGCCCAGAGTTTTTGGTTCAACCTTTAGGTTCATAATCTCATGAAATTCTCACCAAATTCTATCAGGTAGCTCGAGAGAAAAGTCCTCATGTAGCAGATGGAGAAACAAGCTCATGGAAGTTAAGGAATTTGCTCAAAGTATCCAGTGAGTGAGGGATTGATTCAGGACAGAAGGCCAGTTCGGAAGCCTTCAAGACCAGAATTTGATGGAGAGATAGATCAGCCTCTGGCCTGCCATTAGAGAGAACCCCCAGGACTTCTTGCACCCTAGGATAGGTCTTGCCCAAACCAGCCAGCCCAAATATTGGTACTTTCTTGAATCCCTTTGATTTGATTTCCTTGTCCATGACTTGGCACCTGACTGATCCTATGATATCTACACAATACTTCCAGCCCTACATGCCCTTTTATACGCTAGAGTCCTTAATGCAAAGTAGAAAACATGAGGTCAGTGTTGAATATCACAGACACCCTACAACTTCTACCCTACTAAAGGCCGCTTGCTGGAGGGCAGGCAAAGAATCCTGACTAAACCTATCAATACACACGTGCTGCCCAGCTGATAGACATGGGGGAAGGGCCACAGAAACTCCAAGGGGGAGGAAACCCGGCTTGACAAGGGGTGGGTAATTAGACTTTGTGTTGTTGAGGGCAGAACTAGGGCAAGTGACTGAGAGTACTGGGAAGCAAATTTTAATCCACTGCAAGGAATAACTTTCTACCCCTTTAGAGCTGTCCAGAAGGAGAAGGTTTTGTCTTAAGTGATCACTTATCTGTCATTCATGGGAGTTGCTGGTCCCATGCTGAACAGCAAGAACTGACAGAGAGGCTTTTTCAGTCAAACTAAAGCCCATCAATTTTTCTTTATTAAGCCCAGCCATTGGTCCTAATTTTAGATTCTGGAGCAGCATCAAATAAAGCTAATCACTCTTGCACATTTTACAAGAGGGGCTTGTAAATGAATTTCTAATTGGTGGAATTTCAAGCATGGTTATGAAGTGAAATGAATTTCAGGCCAGTGGGGAGATATTTTGGGGAAGTGCGGGCTTTTCAGAGGCCTTAAATCATGCCACAAAGCTGACCAGCTCCCAACCTGTGTTGGATGAATGTGTGAGAAATACATGAGAAACTCATTTTAACTTTCAATTGCTAAAGATCCTTTTGGTGGAATGAAGCAGCATCTACAGGGCTTCAGAAATTCCCTGTGAGTCTTTGGTAAATCCCCCTTCCCCTTTAGACTCAGAATATAAAGTTGTGGCCCCCAATTTAGGAAATGGCTATGCTTAGGAAATGGACAGGGACAAGAGGGGGCTATAGGTAATCCCCGTATCTTTTTGCCTACCTGCTTGGAGGTGTTCATGGAAAGAATGTAAACTATTAGCATAAATATTGTTGATGGCACCCACAGGCTGGGTCTGAGAAGGGTGACACCAGTCACTCCTGCCCCCAGTACTAGATGTGTACATCATTACTGGAGGGAATGCTGGTTTCTTGCTGCTTGGTCACTTTTAGCATCCAGCATCACCCAAAAGGCATTTGAGCTTCTTGTTGGAAGTCACAAGTAGAGAGAGGTGACACTGCCAGCGAGGTGTGACACTGCCATCGAGGTGTAACTTCAGGGCTTTCTTCCTCCCCTTTCCATACCACTTCCTTCCTTTCTGCTTTCTCTCTATGTCATGCATATTGTTTTGGAGCACCTTGGGTCCCAGGTGGAAGCAAGAATACAGTCCTTTCATTTCCACTGAGGAGCTAATGGCTTACTCTGTGCAAGCTGATCCAGGGAGGGTGGTACAATCATTTCCTGTATACTACTTACTCTTTCAGGCTTCTTTATTTAATTACCTGTGTTATTTTAAGTGGTGATGAGAAAACAGCCTAGACCTCCACATATCCATCCATGTGTGCATCTGTGCATGCTTGCATCCATGCAAATGCTTATGCATGCTTTCATGCATGCACTGATATACCCATGCATGTCTATTTGACAGACACTTATTGGGCTTTGACATGGAGCCAAACATTGTGCTGGGATCAGCATAAAATGAAGTCAAGGCATTTCAGGAACTCAGGGACTGACCAAAAAACAGTTTTGCAAATAAAGCCATCCACTATGGCGAGACAGTTGCTGCACTGGAGGTTTGTGTGAAGGGCAGTAGGACCCAGAGAAGGCTGCCAGCCTGGGGGAGTTGAGGAAGGAATGAAAAGAACCTTGATAAATGAGTTGGCATTTTCCAGACAAACAAGCTCTGTGCAGGGTGCAGAGTTAAGAGACAGCAGAGCATGTTTAGAAAGAGGTTCCGATAGGGCAGGGGCTGCATCTGCTTTTCCTGTTCGTTGTACATCTGCTCTTGGTGGACTCTTGCCCTTTCTGTAATACACAACTATGCACAGATCTTTAAGTTAATACACTTGAGTTAAATTTGTACTTCTTGTGAAACTAGTACATGTACATGATTAAAAAATTCAAATTTCTTATAAGATTTAGAAAGCACAGCAGTTCTTTGGCTCAACAATTATATTGCAATTTTCTATTAAATGAATTTTTCAGATCTCCATATTTGTATCTCCAAAAATATCCACAAAGGAATAGAAATACAATTATTTTCTTTCTTAAACAACTTTTTGTCTATCTAAGAGCTAATAATCATGCATTTTAGAAATTTGCCTTGTTCTCTGCGTACTTGTCACAGACTCTTCCCTGAATTCAGACAGAACTACCAGAATCCCTTAGGTAGAGTCAATGCCACTGGGTGATGGAACAGCATTTTTTTTTTTTCCTTGGAATCATCCCTCCTGGGGCCCTGTATTAATTCACTTTTCATCACTAAGATGAAATACCTGAGACAAGCTATTTATGAAGGCAGGGGAGGTTTATTTAGCTCACCATTTTGGAGGCTGAAAATTCAAGCAGTGTCATGCAGGCTCATGAGTGGAGGAAGGAGTACATGGCAGCCAGGAAGCAGAGTGGGTGGGCCCAAAGCCAGGCTTCTATGACAACCCTCTGGTGAGAACTGCTGTCCAAGGGCATACCTGAATCACCTGAGGACTGCCCGCTAAGCCCCACCTCCTCAAAGGGAACCACCTCCCAATAGCTCCATTCTTAGGACCAAGCCTTTAACACATGGACATTGGGAGATGCCCAAACTAATATCCAGGCCATAGGGAGCCCCAGACCCTTGCTACATTTGATTTGGATGGGCTCTCTCTGGACTTGCTGCAGCCTTCCTCTCTCCTCTCCTGGAGCTCTTCTTCTCCATGTGTCTCCTTCCTGGACCTCACAGCCTCTTTGCTTTACACTCTTGCTTTGGTGAAGGTTCTCTTCCAGTAGCCTCTCATGAAAACACACAAGAGGGTACAGTTGCAGAGCCCTTGCATATATGAACGGGTCTTCTTCCACTGCTCACGCTTGATTCCCCTTTTGGCTGGATATAGAGCTCTAGGGTGGAAATACTTTCCCCCAAGGATTCGGAAGGTTTTGGTCTGCTGCACCCTAGGTTCTAGTGATGCTACTGAGAGGCCTGATGCCTTCTTGGTTTTCACTCTGTGCATATGATTTTCTTTTCACTCATCTCTGGAAGTGTTTGTATCTTCCTTATTCCTAGCGTTTGGAATTTCAGATTGGCATATCTAGGTGAACCCTTTTCTTCCCTGTTCAGCATTTTTGATCTTTTGACAAAGATCAAAAGACTCAAACCCTTCTGTTCTGGAAATGTTTTTGGGATTTTTGTTTTTGTATTTGCTTCTTTGTTTCCTTTGATTTCTCATTAAAAATGTTTTGAGAGACTATTGGATGTCCTTGATGTATGCTTTAATTTTCCTGTTATTTCTTTTCAGCATTTCATCACATTATCTTTTGTATATTTTCTAAGATATTGCATAAATTTATCTTCTAGAAGTCTGTTTAATTTTATTATAGTTATTCCATATTTAATACCCATATACTCTTCAAAAATTCTTCTAATCGCGCTTTTACAATAGCTTTCTGTTCTTATTGCATGGATACCTATCTTATTTTTCTCTGAAGACATTAGCTATAGTTTTAAAAAAATATTTATTTTATTTATTTGAGAGACAGAGTTACAGAGAGAGGTAGAGACAGAGAGAGAAGTCTTCCATCTGATTGTTCACTCCTCAGGTGGCCGCAATGGCCGGAGCTATGCCGATCCGAAGTCAGGAGCAGGAGCCTCCTCTGGGTCTCCCACACAGATGCAGGGGCCCAAGGACGTGGGCCATCTTCTACTGCTTTCCCAGGCTATAGCAGAGAGCTGGATTGGAAGAGGAGCAGCCAGGACTAGAACCAGAGCCTATATGGGATGCCAGCGCTTTAGGCCAGGGCTTTAACCCACTGTGCCATAGCGCCGGCCCCAGCTATAGTTGTTTTTTAAGATTTAGCTATTTGAAAGACAAGTTACAGAGAAAAAGAGAGAGAGAGAAAGAGAGACATCTTTATCCACTGGTTCATTTTCCAAATGGCTGCAATGGTTGGGGTTGGGGTAGGCCAAAGCCAGGAGCCTAGAATTGTGTCTGGGTCTCCCACATAGGTGGCAGAGATCCAAGAACTTGTGCTGTCTTTCACTGCTTTTTCAGGCGCCTTAGCGGAGAGCTGGATAGAAAGTGGAGCAGCTGTGGCTTGAACTAGGGCTCATATGGAATGCTAGCATTGCAGGTGCTGGCTTAACTTGCTGCACCACAACAGCAGTCCCAGCTGTAGCTTTTTTTAAAAAGTATTCTTCTTGCTTTACTTTTGTTTCCCAGAGTTCCTAATTCTAGGTTATTATTTTCATTCACATTTTTCTTAAATGTCTGCTGACCCTTGGTTACCTGTTCATATTTCTGAGTAAGGAGCCACGTTGCCAACTGAAAATCTGTGGTTATCGTTGGGCTTTATTGAATGGTGAGTTTCCTGGTGGTGGGATTGGATCCAGGCTATTTTGATACCCAATTTACAAGTCTAAAGAATTTGACTCTCTGCAGACAACACCTTCAGCTTTCTGTGTTGCTTTTAGTCTCCTGGGAGACCCCGTGGGCAAAGGAGGGGAGGTGCCTCACCAAAGAGCTTCCTTCACCTTATGCAGGTTCTAGTCCTGCTGAAAGCAGGTCTGGGAGATGAGCCTTAGGCCATTACAGTTAGGAGAGAGGAGGAGGCTGGAGAGACTGAAAGGGATAGCAGAGTCATTAGAACAGCAGGATGAAAAGCATGCCTGGGAAAAATGATTGGTACCTTGGTTATAGTGCAGATATCTAGCCTGTTGACTTTGGACAACCACTCATGATCCTCAATATCACTATGCAGGTGGAATCCAGTTTGTGGGACAAAGGAAGACATGGAGGAGAAGAAGCTAAATGGCCCTTCAGAGATGGAATCCTCAGCCTTGGTAGACTCTTACCCTTCCACAGGCATTACCGGCTTCAGTTCACCTGATTTCAGTAGAAACTGAACACATCCTGGAGAGACAGGGTATGTATTCACATCAGCCATCAGAAGTGATGGGCAGGAGACAAGAGGGATTCTTAAAAGTATGAAAGTAAAACAAACACTTTATTTAAGGAAAAGGCAACTTAGAAAAGAGAAAAGCCTAATAAATAACTCAGTACAGCTGGCTTAAGCACTTTAAAGCCAGTGTCTGTGATAAGCAATGAAAACATTAATATAAAATGCTTCACCATAAATGAGTACAATTCAGGCTGATGTATTGCAGCTGAGCCGGCTGTTGGGTGCTATGCTTTTAAAGTGATGTTTACAATCAGTGTTTTTTCCTTTGGTAACTAAAAGAAGGCAGAAATGGCTGTAAGCCTTGCCAGGGTGCAGCTCTGAGCCTTGAGAGGGTGGGAACTCTGCCAAGTGCCTGGCCCCTCTCCATCCCATTCCCAATCAGCTGGAGACAAGGGAATTAGGAAGCTTCAGAGAGGAGTGGTGTCAGGGACCAGAGAACTGGGTGCCTGGTTTAAGTTGATGGCCAGTTCTGAGGTCTGGGGTTGGCAGATCAGTCTTACCGGGTACCATGTGTCCTCAGCTAGTCCTGGAGGCCACAGAGGGTGTCTCCCAGAGACTTTTCATGCCCCGCTGTCTCTTCCTTCTCAGGCCTGGAGAGTGGAATGGTAGCTACTAGAGGCTGGGGAGAGTAGGGTGGTGGGAGGGTTGGGGAAAGATTGATTAATGGGCACTAAGTTATGGTTAGTTAGGAGGAAAAAATTCTGGTGTTCTATTGTACAGTAAGGGGACTGCATATCATGACAATGTACTGTTATATAGAATGTATGTTATTTAGAAAAAAATTTAAAGTTTATTTATTTATTTTCATCTAATTGAAAGGCAGAGGGAGAGAAGGGGAGACAGCGAGAGAGAGATAAGGTATGTCTTGCATCCATTGACCTAAGTTCACTCCCTGAATGATTGTAACAGCCAGGGCTGGACCAAGCCAAAGTCAAGAGCCTAAAATTCCATCTCGATATCCCATGTGGGTGACAGGGGTTCAAGTATCTGGTCGTCATCTACTACCTCCTGGGCTGCATCAGCAGGAAGCTGGATCAGAACTGGAGCAGCCAGCGTTCTAGCCAGGCATTCTGAAATGGAATGCAGGCATCCCAAGTGGCAGCTCAAACTTCTGTGCCACAATATCCCTGAAGGGGTCTGGAACCAAGTGCTTGAGCCATCACCTGCTGATTAGCAGAAAGCTGAGACAGGAATCCAGGCATTCTATATGGGATGGGAGTGTCCCAAGAAATGGTTTCACCACTGTGCCAAATGTCTACTCCACTTCTTTCGATAAAGCTAGAAGCACGATTTTGAATGTTTTCACCATAGAGAAATCATAAATGTTTTGAAGAGATGGGTGTGTTTACCCTATGTGAACATTACAAATTTTATGTATTTATTGACATTCTACATGGTATTCTGAAAATTTGTCCAGTTTTAATGGATCAGTTATCAGGGATAATCTTATTACCTTCCTGAAAAATACATTCCTTTTGTTATGCAAGAAGAAGAAAAATGTCTCACATTTGCTGAGTGCCGGCTCCATGCCAGGTGCTACTCCTGGCTAGGCAGGGTGGCCCTCCCTGGGGATGCATTGGTCCTGGATTTGTGCTTGTGTGGACGACCTTGTCCTGGCCCCACAGCCTCTTCCCTCTTCCAGGATTCTACCTCTCCTTGTGCTCACTCTTGTTTTTTTTGTCCTAGGGTTCTGGCAGCCCCGGATGTTTGGGAAGTGGGAGTTCTTTTTTTCTCCCCCCTTTATCATTGCTGTCCATAAAAGGACTCACAAGACTCCTTCCTTAAAGGGTTTAACTGTCAATCATGTCAGGAAAAATAAACAAAGCAGCACAGACTGTGACGAGGTCAAAGAAGCAGGGTTCTCTTGGTGGCTGTCACTGGCTATTGGTTCCTGCATTTTTTTTAAATGATGGCTCCAGAGGCCCCCCAAGAAGGGGACTCAGAGCCCCTCAGCTGTGTCTGGGGTCACACTGACAGCCCTTGAGCACTTAGAAGTGAAACGAGCCTGTTCAGTCTCTCACCCATAACCCTGCCTACTGAGTCCTGCAGAGCGCAGACGCATCCTCAGCTCTCCTTAGCCCCATACCTGGGAACCAACTGCTGCTTCTCTGGACCTCACAGGTTTTTTCCCTTGGATTTAGATGATCCTACCCCATTTCCTATTTGTTTCTTATGGAGGCTGTCACAAATGACCATAGTTGTAGATGCTTAAAACAATACTCTTTGTCTTGTAGTTCTGGAAGTCAGAGATGGGACGGGGTCTCACGGGGCCACCCTCAGGGTGTAGGTAGGTTGGAGGCTGCAGGGTGAACTCTTGCTTATGTTTTGGCTTTTCTAGCTCTGGAGACAGCCCCTGTGCCCTGGCTCATGGCCCCTTTTATCTTTATAGCCATCCCAGGCTGATTGAACCTTCCTGGGTCACTTCAGTCTGACATCCACATGGCTGCCTCCTTCTTGACCTCCTTAAGAGCACTGGGACTATCATGGAGGCCCTTGCACAATACTCAGTAAGATCACTGCTTTAAGACTGGCTGATTGGCCACAGTTTCCCATCAGCATTCTTCATGCCCTCTGCTATGGAGAGAGCACATTCACAGGTCCTTGGAATGAGGGCATGAACATGTTTGGGGAGAAAAGCATTTTTCTTCCGACCACAGCAGCTGCCATTGACTTCTGCTCCCTTAAATTCTCCATATCTTCCTGACAAAAACCAGGTCAGCTGGAAAGACTGCTTCCTCCTTCAGGTGAAGCTGGCCTTGTCCCCTGGGGTCCCTGTGTGGACAGACGTGGGCTAAGTGACCACAAGGGGGAAACAAATGATGCTGTACAGTATGCTGTGCTGCTAAGTCAGAATGCTTCTTAGGCTTGGTTGTGAGGTGTAATGAGTACATTAAAACCTATTTATTTAATTTTCATCTGCTAGAAAGTGAGAGAGAGAGAGAAAGAGAGAGAGAGAGAGTGAGAGAGAGAGAGAGAGAGAGAGAGAGTCTTGTACCCACTGGTTTACTCCCTAAATGTGTATAGCAGTCAGGGCTGGTCTAAGACAAAGCTAGGAGCCAGGAACTCAATTCTTGGGTGGCAGGGGCCTGGGCACTTCAGCTATCACCTGCTGCTTCTTAGGATGTACTAGCAGGAAGCTGGATCAGACATGGAGTAGTTGGGACATGAACTGACATGTGACACAGGTGGCTAAGCTCACTGTGCTACAACACTCACCCTTTAGTACTTTTTTTTTTTTAAAAGATTTATTTATTTATTTTAAAGACAGAGTTACAGAGAGAGGTAGAGACAGAGAGAGAGAGAGAGAGAGAGAGGTCTTCCATCTGCTGGTTCACTCCCCAGATGGCTGCAACGGCTGGAGTTGTGCTAATCCGAAGCCAGAAGCCAGGAGCCTCCTCTGGGTCTCCCACGTGGGTGCAGGGACCAAGGACTTGGGCCATCTTCTACTGCTTTCCCAGGCCATAGCAGAGAGCTGGATTGGAAGAGGAGCAACCAGGACTAGAACTGGCACCCATATGGGATGCCAGCACTTCAGGACAGGGCTTTAACCCACTGCACCACAGCGCCGGCTCCTCAGTGCATTTTTGACTTAGAGTATCTTTCAACTCATGGTGAGCTCATTGGGGCATAGTGCAACATGAGTCAAGGACCACATGTACATAAATACATACATAGATCTATATGGTTGTTCATAAATTGTGAGATGGAAGGTGAAGGACAGTTGTGCCAACCACCTGTCATGTTCAAGGTCAGCCATTGTGCCCAGCACATCCCCATTCCAATGCCACATGTGACTGGCAACTCCAGAACTATGTACTACACCCACCAACATGCCACCTTGGTCAAGCTACTTTGTTTCTTGGTGCCTCACTTTTCTGGGTCCTAAAATGGGAAAACCTAATTTGAAGAGTGAGAAAAAATGTGTTGGGTGTGTAGGTTCTGTTCCTCCATCTATACTTTATGGAATACCTCAAAAAGTACACGGAAAAATGAAATTAAGATAAGTTTATTTTGGTGCAGAAGACTTTGAAATCCTTGTGTGATATTTTCAGAATACACGTTTCCATGATGTTTTGGGATTTGAGATTCCCAATCTCTTTCTCTTCTTCCACAGGGAATGGTGAGTGCCTGCCGAGCATTATAGAATGAGGAGTTGGGTAGGGCATTGTTGGGGACTCAACCAGCCAGTAATGATCTTTGGAACAGAACCACCCCAAACAGCATCTTTCCTTACCAGAAATTCTATACACAAAGTGCCAGGTGAGCTCAGCAGTTCTGTGCTTCCTGACCAGCACTGTGTTGCTTTTTAGCTCCCAATTATAAATTTAAACTGAACAGATGTATTATATGGAAATACTTTAAACTATTATCAGAAACAGCTTTTGCATTAGTGGTAATAAATCCATATTTGTAGTCACTTCTCTTTTTTGCCTGCTTGATAACTTGAAAATTCTAAAATCTTTTTCTAGAATAAATCTGGATAAAGGGATTGGTGCCCTCCTCCCTTCACTACTCTGCTTCCCACCCTCCCCTTGTACTCACCCCAAAGCCACCAGTCCTGCCCAATAGCTCCACAAAGGAAGCAGTGAAGAAGGGAAGAAAGTGGAGGTCTCCCTGAACACAAACCCAGATTATGGGCTCAGGTAACTTCCATACCCTTTGTGGTTTAAAGCAGTTTCCAGTGACCCTGCCTCCTTGTGTTCATGCCCTATCTGGCCTGGACCTATCTGATGAACAGAATACTGCAAAAGTGATGGGGTGTTACACTTGAGATTAAGTATGGCTGTGAGTTTCAAATTGCTGGAACTCTTTCTCTTGTGTTATTGACTCTCTGGCTTGGATGAAGCAAGCTGTCATGGTAGAGAGAACACATAGCAGAAAATTGAAGGTAGCCTCTGGCCAATAGCCAATAAGGAACTGAGACCATCAGCCAAACGACCCATGAAAAACAAAGTTCTTCCAAACCCAGTGCATGAGCTTAAAAGCCGACCCTGCTTCATTTCAACATTGAGATGTCCATGGCTCTAAAATAGTCCATGGGAGACCCTGAAACAAAGGGCCTAGCTAAGCCTTGTTCAGATTTCTGACCATGAAGAACTTCTCCACTTAGCAGTTCCAGCATTAAGCAGTCACAACCATCAAACCCATGCAAGTTCCACCAGCACAATTTTGGTCCCCAGACATGCAGACCTACAGCATGGACCATCCTACATCAGGACTTGTGCCAGCCATTCCTTCTGTCTGGAATGCTCATCCCACATGCTCATGTGGCTTACTCACTCTTGCACTTCAAGTCTTTTTCAAATTTTATTATCATCCTAGGTCCCTCTCCTTCTGGTCATGCTATTTGAACTTGCAATTCTCCACCCAAAGAACACCTTGGAAAATGCTTGGCACATAGTCATCCCTCAATACATGCTTGTGGAATGAGATAGAGTGTTTGAGCAGAAACTAGAGTTGCATATTTAAAAAAAAATTGTGTGTGCATATAAGTTAATGTGTTAGTTTTTTATTACTTTAGCTAAAATACCCTAGAAGAGCCCAATAGGAGGGAAGAGAGTTTATTTTGGTTTACAGTTTGGAGGCTGACAGTTAAAGACTGGGTATCCCCATTAGGCTGGCATCTGGTGAGAGCTGGCAATGGTGGAGTGTGTATGGAGGAACTATCACATGATGAGCCAGGAAGTGGATGCAGTAAGCACATTCTGCCTATATTACCAACTTTTAGAGAGAACTGCCTTTCAAGTGCGAGGCCTCAATGAACTAAAGACCTCTCACTGAGCCCATCTTCCATACTTTATTATTAGTTTAAATCGCCACCCCTAGCCCATCAATCCATTGACTGTTAACTTTGGGGTTTAGACATCTGCATGAGTTTGGACAGCCAAACCCTGTTGAATCATAACACATAGAATTTTCCCCTTTAATCATTTTTAATGTAAAGTTCAGTGGCATTATATTGTTGTGTAACTATCATTATCCACTCCAGAATTTTTTTTAAATCATCTCAACCTGAAATTCTGAATTCATTAAATGATATTCTTCATTCCTCCTTTCCCTCCTCCAGCCCCTGGAAACAACTGTTCTATTTTGTGTCTTTATAAATTTGACTATTCTGGATACCTTACATGAGTAGGCTCATACACAATTTGACCTTTGCCTCTCTGGTTTATTTCACTTAGCATAATGTCTGCAAGGGTCATCCATGTTATATAGTATGGGTCAGAATTTCTTTCCTTAGGGCTAAATATTTCACTGTATGTGCATACTGAATTTTGCTTATCTATTCATCTATTGATGGTAGAAGATACTTTCTCACGGAAGATGCCTGACATCCCATGGTGTGGGAGGGCAGATGGGTTCAGTTGTCCCTTGTGTCTTTCCTGATGGGTAAGGATGCCACATTTTCTCTCCTGTAGATTTGTGTTGACCGCTTGCTCTGGGAGAGGCAATTCTGGACAATTAGAGAAAGTCTAAAACCTTTGGGTATGAAATCAGTTCTGTTCTAGTGCTACAGTGGAAGCTTAAGGTAGAAAGAATTTAGTGAAAGCTGTGAGGATGAGTTACTTACTTTATGGTTCATAAATAATGAAAAAATGGACTCTATGTCTATAAACATTATTTATATAAATTCTTCATTGAACAGGTAACTACAGGCTAAATGCTAAAACCAAGGAACAAAACCTGGAATTAAAAAAAGCAGAACTATAGTCATCAAGAGCAATGGAGAAATCACTTTGTTAGGGTGCCCAAAGGGATTTACACTCAGTTTCTGGTACAAGGGTGTACAAGCTGCCAATGGGCTCAGCATCCCTGGGATGCAATGGGCTGGCTGGGTGGTATCAGGAATGTCTCAAGAGGGACTCCTGTGGGCCGGCGCCGCAGCTCACTAGGCTAATCCTCTGCCTAGCGGCGCCGGCACACCGGGTTCTAGTCCCGGTCGGGGCACCAGATTCTGTCCCGGTTGCCCCTCTTCCAGGCCAGCCCTCTGCTGTGGCCAGGGAGTGCAGTGGAGGATGGCCCAGGTGCTTGGGCCCTGCACCCCATGGGAGACCAGGAAAAGCACCTGGCTCCTGGCTCCTGCCATCGGATCAGCGCGGTGCGCCGGCCGCAGCGCGCCGGCCGCGGCGGCCATTGGAGGGTGAACCAACGGCAAAGGAAGACCTTTCTCTCTGTCTCTCTCTCTCTCACTGTCCACTCTGCCTGTCAAAAAAATAAAAAAAAAAAAAAAAAAAAAGAGGGACTCCTGTGTACTCAGATGTGGCACCTCTGTTGTTGATTTCTAACATTCTGTCTTGTTTGTGTGTTTTTTTGTTTGTTTTTCATTTAATAAAATAATCAGAGATGATCACTATTTCAAAGGGGATATATATCAGGTTTTGCTTTATTTTGACCTTGAACGGACATTCATAGTTCCTTCTTCCATGTGTTTCATACAGCTCTGGGCACTAAGAGTGCTTTTTAAGAACATGGAGTGACTCTTAAACACCCTCTCATCTCCTCTCTTAGGACCCCTCTCTCCTTGTATGCTAACTACCAAGCATCTGACAGAGCATACAAGGGTAGACACCCTATTTGCCTCCTAGGTGAGACTTTTCCCCATCAATCTTTCACTCTGAAGACCAGACAGTCTGGCTGAGACTCAGCCTCATTCTCTACTTTGAACTGATGTATTGAGGGGGAAGCTTCAATTGATTGTTAACAGGAAAAATGTGGAAGAAAAGGGGAAAGATTGATGGATTCCAGAGGGAGTGTTTAGAACTTTGAGATGTGGTGTTCACATCTCTGAGAACTTGGTAAGACCCTGTGGCCCCTCTCATGACGAGCAGGGGTGGGGTTTGGAGGGGAAGAGGGATCTCAAGTTAGGACTCCAACATGCTCTCCCATGTCTGGATCTAGGCTGCTATTAGGATGGTATCACTCTTCACTCCCATTGGCTTCAACAGGTTCTGGGGGCTGCCTGGGGACCTAACCACCACGCACAACATGGTTTCTATGGGAAAATGCATTTTGAGTACTAGAAAACTGACACACACTCAAACTTTTGGAGCAGAGCCTGCTCTTAAGTTGGAGACTGCTTGAATACCACTTTCACAGCCATATTATATACAGAGGCCTATTTTTAAGACATATGTCTATTTCTAAGACATTCAGCTTATATAACAATGGGAATGGGAAGAAAGAACTGATAGAAGTAGAATCTTGTGCTTTGTAGGGAGGAAGGAGATGTGAATATTCATTGTATAGAATGTATTTATTTCTACATGGAAACAGAGTAGAAGACACTGAGATGCCTAAAACATCCTCTAGGCTGTGTGGCCCACCCTTATGGGCTTTTGTTGAGAAGTTCCATATCCATGCCATTCATAATTTTGAGGCAAACAATTGAATTTCAGTATAACAGCGAGAATTTCATTAAATTTAAAGGTCGAGGTATGGTCATTTTACAGGATTTACCTGAGTTATGACGTACCTTTGTTCCCTTTCTCCTCTCTGTTTGTGGCCTCAGGTTGATGCATGATGAACTCCCTGATGTATTGCTTTGCCCCAGATAGGTCTACCTTGCAGGAGCCAGTAATGAGTTTGCCTGGGACCATGTTTGGCACCAGTTTTTCCAGAGTTTTCAGTAACTCAGGGTCAACATTCATATCCGTTGGTCAGCAATCCAGTGTTAAAATATCCTGGTTACTGAGTCTACAAATGAGCCAATCTAGATTCGCTTCCTGTCACTTTGAATAACTTAGCTCACCCCAGCAATTCATGGAGTTATATCAATTTGTTTCAGTTTAACTACTTTACATCTACACAGCAACTGAAGTCAACTTGGGTGATAACCAAATGCAATAGGCCAAACAATTAAACTGCTCTAGTTGGCTAGTGCTATGTTCTTAACAATGAAAAGTCACAAAAATGGTTCAACTGGCCTTTGGGTTGGCAGAGAGCTGTGAGATGAATATTCTCCGCCTCTCCAACTGTGTGTATTTTATTCATAGACTACCCTTGAATTCTAGACAAAAATAAGGAATGTAAATGCCGTTGTTTTTCAATTGTGAATTTAGGAAATGGAGTTTCAGTTCTGATTCACACATCATATTTAGAATAGAGTAGTTGATGTCTTGTAACAACAAGAAAGATATGGAGAAAAAGAGGACAGGACCAGTGCCGAATTCCTGGGAAAAGCTGAAGCTTCCCCATAGTGCTCTCCATGGCATTCACACCTACCTCCCGTGCCTCAGTGAATCCGGGAAGAGAAATCTAAATCCAAATCCAGGAAGAGAAAACTCATGCAGCGTGGGTAGCTTTTCTAGGCCTGATCTTTGCCTTGGCACATAGCTTTTTCTCTTCTCTCCAGAAGGATAGATATATTTGGGCCAGTGAGGACAGGAGAGGGTTAAGTGTGGATGTTTCCTGAAGATCACCACAAGATGAAGGGGCCTCAGCAGAATGGCCAGAACACCAGGTCTTCAGGAGACCTCAGTTTTGGTTCTTGATTCATCACAAACCAGCAGAGTGATCTCAGGCAGACCTCTTGCTTTGTGTGCACAAGCTGGCTGCTAGCATGTCTTTTGACCCTACAACCAGAGCCACTGGTGATGTGTATGGGAGGACAGAGAAACTGCTTGTGTCTCTGGACCCTGCTCCTGCCAGCTCCAGCAGCAGACAGCTGGAGCTGTGTTGCCTCCAGCCTATAGCAGTTCAGTTTCTGTATTGATTCTGATCTAGTAGTTTGATCTTTCAGTCCCATGAGCTAAAGAAACTTGAAATGAAAAGTGTGTCATAACCCTAGATGCCACTGTTGTCACTTTTACTTCAATACCACCACCCTTTACTCTGCTGTCAGCATCATCATCATAATAGAAGTAAGTGCCGGGCTCTGTACTAACCACTCTGCCTTCCTAATCTCAGTGTTTTTAACAGTTTCACAGGGAGTTGCTGTTCTCATTTTTCAAATGAAGAGCAGGCTGGATATGCAGGCCACATCTACCTGATTCCAGGGCTCCTTCCCTTAAGTCTTCATGATATGCTTTGTAAGATTTTCTTCTTTGTTCCTGGTGCTGTTTTCTACCTAGTTTTCTAGTTATATAGAAGGGACAGAATACTGTCCTGAAGTCCAGGCCACATGGATTTGGCCTTGACTCCTTGGCAAGTTTTTGCCTAGACTCTGAGCCTAAAACCTGCTCCTTGCTTTCCAAACTAGCGATTGGTTTTAGGCTTTCTGTGAACCAAACACCCAAGCTCTGATGCCAGGCCCACCTGCATTTGAATATCACCTACCATCTAGATCATCCACTGCCCTTTGCTCTCCTTAGAGTTGTTTTCCTAGGGAACTCAGGGCCTGCTGTGGCCAAGGCTGACTTTATCAAAATTCTTTGGAGCCCTTGATCATTGATATGAAGATGGCTAAATGCTTATTGCATTTTCCAAGTGCTCCCCTGGGTTTCCTTCATCCTCCACCTGCACTGTCCCTAAGTTCACTTACGACCTCTGGGGCTTGTGGGGAGGGTATTGGAACATGGTGATCCAGCCCCAGGCTGGAAGGTGACCCCAGGGGTCAGGCCAGCAGGGGGCAATGTCTGGGTTCCTCACAAAACTCCATAAATAGAACTCTTGGTTTATTCCCGTGTTCATTCCATCTTCACTTTTTTTTTTTTTTTCTTTTTCTTGTGGAGAGCTCCTGAGTACAAAGCCGCAGGGGAGAGAAGCTTTTTCATAGAGTTGGCCCGGTCTTACTTTGCCTCTGCTCCTTGCAGGACTTGGTTGTTTTCCATCTTAATTATGCTCTTTGCATCAGTGGCTGGCAGGTACACAACCTTTAAAGGAGTTTATCTTAAAAACCCCACTCTTTCTGGAGTCAAGCGGTTCTGTGGGGGAAACTGTGAGACTTCCAGGGATGGTTGCACGTGCATGATTGTAGGTGGTAGCGAGGGAGTAGTAACAGCTTTCTCATTTACCATTACCTTGGGGAGGTCAGAGCTTGCCAGCATGGGCTAGGGATACTTATACAGCCCCTAGCCTTGAGTTTTATGAAAAACACTGACTTCGGGCCGGCGCCGCGGCTCACTAGGCTAATCCTCCGCCTAGTGGCGCCGGCACACCGGGTTCTAGTCCCGGTCGGGGCGCCGGATTCTGTCCCGGTTGCCCCTCTTCCAGGCCAGCCCTCTGCTGTGGCCAGGGAGTGCGGTGGAGGATGGCCCAGGTGCTTGGGCCCTGCACCCCATGGGAGACCAGGAAAAGCACCTGGCTCCTGGCTCCTGCCATCGGATCAGCGCGGTGCGCCGGCTGCAGCGCGCTGGCCGCGTCGGCCATTGGAGGGTGAACCAACGGCAAAGGAAGACCTTTCTCTCTGTCTCTCTCTCTCACTGTCCACTCTGCCTGTCAAAAAAAAAAAAAAAAAAAAAAAAAAGAAAAACACTGACTTCTGCCTGTGATACTGCCGCTGAATCAACTAAGGACAGTGACAACCATGTGAAGGGAAGTCAGGACTTCTCAGTAGATAAAATGGGTGGAAGCATCATGAATTGAGTTACATCTCAATAACTAACTATAACATATTTTTTTTTGGTTAAGACTCTGAAGCTTCCTGATTGAATGCAAATGTCATCTGCCAGAAATAAGTTTTTAATTATCAGGCATTTTTATTTTAGTATAAATTCATCTTTAGATGGCTCAGTTTGTAGGCTCAGTTCACCAAGTTTATAGGTCTTCCTCTATCTGGAAGAACTATTTGGTCAAGGATAGATAATCTACCCATTTACCCTTTAATTCACTCATTTTAAGATTTTTTTTCAGTTCAGCTGTCTACTCTGTGCTGTACAGGGAGACTACAAGAAAACCTGGTCCCTTAAGGAAGCTGATGGGAATCTAGAATTCTGCACAGGAAACTCTGCAGTATGATGGAGATAAGTTATAGTTGGCAGCTAGACCATGTGCTGTAGACATAGATGCACCATGAGGTTGAAGGAAGCAGGTTTAGATAAAGCGCTAAAAGTAGTTCCATGGATGAGCTAAGATCTTCACTCTTGGAATTACTATATGAGGTCAAAATAATTAAATATTAGAATGCATGGTAGAGAATATATTTTGCAGAGAGAGAAAATGGGTGCATTTAAGGATGGGTATTAATTTTAAGGAAACATCGACTATTTGAGTCCATAATGGTAAGGCAGAGAAAGTCCCCACTCTTCTTTTTCTGCCTAATTGCCTGAATTAATTCTCTAGCAGTGTCCATCTCTGGTTTTAAATTTTCCAGTTCCCACCCAATTCCAACATCAACTTTGTGGGCAGTCATAATGCTCTGCCTGCATGTAGCAGGTGCTAAAGAAATGTATTGAATCAATGAACAAATGAGCCACAAATAGTTTTGAGCACATCTGCTAAGCTGAGCTACTTCAGAGCCTTGATTTTGATTTTTCTGAACTAAAGTCACTTTATGCTCACTCTGCAAGTATAAAGGAGAGGATATTCCACAAACAAATGCCATTTTTCAATCACCGGTCAACGTTCCCATTCTCTCTCTATCTCTTGTGAGCATTCATGTAGTCTCACTCAAATTTAGTCAGACACAGCAGTTTATTCTCCAGTTTACATGGCTGGGTGCAATGAGACAACTGAGCCCAAATGATGCCACCCTTGTTCTTGCTCTAAGAACATAAAATTCATTTTTAATTTTATATCATATCAGTGAGGAATTTCCCTAGAAAAAATTTTTAAGTCTAATTCATAATAAAATTAGTCACCCAAAGGCACACAAAAGGCACACAACTCTGATGACTTTAATAAGTGTACCTGCTTCGACCTCTAGTAACCTATTACATCTCCAGAGGGTGAGCCAGCTGGGGAAGAGGATTAGGGTTCCTGACCCACTTGTAACACTCTGAGTGGCCCCTCCAGCTGCACAGAGGTCAGGCAGAGGGTGGGCTCCCCAGTACAACACAGATACCAGGATCTCTTAAAGGGATGTAATGACTCAGTGTTCCTGCGGAATCCCGGTAGACAAACTTGTCACCATCGCCCAAATCTCCAGGCTGAGACTGAATGTAAGCTCTTGTATAAAGAGGGCCCACCAGTGGGGCCTCACTGCCGAGGTCAGTTTCCCATTCTGGAGTCTGGCCAGGCCTTGGATGAGTAGCCCTGTTCTTCAGTTCAGTCCCTAGCCATGTGAGAGGAATCTGGGACTGGGACCAACACTAAGATGCTTTTGTAATCTATTCTCTCTGCCCTCTTCCTGTTTCTCTCCAATCAGGAAGGCGGAATACAGAAACTTGTGCCAAACTCCTAAGATGTTGACCTTCCAGTCTGCCCTATCATTGCTCAGGTTTTGTCCCATCCATCAAATGGCTGTGCCAGGGGCGGGGCCTAGACTGATCATCACCATCATGCCTGGAGAGGCCAGACAAGCACTTCCAATACACTGTTGCAATGACAACAGCTGTGACAAGCCATTAGCTTGCTCTAGTGGGGGGTTACAAGGAGGATAAAGCAGATAGTTCTGAAATCTGTGATGGTTTTATAATTTGGTAAACACCCAGCAGAACAGAACCGGAGGCAGTAGGGCTTATGTTAGAGAAGTAATGGACAAAGTCAGACTCAGTGCAGCAGAAGAAGGCTGGGTCTCACCAGGGTTGAATGGAAGATGCCCAGGTTGAGAGCCGGCGCCGTGGCTCAATAGGCTAATCCTCCACCTTGCGGCGCCGGCACACCGGGTTCTAGTCCCGGTTGGGGCGCTGGATTCTGTCCCGGTTGCCCCTCTTCCAGGCCAGCTCTCTGCTATGGCCAGGGAGTGCAGTGGAGGATGGCCCAGGTGCTTGGGCCCTGCACCCCATGGGAGACCAGGAAAAGCACCTGGCTCCTGGCTCCTGCCAGGATCAGCGCGGTGCGCCGGCTGCAGCGGCGGCCATTGGAGGGTGAACCAACGGCAAAGGAAGACCTTTCTCTCTCTGTCTCTCTCTCTCACTGTCCACTCTGCCTGTCAAAAAAAAAAAAAAAAATAAAAAAAAAAAAAAAAAAGAAGATGCCCAGGTTGAATGGGACAACTTTTGGGACTAGAACTGTGTAAGGAACCTAAACAAGGAGAGTCAAGGGCAAAGAGGGCAGGTGGACAGAGTTCTCTTATGTGAAATCTTGCCAGGTGAGCCCTTCCCAGTCATGCTACCGACATGACTGGAGGCACAGCATGGAGAATTTGGTTCTCAGTACCATTTTTGGGCATGAGGCAGCTCTGTTTTGGGCTAGACCCAAGATTTCCCTTATCCCAGGTTGTGAGAACTGTGATTGAACCAGAGTTGGTTAGCATGCAGGGTTTAGGGCCTGCAGTAATAGGACTGGGTCCACCCTGTTACCACTCTCTTGCCTTGTGTACGTCACACAGCATCACTTCCTGTTTCATATCAGGCCCCAGCACATGCTCTGTGTGTTCACCGCCTGCCCAGTTCCTCTCACAGCAAACTCTGCCCACGTGCTGCAGCCCCATCTTGCCTGCCTCTGTCTGGCCCTCTCTGAACCTCCCATCATCAGCAACAACATCAGTGAATGCTTAGATTAATTACTGATTATCCCGTAGGTCACCCTGATTTCCTTGTTATGCTGATGTTTGCCTCCTTTTGTATTTCTCAGATGGATGTCTTGGGGCTGGTCCTCTGTCATGTTTATTGATTGATGGTTTGATGTTTCCTTTCCTTCCCACCCTCCTCATTGTCCTAGTTTCTCATGAGAGTTTGTGAGGGATGAAGCTAAGTTTATCTTTTCTCTCTTGCATTAGAACATTGCTTGGGTGTTCGTTTTCTAAATTGTGTTTATGGTTAAACTGAACTGGTCCAATGTATCAAAAATGCCAATAGTGCCTTGGCCCTCCTGGGTATAGAATTGGTTTTATCTGTGTGTGATGTTTGTTATTTCTATGTTAGTAACGTATCTTTGCCAGGCATAAGCTGAACACATCAGGATGAGGAAGGTCTGGTGCATAATTGAGTTCTGAAGTTGCTCATGAAGGGATGAGAACAGAGGCCTGGAAAGAGTGACTTACTCCACTGGAAGTGCTAGAAGGGTGCTGGCATTGCGGTGTAGCCAGTAAAGCTGCCACCTGTGACACCAGCATCTCATATGAGAGCCAGTTCATGTCCTGGCTGCTACACTTCCAGTCCAGCTCCTTGCTAATGGCCTGGGAAAAACAGCAGAAGATGGCCCAAGTGTTTGGGTCCTAGCCACCCATGTGGGAGACCCAGATGAAGTTTCGGGCTCCTGGCTTTTGCCTGACCCAGCGCTGGCTATTTGCAGCCATCTGAGGAGTGGACCAACGGCAAAAGATCTCTCTTTCTTTCTCTGTCTCTCCTCTCTCTCTCTCTCTCCCCACTCTGTAACTCTTTGAAAATAAACAAATAAATCTTTTAGTTTTAAAGAAGGTGCTAGAAGGGAAGTCAGGTCTGTGAGTGAAGCCCAGAGCCTGTCTGGTGTAATAACCACAAGCCACATTTCAATAATAGGAACAGAATCAGCAATGGTGTCCCTGAGACAGGTAACACTATAAATATGAGTCTAACTAACTGCTGACCACCAAGTCTAGGATGGAGCGTGGTAGGGATGGCTGAGCTCTGTCTTTGGGGTCTGTCATCCTGCTATAGGAAGTCCAGGTTTATTTATATTTACATGGGGATTGGAGGACTCCCAGCAGCAAGAAGGGGCCTTCTCTATTGAGTAAGAGTTTTCCAAGTCTCTGCTTGTGCCGCATTTATTATTGTCCACTGGACAAAACAAGTCTCATGCCCAAGGCCTGAAGCAATGGCTAGAAAAATCCAACTCTTGATGGCAGGAACTTAGTCCCATTTTTCAATATAACCTCAAGAATGAAAACAGAGAATCTGTGTTTTAATTGGGTATCAGGTTCATTCATTCATTTATTCCTTCCTTTTTTTTTTTTTTTTTCTAATTATCATTATCTGTTAGGCAAGCCTTGCGTCAGACCTGCTACTGAGTAGATGTGGACTTTGCCCTCAGGTATTCACATCGTAGGAGGGAGATACACAAGCTACAACCTGAGGTTCCAGGTGGCCAGCATGGTAGTTGGGGTATACCTAGGATGCAATGAAGAGAGACAGAGAGGGGCCTTCTGCCAGAAAAGGAGGCCACAGAGGGGTTGGTACTGTGGCAGAGTGGGTTAAGCTACCACCTGCGATGCTGGCATTCTGGCATCCCATATCATGTGGCACTGATTTTAGACCTGGCTGCTCTACCTCGGATTCAACTCCCTGCTTATGTGTCTGGGAAAGCAGCATAAGATGGCCCACGTGTTAGGGAAAGCTCCAGGCTCTTGGCTTTAACTTGGCACAGCCCTAGTCACTGTAGCCATTTGGAAATTAAACCAGCAGATGGAAGATCTCTCTCTACCTCTCTCTCTGGAACTCTGCCTTTCAAATAAAAAAAATAGGAGAGGGGCTCATAGAAGGAAGCTTTTCTGGGAGTAGCGATGGAAGAATACAAAGCAGAGGATGGGGCATTTGGGGAGCAAGGCAGACATGAGAGCTCAGCAACAATTGGATGTTGAGCCTGAAAATGAGGTACTGAGGCACTGTCGGTCCCTCCCGTTTCCAGCCATGGTTGATAC
Source organism: Oryctolagus cuniculus (assembly GCF_964237555.1). NCBI lineage: Eukaryota > Metazoa > Chordata > Mammalia > Lagomorpha > Leporidae > Oryctolagus > Oryctolagus cuniculus. The sequence continues at coordinate 40,139,916 of NC_091441.1, read as the reverse complement.
TGAGCACCAGGGTCATAGTTGGGCTTGAATACACAGAGAGTAGGAATTGAGGGACGCTAGCAACATGGAGGAGGAGAAGAGAGAGTGGAGCTGGGTCCACAGGGGCTGCAGCCAACTATACTGGCTGCACCAGCACCCTGTGCCCCTGTGCCCTGTGCCCTGGGATCTGTGCAACTGTGCCATGTATCTCCTATTAAACTGGCACCTCTTGAGTCACAAAGTCAGTGCTGGCCAACAGCCATAACAGAGCCCGAGGACCTCATCACTGGAAATAGCTTCCCAATTCCCCCACACAGATTGTGTCCTCAGGGGACAATTGGATGTGAGAGTATCATTCACTGAGCTTTCCATGCGTGGGGGATGGGAGCAGGGAGAGAAAGAGAAAGAATTTCAAGAAATGTGTATATTTATCCTGGGCCGGCCTTAAGAAAACACAGCCGCCAATCCATCAAAAATGAATTTGAGTTTGGATAACATTAGCGTTTAAGGCGATGCTCTTCTCTTGTATTGATTCTCTGTGGGTTGAAATGGAAACAATTTTAGAAATGTAGTCTTAGGTTTCCTTAATCTGCGTGGCTCAGGGAGGAAAAGGCTGTTGTCACTCGTGCTAATAACCACAAGGAACACGGTTCTAAAGTGCTTAGCTGGAAAATGAATTCCAGAAGCCAGCCCTGGCCATGCCTCCAGGGAAGCTGTTTCCTAAAAAATCAGCCTTTTGCTTTCTTTCAAGAATGTTGCCTTAGAGGACATGACTGGGAAGGAGGAACTAATATGCAGAATCGAGGGTTCCCAGGATGGGAGGAGTCAGCATGGGGTGGTGGTGGCAGCATGGGACTGGGACCCTAATTATCACTGGCCAGGTAAGGGAAAAGATTGTGCAACTGACATTGGCCATCACAGGGAGCATTGTGCCTCTCATCATTTGAAAAAGTATCTGCTAGAAGTACCATTATGAGATTCTAATGCATTAGTTTAAGGCACTGAAGGTCCAAATGTCCATGACATTGAATTGTCATACATCAAGTTATCTTTTGTGGCCTCTGAGCGTCCTGGGATGGGGGATAAGTTGGGTGGAAAGCAGAGGAAGGGCCGGTGCCACAGCTCATGGCTCAATAAGCTAATCCTCCGCCTGCTGCGCCAGCATACCGGGTTCTAGTCTCAGTCTGGGCTCCGGATTCTATCCTGGTTGCTCCTCTTCCTGTCCAGCTCTCAGCTGTGGCCCAGGGAAGGCAGTGGAGGATGGCCCAGGTTCTTGGGCCCTGCACCCGCATGGGGGACCAGGAGAAGCACCTGGCTCCTGGCTCCTGCCATCGGATCAGCGCGGTGCGCCGGCTGCAGCGCGCCAGCTGCAGCGGCCATTGTGGGGTGAACCAACGGAAAAAGGAAGACCTTTCTCTCTGTCTCTCTCTCGCACTGTCCACTCTGCCTGTCAAAAAAAAAAAAAAAAAGTTTGTAGCATGAGACACTGCTATGTAGTATGAGCCACAGCAAGGTTTGTAGCATGAGACACTGCTGTGTAGAATGGGCACTGAGTAGGGAAGAGAGAGCAGGGTGGGATCAGTAAAGCCTAGGAAGAGGTCGTGGGGTATCTGTGTTTGGTGTCTAGCTGCCATGAGGCTGGATACTCTCAAAGGAGACCTCTGCTAAAGAAAGTCATGTCTGTTTGTCATTTGGACTGAGCTTCCTACAGTTGCAACTTTTGAAGTTCTGTGTCAACCTTTTGCATTTTGAGGCCCTGAGGAAGGAGATAGTCCCTTAGTGAAAAGGGCAGTCAGCAGCCTCCCTCCCTCAGCCGCCTTTTGTCTTTTTGCCTCTGGCCACCCATACAGCCCTTGTGGATATTTGCATAAATATGAACTCTATTTGCATAAAGTGTGGGCACAGTTTGCAGTGTCCCCTGGAGGAGCAATCTGTCCTGTGACCTTTTCCCTGTTTGTCACCTGAGGTTTGTCACTTCACACCTCTTTTCCTTCTCACCCACCCACTTATCCTGACCCAGATCTGGGGCACCAGAGCACAGGAGGAAGTTGGAGGGTGAGCATGGACAGCCCTGTTTTTTGGGCCACCAAGAAGAGGCTGAGTCCTGCCTCCCTAGAGAGAAGCAGTGCTTTTCCTTTTCCCCAGGACTTGGCTTCTAGCAATTATGATTCACATATCCTCCAGCAGCTTGCATTGAAATACTGCCTGGGAGTGTGATGAGACTCAGCCCAACAGTGATGTACCAGAGAGATAGGGACTGGGGCACACCAATGGGTGGGGCCTCCCCGAACCCCTTGTCCTCTCATCTGGTGGTTAGAGCTCTGGGGAGTGGGCTTCTTTTGTCACATTGTTCAGGCTCCTTTAGATGTCTGCTGACATCAAGAGTCAAGGTTTGGCTGACGCCATGGCTCACTAGGCTAATCCTCCGCCTTGCGGCGCCAGCACACAGGGTTCTAGACCCGGTCGGGGCGCCGGATTCTGTCCCGGTTGCCCCTCTTCCAGGCCAGCTCTCTGCTGTGGCCAGGGAGTGCAGTGGAGGACGGCCCAAGTGCTTGGGCCCTGCACCCCATGGGAGACCAGGATAAGCACCTGGCTTCTGCCATCCGATCAGCGTGGTGTGCTGGCCGTAGCGCGCTGGCCGCGGCGGCTATTGTAGGGTGAACCAATGGCAAAGGAAGACCTTTCTCTCTGTCTCTCTCTCTCACTGTCCACTCTGCTTGTCAAAAAAAAAAAAAAAAAAAAAAAGTCAAGGTTTACATCAAACGAGGTCCCATCAGGCACAGACTGGACTACCCAGGAACAGGAACTCAGGAGGGCAGGAGGGCAGGGTCATGCACTGGGGTGATGGAGTTGGGGCCTTGCAGGGTTTTCAGAATTTAAGCCAACTCTAGTGCAGGGAGATCTTGGTATTCCCTTAGAGGCAGGAGCTTGTGGTCTTTTGTGCCTTTCATTAATGACCAGCTACCTCCCCTACTACTTACTCTGTCTGGGTTAAGAATTTCTGTTTCCTTTTGGCTTCTGCTTATATGGGAGCAAACCCAAGACTTGATGACTTTTGGTGTAATCTGTGGTCTCTTTTTCAATTGACTCTTTAATCCCACAGAAATACCAGAGAAAATAAGGTGAATCTAGCTCATTATGACTATCCCTGTTTGATCACAATTTGTGTGCCGTTTCCTTCACAGGCCTGTGGCCAACACAGAGATTGGCTTTCCTGAGTTAAGTGCTCACTGCAGTTCTAATTAGATCAGGCATGACAGATGATGGGGAAGCCATCCAGAGAGACCTCTTAGAAGGGGTGGTATCCATGGCAGGCTCCCACGGCTTGGCCTGACCCATATGCCTAGGTGTCTAAAGTGATGCCAACTCTAGTTGTGGTCAGAGTAAGTGGTCATCTACTCTCTGTGCCAAGGAAAATAACTGCATGGTCCTCTGCATCTACCACTGTAGTCTTCTGTTGGCTTGTCCATCTGTCCTGTCTAGGATAATCCTCACCACATCTACATTACCCAGTGATGACTTGTGCAATAAATAAGTTCATGGTGCCTAGAGTATCATTAAAAAAAAAACTCCTTTCCTTTCTACTTACCTAGGTTATAAGCATGTTTAGCATAGGAACCCTATTTAAAATTTTTTAACACTTAAGGACTAGGCACACAGTGGGAGATTATTAAATATTTCCTGATTTACTGCTTGGTAATTATGCAGAGAAGCATTGCAGAGATATTAGAGGATAAGACCCACCAGCTCTCTTAATCGGGACTTTTAGAGGACTTTGGGTCATCTTGTCCAATATTAATACTACTAAACAATTATAATTAAACCTTTGAACAAGGAAACTGCACAGGTAGGCTGAGAAACTGAGGACACAAAATAATGTCTTATTTTCAGGGCCTCATGAGCATAGCATAAATTCACTTGACTCTAAGGAAGAATTGACCCTCTTAAACCTCATTAACTCAAACTCTGCTAATTAGAGTTAGGAATTACTCAGAACTGCAGGGCTGGATTTTGTTTTTGCCTTTTGAAAAATATATCTGTAAAATCAGTAGACAGTGTCAGAAGGGAAGCAGAGTGGGAGAGGGGAGGAGTCAGCTGACTGCTGACCACCAAGCCCAGGCCCAATTCTGATGCTCAGGAAGCTCTCCCTGATGGCTTCCTGCTCCTATCAAAGTTCAGAGTCCCTTCTGTGTGTACCACCCTCCATTATGACCCTTTGCACCACGTGCTGCAAACCTTTCACAATAGACTGGAACCCTGAGGACACTGCCTCTGGTCCCTTCTCTCATATTTCTAGCTCAGATCCTGCCTAACCAAATGTTTGCTCAATGAATAAGTAAAGCAAAGCTTCTACAGAAACATTCTTTACATAAAAATGAAGACTGTGTTCATTACAAACAGATATTATCCTAGGAATAAGATTTTACAGTTTTTAGCCAAGTCCTGAACAAATTCTTCTCCTAGGTCTAGTATTACTGTGAGGGGACAGATGGGCTAATAGGCAGCTAGGTCTGTCCTGGTCAGAATGAGGGAAAAGGAAAATCTCTTTAAGAGGGTACAGAATGCTTACTTCTCCACCAAAGCTACCGACCAATCATACCTTTCTTATGGCTTTTGTTTTATTGTGAGCAAATTAGACAAGGTAAACAGGATTACAAATCTGGCATTTTTATGGGTTTTGTCCCCATACTCTGTTAGTTGCTATTCTATTATTTCCCCAAAAAATTGTGCTTAAAATACTTCACTTCCACCAATTTTTTGGGTCTGAGTGTCTCAGAGCACCCCTCCTGCCTGCTGTGGCAGGAAGTTTCTCACCTAAATAAATCTTTGTTTGCTTTCTTCCTTGTCTGTGTGAAAATTCTTTGATGTGAGACATAGAACTGAGGTTGCCTTTCTTCACTACCATTTTACCCATAACATTACCAATATGAATTTTGAAAAGCCAACTTGATAGTAAGATTAATCTTTTTGCGTAGTTAACTTGTTGGTAATTAGCTGTTTAAGGTTAGGTTTTATTTTCTGGGATCCCAAGTCATGAAGATGAAAATGAGTGAGTGAATGGGTGATTCCCTTATGGTCTCCTTCATTGCCACTCAGGTCCTCAACCTATAATTTGTCTGGGTTGCCTCCTGATAGAACTGAGTACAGAGAAAGAAGCAATGATAGATTTGGTGGGCTGTACAGGCGTGTCTGGAGCTGGAGTCAGTTCAGGGTAGGGTAAAGGGTAGGGTTGGCAAGGGGTAGGGCAAGGGGAGGGGAATATTCAGCTTGGCAGGAGACATTCTTATGGTGAGTGCTGAGAGGTACTCCTGATGGTACTGATCATGCCCTGGCAATTGGTCAGCTTCAGAGTGTCTCAAACAGGGGTAGGGGACAATCAGGTGTTGGTGACTGAGGACCTGATCAGCAGGTGGCATCCCAGGAGCATTGCCAGTCCTAATGTCCTGGCCTTCTACACACAATAAATGAAAAGAGGAAGATGAAACCCCAGTCCTGTAATTTATAGAGAACAAAACATGTCTCTGTGTTCAAAGAAAAAGACAGATTGAGTTTGTGAGAATTGAGGTAGGTTTTTCAAGGTCACAGGAATAAGATAGTAGCCATGTTACTAGTACTGAGACAAAAGCCAGATGGAGACAGAGGTGACTTGAAGTTAACTCCTCTAGGTAAGAACCTACAGTTCTTTTAATTCTCCTTACTAGTAACATTTCTCTAGAGAAGAGGTGGGTTAGGACGGATGTTGGGGGGAAGTGATATAAGATTCCTGGGTCTCCCGTATGAGATAGTGTCAGACTTGGTGGGCTACTTAATCTGGGAGCAATTCCTCTGTTGATTGCCAGAAAACCTGAAGCAACAACAATTATAATGACAGAAAGTTGCTTAAAGGTATTGGAAAGCTAACAGACTACAGAGGAATTGCTCAGAAGACAAAACTCTAGAGATGTAAGCATTGGCAAATAATCTTCAACCTGAAAAGCTGTGTCATAAGAATACAGGTGAACCAGAAGTAAACAAGAACAACAAAAACAAGCCCCTCTCAAGCATTCAGACAACCCTGAGAAACTGAACCGTATGGCACAGAAATTCTCAATACCTGAAACTGAATTAAGGTCTTCCAAGATTGCTATTATTCTCAGAGATTTAGGACAAGAGAAAGTGGAAATAACCTCTGATGAAAGAAAAGGCCAATTCCTATCTCATGTTATTTCTGTAAATAGTTTTTCAAATACATTGTCTGATATACAAAGATAATCAGATATACAAGGAGCTATAACCAACATGAACAAGAAGTTGCCCAAAGAAAGACACATAGGGTCTCTAATATTGAAAATGTCAGGCTTAGGCTTTAAATGAACTATATGTACTATTTTCAAGCAATTAAAAACAAGATAGAAATTTCAACAGAGAGAAAGAAATTATAAAATTGACATAGCAGATTTGAAAACACTGAATTACATATACATTATAGATGTAAAAACTTATAATACTGAAAGTCAAGAACATCATGGAATGATTTATCTAAAGATTAGACATAGTTGAAGAGAGAGTTACTTAACTGGAATATAGGTCAGAAGGAAATATCTAGAATGAAGCCAAGTAGTATGAAAGGTAGAAAAAAAATCAGAAAAGAAGTAACAAATGTGGGGAAACAGTCAAATGCTCTATTGTCTATTTATTTTAAGTCTTAGAAACAGAAGAGAGGAAGTGGAGCAGAACTATTTGCAGAAATAACGTCTGAGAAATTTCCAACAATAGAAGACATTAAGTCAAGTGTTAGAACTGTTATGAACCATAAGCAAAACAATTAAAGTCTCATAGAGCTAAACAGTTAAAAGCTGCAGAAAATCAAAGACAAAAGAAATTTAAAAATAATCATGAGTGAAAGGTAAATTACTTTCAATGGTAATAATTAGACTGATGGGTAACTTTTTGATAGGGAAAAGAAAAAAGTCAAAAGACAATAGAATGATATCTGCTTCTGATATATGCTAAAATAAAATTATTGTTCATCTAAAATTTTATCTCTTGAGAAACTACCATTTAGGAATTTTTTAGACCAAAAAAAAAAAAAAAAAAGGAAAATCGTTGCCAGTAATTTTACACTAAAGATAAAGATTAGGGCATTGTTCTGGTGAGAGAAGAATAAGCTCAGAGGGAGGGATGAGAATGCATGTAGAAATGAAGAGAAAAAAAATTAGGAAGTGGGCATCTGGCCTAGCAGTTGATGCCAGTCAGGATGCTCACAGCTCATGGCAGAGTGTTTGAATTTGAGTCCCAGCTCTCCTCCTGACTCCAGCTTCCTGCTAAGGAGATCTCTGGGAGATAGAAGGTGATAGCTCAAGTACTTGGGTCCCCGTCTCCCACATGAGAGATTGGGAACGAGTACCAGGCTCCTGGCTTTGTCCTGGCTGAGTCCCAGTTGTTGCAAGGATTTGGAGAGTGAAACAGTATCTCGCTCTGTCTCTGTTTCAAAGTAAATGAACAAAAAGATTAAAAATACTTTAAAATAATTTATTCTATTGAATATGAAGTATATATTAAAGCTATAATATTAAATGGTAGTATTGCAGTAATAAGCTAATAAATGCAGCCTCATGAATATACAGTCAGCTGATTTATGACAAATATGGGCTACATTTCAGTGGGTAAAGGATGGTCTTTTCAAAGAATGCTTGGAGGAACAAAATAGATCTCCATATGATTAAAAAGATAAAGAATCTTGAATGCTATCTAACATCATTTAATAAGAAATAAGTTATGGAGAGGTTGTTTGTAAAAGGCAAAGTAATAAATTTTATGGAAGACAAATTAGAGATCATCTTCATCTTTTCAGAAGAAGGAAAGGTTTTTATTTCTATTGCTTTAAATATTTATTTTTTGAAAGGCAGAGTGACGGAGAGGAGGAGAGAGAGCCAGTGAGCTTCTCTCTGCGATTTTATTACCTAAATGATTGCAACAGCCCTGGCTCCAGGCTGAAACGTGAAGTCAGGAATTCCATCCTGGTCTCCCATGTAGGTGGGAGGGCCCAAGTAATCGACCGGTCCTCCATTGCCTTCCCAGGTGCATTAGCAGGAATCTGGATAGGAAACAGAGCAGCTGGGACTCAAGCCAGCTCTGATATGAGATGCCAGTGTCACAGGTGGTGGCTTTACCCACTGAACCACAATGCCAGCCTGAGGAAAGATTTTTATATAGGAATTGAACAATACTAATCATAAAGAAAAAGACTGATGTTTTATTTATATTCCATTTGGTTAGTAAAAGGTCTATCCTCAAAAAGAAAGCATGAAGTGAGTAAAGATGCAGTCCTAATTGAGAGAGAAGACATTCGCCACACATATAACTAAAATGCAGTTTCTAGGGTAAAGAAACTCTGAAGATAAGTTAAAAAAAAAGACAGTTCAAAAGAAAAATGGACAAGAGACTTGAACAGGTACTCCATAAAAGGACGTGGTCACACGACAATGTGTCCATTTTTGTTAGTAGTCAATAATAATGAGACAAATGGAAATGAAAGCCACAATGAGATAACACTACAGAGTCACAGAATTGGTAATTAAAAAAATCCTGTTACTATCAACTTTTCAGGGGCTGTGGGGCAATCAGAGCTCTTGTACACTATTGGTGGTGGTGTAAATGGACACAACCATGTTGGAAAGTAACTTGTGCTTTCCAAAGCTGAAGATGTCCATACCCAAAGACATAACAACTTCACTCCTAACTAAGCATACAGTCAGCATAAATGCATGCACACATATGCCAAAATAATTAACCCAAATGTCCATCAACAGGAGAGCAGATAAATAAGATTTGGTGTATTCAAACAGTGGCATGCGGCACATCAATGAAAATGAGCAAGGTATTGCTGTATGGGCAACACAGATGAATTTCACAAACCTATTGTTAAGAAAATGAGTCCAAATTAAAAAAACACATTTATAATTACTTTTATATAAAATTCCAAAATGGACAAAATTCAACTGCAGTGTTTAGGAATGCAATTAGGTGATAAGATTAAAATGAAAAGCAAACAAATGATTACCATACAGGCAGTAAAAATCATTGCCTTGGGTGATTGACAGAGAAGGGGTTGGAAGGCTGCAGGGTTGCTGGGCATGTTTTCTTCTTGACCTGGGAAGCAGTTAACCAGGCATTCATTTTATAAACATTTATTGACATGCATATTGGTATTTTAGATCCTTTTCTGTGTAGATGATGTAATCTTCCAACACAGAGAGGTGGGCTGATAGACAAACACCACTTACCTTTTACCTCCTTCCCCTCCACCTCATCCATTTCCTCCTCCTTTTCTTGAGCATCATCCAGGTCTACACCTCCTACCTCTTATTTTATGTAAAATACAAAGAAATATATTTCCCAAAGAGTTTTTTTTTCATTTTTTTCTTTTATTCTCCAAAGAAAAGCTTTCTAGAAGACATGTGGTAAGCAAAAAGGACTGACCGGAATTGCTTGTCATTGCAGCTTGTTGAGCAGCGCCTCACACATCCCGTCAGGCTGCAATTGTGGGGGGTGGGAGAAGTAGTGCTGTCTGAGGTTTGAAGCTCTGAAGGAAGTCAGTAAACTCTGAGATTTTTAAAAATACCCCTTTGTCTTGGTGATATATTGTATGATTCTTGGAATAAGGTCTCCTTGTAGGTGTGGGCAGATTGCATGAATGTGGAGAATGGTGGGATGGTCTTCCTTAGCCTTGAGAGACTGTTCATGCACCTGCCACTGTACTCTCTACCCATACCTGTAACCTCTTAGGGTTTATAACTTTGGTTCATAATTTCCCTCTCCAATTCTCCCAAAGGCAGTTGTTCCTGGGAGGTGGGTATTGGTATTGTACTCATTGTCTGTCACCTCTGTGAGAATGTGTTACTGGCAACTCTGCTTCTTGTCTTCACTCTAGGCTCAGGCCGAGAAGGAGGGAATTGCCTCTGTGCTAGGAACAAGGGAAGGAACCAGGAAAGCTGCAGGGATTTTCAGACCTCCATGCACATATGACTCAGCAAAGGAGAGGGGGAGAAGATGGGGTGGCAGCATTCTAGACTAATCAAGGGACAGTTCTGCAGAGCCCCAGGGAGTCCCTGAAGCCAGTCCATTGGCAGAGGAGTCACTCATTTCCCGGAAGCCAGTCTGCCTTGGTATCCCTGCCAGATTCCACCACTGCTGAGGAGCAGCATGAGAGAGCTGTGACTCAGTGTGACACTAGGATGGATTTTTAATCTTAGGAGCTGGGGTCTCCTAAGGCTCCATGGGAGTCTTCTTCTTGTGGCTTCTGTAGCCCAGAAGAGAGGAAAGGCGAGCCCAGGCTCCAAGGCTTCCCCAAAGTTGGGAACTTAGGATGCACCTGCTGATAGCATGCATTGTGGACAGGTAGAAAAAACCCTTGTGCTTTGCCATGGTGGGACTCTTATCAGACTCTGTTTGGGAAAAGCAGGATGTGGAAGTCTGAGTTTTGAATGCTGTTTCTGCTATCTTTTTTTTTTTTTTTACCAGCTCCCTGAGCCAGCCCAACTGGACATGACATATTCTCTGTCTGGATTTTAAGTATTTCCCTGAACCAATTTCACTCTGTCTCCCATCTGGTCCACTTCTGATGCCCGTGATCGGGGATTGTGCATTCATCTTCTGATTTCTCACCACACGGTTGGCTCCAAAGCTTCCCACTTCTCCTCCTCCTAGTTCAGTTCACCCTGCCCCTAGGGATCCCTCAAATCATCTTCCAGGAAGCATCTGCGGGCTCATCACCCAATGCCACATCTGAAGAATGGCATTAGTGTTGTGAATCGATCGCACAGGGCTGCATGGCTATCTCTTTGTTTCCCTCTGTGCCTTGCACTTTTTTGGTCAAGAATCTACTCTTTTATCCCTGACATATCATCTGGCACAAAGTAGGACACATTTCACTTCTAAGAAAACTGCAGGGACTGGTGTTATGGTATAGCAGGTTAAGCTGCTGCTCACAACATTCTTATATGAATACTGGTTTGTGTCCTTGTTGCTTTACTTCTGATCCAGCTCCCTGATCATGGCCTGGAAAAGAGCAGTGAAATATAACCCAGTGTTTGGGCCCCTGCCACCAATGTGGGAGACCTGGATGAAGTACCTGGCTCCTGGCTATGGCTTAGCCCAGCCCTAGCCATTGTGGTCATCTGGGGAGTGAACCAGTGGATTGAAGATCCGTCTCTCTCTCTCAAGACAATGCCTTGCCTCTTACTCTCTCTGTGTCTCTCTTTCAAATAAATAAGTGAATTCTATAGAAAAAAGGAAATTGCAGATGAGCTATCAACAGCACTCTAGAGGGTCAGTATTAAAACTAATCATCAACTTGCACTCTGACTGGGAAAGTGCATGTCTTCTGGCAGCAGGAGAAATCTCTGGGAGCCATTCTAGTTTTAGGGGGAAATGGTAGCATTTTCAACCCAAAGAGATTGAGAGGCATGTATACCTGGGAGGAACAGCAGACCTGGGCCTGCAGACATGGGAGTCTTGATCATAGGGTGGGTATTTACTCAAGATAGCATCGAACCACTCTCCAAATAGTTGAGATGAACTTTCAGGCACAAAAGCTTTCCTGGAAGAGTAGCCAATCTCTTCCAAAGGTGACACACTGATGTGCTTTACATTCACCCAAGATTATTCAACTAAAAGTTCGAGATAACAAAAGTTATATACAGTCCAGAATATTATTAGTTGATAAGTGAATATGCCAGAAAGTACTATTTGTTTCAAAGAAAGAAAAACAATTCTAAACCAGGGGAAATCCAAGATACCAACTTGTGCTGAATCTTTAAAAAAGGGAGAGAAGAGGAAAAAATCTCCAATGGAAAAATCTATTAACAAAATGAGGAGGCTAGTGTGGGCACATCAACTCTGGCTATATTCAGAAGTGTCCAGGAGATTCCACTGGTCTGCAGGATGAGGCCACATTTACCTACACCCTTTCAACAAATCTTTTCAAGGCACAGGTGCCTGGGTTAGATTGGCCTGGGTTCTATTCCTCTCTACAACTTACTTGTGGTAAGACCTTGAATAAGACATTCACTCTTCTGGGGTCCTTCTTTACCATCTGTAAACCCAGTCCCTCTGTATGTCAAAGGACCTTTGTGAGGATCCAAAGAGAACAAATTTCTGAAAATCCTCCAAACACAGCACAGCACTTAATGCTGGTTACTATCATCAATTCTGACCTCTTTGATACACCTAGTGCCTTCTCTATTCTCTGAATTCTGAAGACCCCCAATGCATATATTGCTAAAATTTTACTACTTGAATCATTTCTTACCTCTTAATCACTTCATGGGTTTGTAGGAGCTTCTTAATTAGATCATAAGCTCACTGTGGCTGTATGCCTTGTCTTCTATATTCTTGGAATGCTCAGAACATTGCAGGTTCATGATAGGTATTCAAAACTTTTCATTTTTTTTTGCTATATCCATGAGGACTAAAATAATCCTAAAGAGTTCCCAGAGGAAGTAGATCTTGGGATTGACATTGACAGGTAGGCAATGACAGGTAATGTTCAAGGGACAGAATGCGTGGTGAGGGCAATGATGTGAGATTGTGAGATTGTGGCTTTTTTTTTTTAGCTTTTTCAGATGCCTGATTCTCTTATAACATTCTACAAGATTTTGAAGTCATTTATCACTCTGATGCTTTGCGAGAATATCAAATGAAACAAAACCAAAAGAGAAAATATCCATCCAACAGCTGGACAGCTCAGTTATTTATAGGGACAGGAGAAGAAGCCAGTGTTTGGGACTCAGCAAAACATTCCAGTCAGCTTGGAGTTGACCAGCCCCTGGAAATGCATGGGTCTAAGCATTTTCTCAGCTGCAACTCTCCAGAACATGTGTATTCGAAGGGAGACGTAATCCATCTGCTTCTGATTCATTTGCATTGAACTCATCAAAAAAACTGTTGATGTGTCCTTTGCATGGCCAAGTTTTCTATGGGTTTTCAGGAAATCCCATTGTATCACTGAATTCTTTTCAGTATTCTAGGTTCTTGAGATTTATCTCCATTGCTATCCCAAGGAGAGTGGAGAGTGCTCTGAACTGGAGTCATTCCAAACCTGCAAGCTCTACCTTTTCCTTACAGAGTCTCAGTGACTCCCAGAATCTGACCATCTTGGAAATAGAACAAAATAGAAAGCATTCCCAAGGTCTCAGATCTCTTGTCCTTGCTCCTAGCAGAGCCTGAGGGATGGCCCAGGAGAGGGAGAAAGTGCTTCAGAGGCAATTTGGCCTGTAGACTAATTATGGGACAAAGAGAGTTTTGATTCTAGACACTGTGTGACCTTGAGCAAAAACAGTTCCTTTTCCGTTCTTCAATTCCCCAAAATGTGGTAGGAGAATGACATTGCAAGTTTTGATCCATCTCCTAGAGACAGCTCATGTGGTTGATGTGTGGTTTGTGACTTTAGAAAATAAAAATATCACAGTTAGAAACTGTTATTCTTCAGATGCCCAGATGGAAGTCTGATCCTTTCAATAGAATGTGTTCTGGGTACCTTGTCTCTGAAACTTGGCATGCACAATGCTGAGTCAGCCATCCCCAATCTTCTTTAGGCTGAGTTTGGGGTACACGTCCTGAGTGATGCTGACTGATCCACAAAGGGATTGGGTTTTTCGTAGCTGACTCTCCAGCCTCTCTGCTAAGTATGCACACTTGGGCAAGTGTTGAATGAGATTTGTGTCCATGCTTGCACATACATGATTAATACTACACTGGAAGAGATAAATGTTTGTAATCTCTATAGAATCAAAAGCTGAAAATCAATGTGGGATCTCCTAAGTTCTTTTCTTTTTTTTATTTTTATCTGAAAGTCAGAGTTACACACACAGAGAAAGGAGAGAAAGAGAGACAGAGAGAGAGAGAGAGAGAGAGAGAGAGAGAGATCTTCCATCCGATGGTTCACTCCCCAATTGACCGCAACGGCTGTAGCTGTGCCGATCTGAAGCCAGGAGCCAGGAGCTTCCTCCAGGTCTCCCATGTGGGTGCAGGGGCCCAAGGACTTGAGCCATCCTCCACTGCTTTCGCAGGCCACAGCAGAGAGCTGGACAGGAAGTGGAGCAGCCGGGTCCTGAACCGACACCAATATGGGATGCCGGCGCTTACAGGCCAGGGCATTAACCCGCGTGCCACAGCGCCGGCCCCATCTCCTAAGTTCCAATCCAATCTCAGCTGCTTTGTGCTGCTTAATAATTGGAAGTGAATAGACAGCAATGAGAAGTGCTGGGATTGGCATTAGGGATGGGAAAGGGGATTTGACAGGACCTGTTGGAAAGCAGGGGTTCTAGAAAAAGCAAATAATTTCATGTCTGTGCCCTGTGAGTTCCTGTTGTTTAATGGGCTGATTATCTTCCTCTGTCCATCCATCATATGGAGGGGATGTGACAATGGGGCATGACCTTGGGCACATTTTGCTTGTGTCTGCACTACTTGGTTTTGGCCAGAAGAGAAAACCAAGACACTGCCAGATAGACTGTGCTTCCCAGATGAGCTACTCAGTATCAGAATGTCCAGACCTGAAGGGGGTGGGTGGGGGAAGGGAGGTAGAGTATATGCTAATCACAAAAGTCATATAGACAGGGACAGGCTGTGAGGGTCAGAGGGAAGAACTGCATCAAGGGAAGAGAGAGGAGGTGGAAAGAAGAGGCATAGGGAAAAGCAGTGTGGGATGGGGTGGGAGGGAGAGGAGCAGAGTGAAAGGGCAAGATGGAGGGCTTTGGGGTCAGAGCCAGAGCAACTACCTGCCAGGTGAGCTGCCCAGCCAGCTGCTGCAACATCTGCATGCTGGTGGGGGTGTTTCCAAATGAAGCTGCCTCTTCACGGACTTCTCCTCCTTGAAGTCCTGTGCCTGCCCAGTTGTGCCCCTCCCACGGTGCTGGCTCTTTCTTTTCATCTTGGTCAAAGTGCTAAGTCAGCTCTGGATGTGGCCAACCCTGGGGTCTGCCAGAGGAAGGAGACTTTGCTTACTGGGCATCATGACTGTAGGCTCAGGAGGAGCTGATGGGCTGCACTGATGCACCTCTAATCTCCTCTTGAGTAGTCCCAGGGTCATAGAAAACATGGAAATGAGGGTAGGGGTACAGAATCTGGAGGACAGAGTCACTGTATGGTCTTGGCCAGTTGTGTCTCCTCTGAGTGTCAGTCCTACCCTCTGTAGCATGAAGAGTCAAGTCTCTTCCTAAGAGTATAGGGAGAAAAGCCATTTCATGCAATCTAATGAGAATTGTAACAATACTAGGATGCTAGTCTTCATTATCAGGTTCTCGAGTTTGGGTAGAGAGAGTTCACGTGGAAGTGGGCGCTGTCCTTTCCTTGTCGCTCCCCGTCTTCGTGGAGGAACGACACAGGACCCTGCGCTGTTCTTTCGTCTGCTCAGCCCTCCCCGGGTTTGCTGCTGGTTCTTCCCGGGTTGGCTACCGTCCCTTCCACCTCCGTGGAAGGGCGGTTCCCCCTGGCCACATTCCCCACTTCCGCGGGGGAGCGGCACACCGCCGGCCGGCTCTCTCGGGGGCTGCACAGGTGTTCCTTCAGATAGATGTTCCTGGTGCATGTTGTCTCTCTCCTCCTTTATAGTCCTCCTCCGCCAATCCCAACTCGGCTGCCCACATGCCGAGTACGCTGCTCTCCTCCAATCAGGAGCAGGTCCTACAGTTTATTGGTGGAACTGGAGGCAGCTGTGTAGAAGCTGTTTCTCCTCTCCCAGCGCCATATTGTGGGAGAGCAGATGCATAGAATAAGTCTTAATTCCAGTAACTTAGTCTAGTCCGAGTTGCTCCCAGTTGCTCCCCACATTCCTCCTTACTGCCTTTCCTTTCTGTAGCATCTCAGGTGTGTGACTGGGTCTGGCTGGAAGGACTGGAAGTGGTGCCCATCCTGAAAGGGGACTGACGGATGGCTTCAGGTGTTAGAGCCAAACTCCAATCCCCAGAAGGAGGGAAAGCAAGTCCTTCCAGCCTCCCTGCTTTCTAGGATGTCCTCTTCCTGTCTTCCAGAGCCCCTAATGTTGCCCTTGGGTAACTGCCCCCTGCATCCTGGCTGACAGATCACTAGTCTCTGTAAAGCTGCCATGTGACCTGCAAGTCTCTAGCTGCTGCTGAGATGAGAAGAGCAGGTTGTTCAGCTCTTCCCTGGGGATTCACACTTGGAGGCCTCTCAGACCCCTCCCTAGATGCTGTCTTCCCGCTCCTTTCTGTCCCTCCTCTTGCTGTCTTCTTTTCCTTGATGTCCTCGGTTCCTGAGGAAAACATTTTTAGGGCCGAGAGAGTCCTGGGCATTTGGAGGTATGGAAGGTGTTCTCTTCCGGTGTGGACTGGGTGCCCTTGAGTAAGTGATTCCCATGTGTCTTGCTTCCTTCTAAGGACTCACTGCTTGGCTTGTGCTCAGGGAACTTTGAATATGACTAAAGCCCAGGCCTAGGAGGTCCTGGTGACCCAGCCCTGATGGTGATCAGCCCCTGTTTGTGCTGCTCTAAAATCTCAACTTGGTTAATTAAGATACAGTGAGAAGTCTGGAGAATTGGCATCTTCTCTGCAAACCACACTCCATCTTTTCTCCCTTGGCCACTAATCTTGCAGCTTTGCAAGTGCAAGTACATGTCTGCCCCTCCCAGGTGTTGCTTCTCCACCTCCAAGGAGGAAGATTTAGACATATGGATTTTGGCAAAGGTTTAAAACTGGCAATAAATAACAAAAATTCAGCATACCATTCTGCATATTTTATAACTCAGTCTAATAAAGAAATAATCCAAGATGGCACCTGCTAAGAAAACTTAGTTTATTGAAATATGACTGTAATATAGAAGGGATGGCTAATGCACTAGGCTGCATGATATTAATGCTTTAACTTCAGCTGGTGTGTTTAAAAGAAGTCTCTCATGTATTTTATTTTATTTTATTAGGAGCCATATCATTAGCTTTTAAAGACATTGTGAGTGAGAGAGAGAGAAGAAAAGCGATTTGGACTATTTAAAAAAACACAAACCTTAGTAACTCAACCTGCTTTTCTTTACAAACGAAACATACCAAAAAGAAGAGTTTTTTTTTTTATATAAACACTTTTTTTTCCGACTGGGATATTAGGACAGTATATTAAATTCCCCCAAAAGGAGGCCCTAGAACTATTTACATAATAATGTCTCCACTGTGGTTGTGACAGATGGGCTTCACTGACGCAGACATACTGTTAGGGGCTTAGCAATAGATTAAAAAAAAACCACCACAATACTGTGTAACATAATAAAAGTGTATTGTAATGTACATCATAACTTGTGGCCAAGGTTAAATTTGCAGTCGGAGTATGAAAGTCGTATTCCATTATACAAAATAGATGTTACACGGAAAAGCATTAAAGATGAGTTGACTCAACCATTTATTTTTAGTTTATATTTTATTCTATTTTCCTTGGCCCTATTTATGCAATATATTTTTAACCACGTGAAATGGCATTGTTATGTGCCCTCTTACCCTTTGGCAACCGTGATCTTCAGAGGGCCTGAATTCGGTGGCTCTGTATTTCATGGAACTGGAAGGCTAAGGTCTTTTGGAAAATGGCTATTGATGTGTTTTGCTTCTTTACAAGCCTCTTGCTGGAGTGGAAGCCAGCAGTGGCTTCTGAGATTGGCCTCCTTTGGCTTATGTGGATTCTTTGGAAGCAAGTTATATAGTTTTGGGCCTTTCCTTACCCCAT
Organism: Oryctolagus cuniculus; assembly: GCF_964237555.1. Lineage (NCBI taxonomy): Eukaryota > Metazoa > Chordata > Mammalia > Lagomorpha > Leporidae > Oryctolagus > Oryctolagus cuniculus. Next base: position 40,122,231 of record NC_091441.1, on the reverse strand, counting down.
CAAGAGGTGACAAAGACAAGAGAGCAGATATTGATGTGAGAGAGCCCATGGAAGATGGACTGGGAACAAGAAGGTGACCTTGTCTTTCTTATTGAGGACTTGACCACTGACTGCAGCTCAATGGTCTAATGTCCCTGAATTCACTGTGAGTCCTCTAGCATACTCTCCATGTATTTAAAGGGGGGTAGTATCCTCTTTAGGCTAGTTGGCTGATAATAATGTCTACACCATGGATTCCTTGCTAATCAAAAGACTTTAACTTTGACTTTAAAAAGTCTTTAAATTTGGTGTATTTGATCTTGGGAAAAGCTGGCAACCTCTCAGAGGGCACTGGAGATTCCAAGAGGGCACAATCAGGGAATGCAGGAAAACAGCATTAGAGAGACTCATAGCCCAGGTGGTGGGCCTGGCTCAGGGGGCTCAGCTGGCTCAGCTGGGGAAGCTGGGTTGGTGTTTCTGGGGTGGGGCTGATCATCAACCCCTAGAAGCCCAAGAAGATGACAGCTGCAGATGTCCTTTTGGAGGAGACAATCACTGTATTCTAGAAGGACCGAGCTCTTATTTTTTCAGGTAATTGGACATAAAACATAATCTGAATATATGGTCACTTGCATAGAGTTATCAAAAATACTAGAAAAGCCCTATTGTCCCCAGCAGCACTGTCCAATAGGAACAAAACGTGAGCTACAAATGTGAACCCCAGACATAATTTAAAGTTTGCTTAAAAAAGTAAAAAGAGGGGCCAGCACTGTGGCACAGCAGGTTAATGTCCTGGCCTGAAGCTCTGGCATTCCATATGGGCACCGGTTGTAGGCCCGGCTGCTCCTCTTCCGATCCAGCTCGCTGCTGTGGCCTGGGAAAGCAGTAGAAGATGGCCCAAGCCCTTGGGCCCCTGCACCCACATGGGAGACCCAGAGGAGGCTCCTGGCTTCTGGCTTTGGATCGGCACAGCTCCGCCAATTGTGGCCATCTGGGGAGTGAACCATTGGATGGAAGACCTCTCTCTCTGCCTCTCCTCTCTCTTTGTAACTCAGACTTTCAAATAAATAAATAAATCTTTAAAAAAAGTAAAAAGAAACAGATGAAATTAATTTTAATACATTAATAGTTTTGTTCAAGATAACTAATATTCTAATTTTAAAATACCATCCTATAAATGAGATATTCTACATGCTTTTCTTGGAAACTCTATATTCATTCATATTTATTTTTTTTCCTTTTTTTTTTGACAGGCAGAGTGGACAGTGAGAGAGAGAGACAGAGAGAAAGGTCTTCCTTTTGCCGTTGGTTCACCCCCCAATGGCCGCTGCGGCCAGCGCACTGCAGCTGGTGCACCGCGCTAATCTGAAGGCAGGAGCCAGGTGCTTCTCCTGGTCTCCCATGGTGCAGGGCCCAAGCACTTGGGCCATCCTCCACTGCCTTCCCGGGCCACAGCAGAGAGCTGGCCTGGAAGAGGGGCAACCGGGACAGAATCCGGTGCCCCGACCGGGACTAGAACCCGGTATGCCGGCGCCACTAGGTGGAGGATTAGCCTATTGAGCCGCGGCGCCGGCCTATTCATTTATATTTAAAGCACAACTGGGGAGGCAGGTGTTGTGGGGCATTGGTTTAAGCAGCTGCCTGTGATGCTGGCATCTCATATGAGTACTGGTTGGAGTCCTGGATGCCCCACTTCCAACCCAGCTTCCTGTTAATGCATCTGGGAAAGCAGAGGAGGATGGCTCAAGTCCATACAATAGGGGACCAAGATGGAGTTCCTGGTTCCTGGCTTCAGCTTGGTCCAACTCCAGCGGTTGTAGGCATCTGCTAAGATGGAAGATTTCTCTCTCTCTCTCTCTCTCTCTCTCTCTCTCTCTCTCTCTGTAACTCTGCCTTTCAAATAAATAAATCTTCAAAGAAAAAGTATAACTGGGAGCTGGCACTGTGGTGTAGCAGGTAAAGCCGCTGCCTGCAGTGCCAGCATCCCATATGGGTGCCGGTTCGAGTCCTGACTCCTCCACTTCCAATCCAGCTCTCTGCTATGGCCTGGGAAAGCAGTGGAAGACAGCCCAAGTCCTTGGATCCCTGCACTGCATGGGAGACCTGGAAGAAGCTCCCTGCTACTGACTTCAGACCAGTAAAGCTCTGGCTGTTGTGGCTATTTGGGGAGTGAGCCAGCAGATAGAAGACCTCTCTGTCTCTCCTCTGCGTCTCTCTCTCTCTGTGTAACTCTGACTTGCCAATAAATAAATAAATCTTTAAAAAAAGGTATAATTGGAGTCAGCTACTTTTTGGATACTCTCTGTCCCAGGTAGCCTGCAGCCAGCATTTTTGGATAGCACATATTCAGATGATCCCTTTCCTTTGAACTTCTGACATTGGGTGGTGTGGAGAGTGGATTAAGGTACTGTTACCTATCCTGACTCATATTTTCCTTTATGTGCTTGTACTTTAATCACTTTCAAGCTGTTAACGGCAGAGCTGGAATTTCTAGAGCTCTTTTCTGACATGGCTGGTATAGATGGATGCAGCACTTCTGCTGGGTTTGGATACCAAGGGTAGTTAGAAGGCAATGGAGGGACCCATCACCCAGACAGCTCAGAGCTGTGGGAAGAACACACAGGTGCACTAAGGACATGAGTAGTGTTAAGAAAGTGCCTTGGCTGTTTCTTTGCTGCTGTAGCTAGAAGAGTATAGGATTGGGGCTGGCTGGCTGGATTTGCTAGCCTGGCTCTGTGACTTTAGAGTAAGTCACTAATCTCTCTGAACCTCACCTTTCTTACCTGTAACATGGGGATAATAAGCACTTTTCTGCTTTCCTCAAAGGAGTAATGTGAGCTCAAATTATGGGATTCTAAGGAACTGGCTTCATGAAAACACTGAAGTCCTCAGCTCATGTGAATCATAAGCAGCTTGAAGTCTTCCAGCATCACTACCACACAGTCAGTTTAAGGGAACCAGGTTTTATTAAGGGTCTGGAGCCCAAGTCTGGATTGTGATACGGGGGGAGGAGTCTCAGTTAGAGAGACAGACTCAGATGCAAGACAATCAGGAAACGGAATGGAAGCCCCACTGCATGGGTTTTGCTATTGTGTCCTGGAATGAGTGTGTGGGGTCAATGCAGCAGGATGAAGAGTGTTTGGAGAGCCAACAGGGAGGCAGAGAGTGTTCTTGGGGAGGGCACAGCAGCCACAAAGGCCCAGTGTGGGAACGACAGCCACTGCTGGGAGTATTGAGAAACTTTGTGAAAAGGACAGCAATGAGGTGCAGGGAGGAGTGGCTCTGGGGTTCCCTTCCCTACTGCATCTTTCCTGAGGAATCAGCCGCCAGCCGGAGACCACACTTCCCAAGGCCCTGTCTTCTGCATGGTCCTGAAAGTGGGTCACCCTCCTCAGAGGAGACTGGCCCACTTGAGATAAATATGAAAGACGACCACAGCCACGGTTGGATGCTCTGATAATCTCCAGGACGACTGCGCGCTCAGGAAGAGCGGCTCTTATCTCAGACCATCTCTTTGCTGTCGACTCTTGTCCCAGGAATAAAGCTGGATAGAGGCCCTAGAGGAAACAAAACGGCCAGACAGGTCCAATGCTTCCAGAGACATCTGGCTTTTGCATCAGTTCTTGTTTTAATGGTAGGGGCTTCCTATTATGAATTGACAGTTTTACACACAAACACACACCACACCACACACACATACCACAGACAGCACACATCACACCAGACATGCGCACACCACATCACACACCACACACACACATACAACAGATACTACACATACCATACCACACAACGCACACCAGACACACACACACACACACACAGAGTTCAAGCTCTACCCTTTACTCCCTTAGCAGCACATATAGACATTCTCCAACACACATGCACACACACACATGCACACATAAAACCACGCATGCCTTGGTGACATGGAAGGCAGACAGAGCTGCTCTAATTTGAGCGCCCTGAGTGAATGAAGACTGAAGGCTAAGCTGATGTATGAGATTGTTAATCAGACATCCAAACAGGTAGCTGTAGAAACGACACCGGGGGCACACTTGTCCCCTCTTCTTTTCTGTCCTGTCAATTCTCCATCAGCTCTAATATCCCTCAAGCGTTGGGGTCCTGGCTTGCCTGTCACTTTTCTCTCCATCCTCAGGTCTGCCTTTTCCAGGCTTCAGTTGGGTCTACACATATGAATTTGGAAAAGGCCAAATTGCTTTTTAAAATTGTTTTTCACTAGTCTGGGAGGGGGTAGGGTGCTTCCAAAAGTGCCCTGTGCCGCCGGAGCCTTCTGCCGTGACAGGATCATATCCAGGCCCTTCCTGGCACTCTTCCAGACAAGAGGAACTGCTCATCTGAATCTGAATACTGTGCAAGTTTCTTTTTTTTTTAAATTATGTGTGTGTTTATTTCATGTATTTGAAAAGAAGGGAGAGAGAGAGAGAGAGAGAGAGAGAGAATGAGAATATTCTATTTGCTGTTTTTCTCCTCAAATACCAGCAATGGCGGGAGCTGGGCTAGGCTGAAGCCAGGAGTCAGGAACTCAGTCTGAGTCCCCCATGAGGGAGGCAGAGGCCCAAGTACCCTGCTCTTCAGGGTGTGCATTAGCAGGAAGTCAGAATTGGAAGTGGAGCCAGGACCCAAAGTCAGATGCTCTGTTATGGGACATCAGCCTCCCAAATGCCTACTCCTATTGTGCTGTTTTCTAGTGTTCTTTGGGCAGAAAACTCAGGCAGTGGTCATTTTCTTTACTGCCATGAATCCCTTCTACTCTGCAGACCTAGGCCCAACTGAGTAAGTGCAGGGTATGTAGATGGATGGATAAATACAAGATTGTTAGTTCACAGATAATTCCATTTTCCAGTTAAACCTTGATCTTACTCTGGCCCAAGGGTCTGAGATAAAACCCTGGTTTTGTCCAGTGATCTGACACCAGCAAACTCTATTCCATACAAATTCTTAGTCCCAGTCCTGACTCCCACTGCCATGATGATAGGTAGATGTCCCACCAAAGATAACCCGATGCAAAAATGTCCCTGATGTGCTGGAAAAGGAAAGACAACAGAGCATCCTATTGATACAGGGGCGGAACACTGTACTCTAATCTGGTGGTAGGTGGGGTTCTGCCTTGACCCCCGGGTGATGCATTCTCCAAGAACAAGTATTGAAGTCAAGATTGGGTTTCAGGAGTTTCTTCAGCCTTGGAGCCAAACTTCCCCTTAGAAATGTTGAGGCTGGTTAGTTTGCTCCATAATGGGAGGGCTACCTCGACTCCAGGCATCCCAGTGACAGTGACACTACCATTTCAGTCTTCTGGAAGGGAAACCAGCAGGCACTGTGTGCTGACAAATACTATGCCAGGTATTCTCAAATGCATTATTTTGCTTAATGGGTTTCACAACCACCCATTCCTAGAGATTATTTTTGATAGAACCGAGGTTTCCTCAAGTAGGCAGCTCACCGAGTGTCACACAGATGGCTGTCAAACACTCAGTCCTGGCATCTTTACTCTGAAATCTTTGCCATGAACAGACTTTGAATGGCGAAGAATGGGATGGACTGTATGAATATAGAATAGTGGAAAGCACAGCATGGATTAGAATGCATTTCCAATTTCCTCTCCCTTCTTCCCCAAATGGGCCTGAAAAGCTGCTTTCACACTGAAATGGGACAGCTTAGTGGGTAGACCCTGGCCAAGGATTTGCAGGAAGTTGAGTCTTTGAAAGGGAAGTGTCTCCAGTGGTGGGATGCCAGACACCTAACCCTGGGTAAGAGGGCAGCCGGAGGCTGGGCTGGAGGGGCCCCAAGGACTCATGCAGCTGCCCTGTGCTTTGAGCCTGTGCATGGAGCCTGTGCATAAGGCTGTTTGTGTCTGATTATTTCCTGCCTCTGCCAGGCCCACTTCCCTCTGCCCTTTCCCGTCTGGCTCCTCTGCTTTTTTGCTTTCTTTTCAGGACTCTGAGTTGCTAGGCAACTCCAGTCTGGAGCCGAGGTTCTCACCGTGGAGAGCAGCTTCCATGCAGGAACCTGGAGTCTGATGGAGCTCGTGATTACAGGTGTCTGTGCAGAAAGGACGGTAGCAGCACCAGCCTCCTCTCATCCGCTGCTTGCCTCCCACAGTCAGGAAATGGGAGGTGTGGGCAAGGGAAACAGACCTTTGTTTAGGCCACTTGCCATTTCCCTTTCCTGCTCTGTTCTTCCCACCTACCTGCAGGACTTCCTCCACACAGGCCCCAGAATCCCCTGGGTGCTTTGGCTTTCAGCTGTCCTAGTTAGAGCTGGACCAGCCAGCTCCTAATACCTCTCTCGGGGGTGTTCCCTTGTTAGGGGCATTGCAGCTACGTGGGCAGAAAAGTCCATGGCTTGACTTTGGCAGTGGGTCAGGAGGCCTTCATGGTAAGGGGAAGGGGGCTGCAGGACTCTTCTACACCCGGCACCTGCAGAGTGAAGAGCTCCACTGGACATGTTTTCACTGCTCTCAGGTGCCCTAGGGAAGGGATGTCAGTTCTTGGGTGGCCCAAGCTCATCTCCGAGGGCTCAGAGGGACAGTGGCAGCACTAGAACTGAGCAGAGGTGAAACTTAGAGGACAGCTTCAGGCACAAATGTAAATGTTTACTGAGTCTGTAGCTTGTGCCAGCTACCGCCATGTTTGGGGGCTGAGGCTTCTGCAGGCAAGGAAACATGCAGAATCTGACCTCATGGAGCTAATATTTATGCTGGAGAACACAGTCAGCAGATAATAGACAATTAAACAAACAATATGACTTCAGATGGTGGTTTGGATTGTTCCCCCTGGGAGAACTGTGCTGTTCAGAGCTGGAGGGCCCTGGGTCCCCAATGCCCTTGAGCACCTGGAGCCCACCACTGTGGCGTTTTTGGGAGCAGCACCAGGCAGCTCTGAAGGCAGAGGTGCTTGTAGATGGAGGGCTGGCTTCCCACCATCCCTACTGTGTTGCGGCATCCCCTCCAGAGATCTGCAGGGTGGAGGGGATGGGATGATGGCACTGGCCTGCCTGAGCTAGTCTCCTGATTGAAAGTCACAGCTGTCAATCTGGTAGAGCTCTTGAAAGCATGTGATCTAAAGCTGGCTAATCAGAACTCAGTGATAAGTTGAGGAAGGACATGGGATCTCAGATTGGCCAATCAGAGTCCATTCCTGTGCTTTTTCTGCTGGAAGGATTATGCTGCAGGCCTATGAGCCTGGTGCTGCTCTGGGCAGTCTCTGCTACCCTTGAAAAGAATGCAGCCAACCCAGAGGAAATCACAGCCAGCTGGGCCAGAGGCCAGAGCATCTTCCAAACTCCAGAATTCATAAGCCAATACATTCATTTATTTTTATTGATTTATTAAGCCGGTACTGTGGTTGGGATATTTTCCCCTCAAGTTCATGTGTGGAGAAATTAATGAGACAGTGTTGAGGGATAGGACCTCCAGGAGGTGATTAGGGCATGGGAGTTCTGCCCTCCCGAATGGGTTATTGGTGTTATTGTGGGAGGGTGTTAGTTAGCCTGATTAAAAGGTGAGCTCAGCCCCCATTCCCTTCCACCTCACTCTCATTCTCACTCATGCACTCTTGCTTTTCTAACTTCTCCCATGGGATGGCACACCAAGGAGGCCCTTGTCAGATGTGGGCCTCTTGACCTTGGACTTTAAGTCTCCAGAACTACACAAAACAAGTCCACTCTTTATAAGCCACCCAGTCTCAGGTATTCTGTTACAGCAGCACCAAATGGACTAAGAGCCCATGTGCAGTGGTTTCCACACCTTGGCCTCGTAGATCTTTATTGCTTTTCCCTTCCCTTGGATCCCAAGTGTCCAGGGCTGAGAAGGCACCTTCATGACATCGTAGATGACACTAAGAGTGATGCTGAGGAATGCCCTGCTAGTTAGGAGCCACAAAGGGAAATCTCTCAATAAAGGGCACCCCTCCAAAAACACTAAGGGGAAAGTAATTTTGGAAATCCACTTAGGAATATAGTGTTAGGAGTCAGAGCTTATGCTAAGTTTTCCTTCACCAGAGTTCCAAGTTTCCAGCCATGGCCACCATTTTTTTATTAATTTATTCTTTGAAAGTCGTGAGGAGAGAGGAGGAAGAGGAGGAGGAGGAGGAGGAGGAGAGAGAGAGAGACCCTCTTCCATCCACTGGTTTACTTCTCAAATGGCCACAATAGTCAGGGTTGGGCCAAAATGTAGCAAAGAGTCAGGAACTCCATCTGGATTTCCCACATGGGTGGCAAACTCAAGTACTGGAGCCATCAGCCTCTCAGGGTGCATTAGCAGGAAGCTGGATCAGAAATGCAGTGGCTAGTACTAGAACTAGTTCTCAGATATGGGATGCCGGCATAACAAGTGGTGACTTAACCCACTGCTCCCCAGTGCCCTCTCTCGGAGGTGCCTTCTCATTTATTTCTGTCAGCACACACTTGCCGCATGTTTCGTCTCTTCAGAGCCCTGTCCTCTGCCTGTAGTCATCTGAAATAAGTGACATCAGGGCATTGATGCCTAAAATTGCTGCAAGTATTTATCCATGAAGATTAATCTTTTGTACCACAATCCATAGAGCTAGAAACCTCCAGGTGTGCATTCAGGCACTGAGCAGGCTGCTGAGAGAGGATTTCGTAGACTCCTCCTTCTGGTCACTCTGAAGTCCCTCAGCTGAGTGTTTAGGTGCTCTGCCTTTGTCCATGGCTTAGAGTCATTTCTCCTCCTCACTGTGAAATGCCTGAGCCTCCATTACTACAAAAAGTCCACATGCATCACACAGAAGGAGAGGGAAAGGTTCTAGGGGGGACAGCCCTTGGAAACAGGCATGCAACGGGCTTGAGTCTGACTGGCCTTGCAGGCAGGGCATCAATCTTCCCATCTGTAAGGTGGAGGCATTTGTGAGCAGGCCCCCAGTCCACTGATGTCTTGGGTGGGATGTCTGTGATACTGAGTGGCCCGCAAGCCATCTGTGATTCAGGGTGGCAGTGTCCTCACAAGAACACAAGGCATGTATGAGTAGATACTTTGCACTGAAATTTCACAGTCTACTCATTATTTTCTTGCTCCCTTTGGCTGGATCCAGTCTTATTTTATGACTTATGTTATTCCACACAGGGAAGAGGATGGGAATCCCGGGGAGCCGAACTCCAACAGTTAGCATATTTGAGTTCCAGAACCAAAGTGGCCACTGTCCAGACAGCTTAGATCTCAGAAGAGACGTGCTACTGCTCTGGGTCTGTTTTCTCATCAGTGAAGTGGGAACAGAATCATTTCTCTCTACTCCAAGAATGGGCTGAGACCCTTTAAAAATATAATTTTTTAAAGTACATTTTAAAAATGTAATTGTTTGAATGGCAGAGTGATGAGAGAGGGAGCAATAGAGAGTTGGATAGATAGAGATATTTCCATCTTCTATCTGCTGGTTCACATCCTATGTGCCTGCAATAGCTGAGGCTGAGCCATGCTGAAGTTGGGAGCCAGGAACTCAGTATGGGCCTACTACATGGGTGGCAGGGACCCAGGTACCTGAGCCCTCATCTGCCTCCCAGGGTGCACATCTGCAGGAAGTTGTATGATAAGCAGGGGTAGGACTAGAGCCTGTGCACTCTAACCTGAGATGCAAGCATCACAAGCAGTGGCCCAGTTCTCTGTACCACAATACCCACACCAGTCGTGACTTAGGTAACTTGTTAAATGGAAATGAAATGAAGAGACATTGTATAAAGATAGCAGGGGACCTTTCTGTTTTTGACTGAGGAGGCCATTGTGGGCCTTTTTTGTTTTTCCCACATTCAGGTTTAATGTGATGACAGCTACATTTACCATGCCACTCAAGTTTGACCCCAAGAAGATCAAAGTCCTGTACCAGAGGTACACCACTGGCACCACTGGGGAAGTTGGTGCCATGGCTACCTGAGGGTCTGTCTCCAAGAAAGACTGGTGGTTTCACTGGGGAGGTAACCAGTGACTTGGAAGACAGTGGAACTCACCATTCAGAACAGACAGGTCCAGACTGAGGGGGTGCCTTGTGCCTCTACCTTGATCATCAATCTTCAGGGAAATAGCTGTAGCCAGAAAGAAGCAGGAAAACATTAAGCACAGTGGAAACGTCACCTTTGATAATGTTGTCAATGTCGCCCAAGAGAAGCAGCGCTGATCTTTAGCTAGAGACCTGTCTGGAATCATCAGAGAGATCCTGAGGACTATGCCGTCAGTGGGCTGCAGTGCTGACGCCCACCACCTCCATGACATCATAGATGACATCAACAATGGTGCCAAGGAATGCCCAGTGAATCAGGAACTACAGAGGGAAATCTCTCAACAAAAAGAACGTTTGAAGATGGAAAAAAATTACCATGGGAAAGTGTTTAATTTTGGAAATGCACCCAGGAAAATAGTGTTAGTCCTCTGCCACATCCTAGGAAGATGGTGCGAAGCTCTTTCTTTGACAGTGGGAAGTGAGGTGGGGGGCTCAGGGAGGGGAGGACGTCAGCTTAGCCTCACAGAGCAAGTCAGTAAACCGAGGTGCAGCATGCTGGTGGAGTGGGGGCCTTCCTCCTGGTGCCTTGTTGGCTTGCTCTCCCCTCCTTTCCAGGTTAGAGATTTGAGTCAGAGATGAGGCAAATGCTTAGGCAAGGAAAAATGTTTCGCCAGCTTGCTCCACAGGGAAGGAGAGTCCGTGATATGATATGAAGCCGAAAATAGCGTGCCTTAGGAAAGAAACTACCAGCCGATGACGAGCTTGTGGTGGAGGTGTGGGGCCCTCCTCCAGGAAGGTGGGAGTTGAAATGGGACTGCGACGACGCTGCCTGTGTGACTGCTGAACGCAGATGCTCTGGGCTGGGATTTGGAATCCGTGTCACAAGAACAGGGTCCCGCTGGAGCCGCTCGTTCAGCAGTGCTTTCCTGCTGGGGTCTGTGGAACATCCTGACACAGGCCGGGGCTTGAACAAGGGCCAAGGATTTATCCAGAAACAGCAAGCCCTGTACAAAGACGATCCTGGATTTAGAACAGATGAAAGGTACTTTGAGGGAGTTCAAAGAACGGGCACTCGCTCCCCGATGGCTGCTTGCTGGATATTTTGAGAGGTGACTGGGGCATGATTTCTCTCTCTGCTTCTCCCAGGAGTCTTTTCCAACACGGTTTCTCTCTGTTAGTATATTCCAGAGCTTTCAAGCTGGAAAGTCTTAATATGGAAATTCCTGCTGCGGTGGGAACAGGTCTCTCCCAGTTGGGACTTTTGAAGGCCGTTATTCTGATGATGTTAATGGTGATGATTAATTGGCACTAATGATGGAGATGGTGAAAGTAATGAGGCCAACCTGTTTAGGTGGAGTGCATAGGCACACTTGAGGGTAGGGAGAGTGATGATGAGAGCAATGGCAGGGAGCTCCATTGTAGGAATTTGTTGAGAAATCTGGGGAACTCACATTAGCTTGAACTTCATTTTCTGGCAATGTAAATTATTGGCACACACAAAAAAATCACCTCTGGGAAGGGAAGGAGAAAATACCTTTTGCCTGTAAAACCAAATACTTAATGTCAAACTCCATGTCACCAGCTTTCTGATGGGTTATGTAGTGAGCACACGGAAATGCTCATGGAGGTACAAACTCAATATGATATGAGTGGCCACAAAACAAATTAGTGATGGCTAAAATGTGGGATTAATGTAAAAAGGAGCCATTGTCCTCATTTCTCTGCTTTGAAAGGTGTCTGGAGGGGAAGGGTGAGAAAGACAACTAGCGAAATCTTCAGGATTGGAGATAATCCCCTTGCCTTCCAAGAGCACTTTGTGGAGGGCTGTGGGTATATCAGGTCTTTCTGCTTCCCTATGTCCTCCCTTAAGTCATGACATTCTTGCCTTGCCAAGTCACTGATGAGATACAACATTAAGGCAAAGCAACTTTGGGGTCCAGCCTACTCTTACTCATAGTATTGAGGGTACCCCCAACAGCAATGGGCAAGTTAAGGGTCCTCTTTGAGGGCTCAAAAATGGAGAACAACACTAGATGTGTATAATCCTGATTTTACTAATTACCAAAAAAGTCCATACAATGGTGACCAATCCTATCACTTCCTGTTGAGTTGAGAGACAATGTCAGCTGTCACTGGTGAAATTATGAAGCATGATAAACTTAATTTCAGAATTTCTAGACTTCCCTTATTTTGAGCTTTTCTTCTCTGAAATGTCCTCAGCCATGAACCCCTGCCTCAGTTGTGCACAATTATCCCCTAAAGTACAGGGACAAGGTCCCATGAACAAAGTTACTTCTCAATGTTTGGGCTGAATTTCAATAATGTTGTCACTGTGTACATAAATTCCCTCCTCAGGGCATTTCCTTCCTGTGGGAGGAGCCTGGAGAGGAAAATATCTATCCCAATAGGAGATCTGAAATGGTGGATTAGCATAGAGTTGGCCCCCTTCTCTTCAAATCACACCATTTAGGTGGTGCCATGTGCTAGGACTATGGTAGTGGAGTCTCAGTGAGGGATCTGCCTGATATATCTGGGGCTGTGATTCTATCATTTGCATCTTTATTTACTGAGGATGTGAAGACAGAGTATCCTACAACATGTTGGGTATCATAGAGCACTCATCATTTCCTAGATGGTGCTCTAAGTCTAGAGCAATCCATATCTTCACTTGTTTTCCTGTATTTTTCAATTCCTTTTTTTAGTGGGTAAAATATTTCTTCATGCTGGGTATCTAGAAGTACAATTGAAATGAATGATGCAGAAGGAAACAAAGGATAGAATGTGGACAAAAAGTATTTGCTTTGCTGGTTCTTGTGAGGAAGTTATTAAGAAGACTCGAAAAAAGACTCATTAGCAGGAAAAAGTTTGGAACTAAGTAATATAGTGAAAATTAGAAACCTCATTCATTCACACATTGATATATTAAATATGCATGGACTAATTTTTATAGGGCCAAAGAATTGAGGACTGAAAGTATTCTAACAAAGAAATCTGTGAGACAGCAAAGCAAAAAGGAAGTGCCAATTCCAGTAACTAATTGCCTTGTAAGAATCATCCCAAAACTCAGTGACTTAAAATATAGCAATTATTGTATTATTATCATCTCTCAAAATTCAGGGGATTGTCTAGGCTCTGCTAGGCAGTTCTTGTTCAGGATCTTCCATGAGTTTGCACGCACATGGTGAGCAGGACTGGCGTCATTTTAAAGGCTTTCTTGCTTGCATATTGGTGGTTGTTGCTGGTTATTGCCTGGAAGTTCCCCTGGGGCTCTCAGCCAGAACACCTACATGTGGACTCTGTGTGGCCTGGACTTCCTTACAGCATTGCAGCTGGGTTCCAAGAAAGAGCATCTCAAGAGAACTAGGTAAAAGCACTATCTTCTTTCATGACCTGGACTTAGGAGACTCAGGAGTCACACAGCACCATTTCATTGATAGGAAAAATTCCAGTAATATTCAAGAAGAGGGAACATCCACCTTGTATCTTCATAGGAGGAGTATCAACGTCAGTCACAGAAAGAGCATGAAGGATGGGAAGACTTGTTGCACTCACTTTGGAAAATACAACCTACCATAGGTGAGGTAGACTCAGATATTAGTGGGTCTTGACTGAATTTTTGCCAAGGAATAAATCCCTTCAAACCAGGGATGATTAGAGAGCAATACAGGGAAATATCTGATCTAATGAGTGATTCTGTAACATGAATAATAATGGTTAAAAGAGGGTGAAGGATGCATACCATGACATGTCATTAATGATAGACATAACTTCTGAGAAATGTGTGATCAGGCAGCCTCATCATGGTGCAGGCATCACAGAGTGTACTTAAACCAATAGGTGATGGTGTCATTAGGAAATAAGATTTTATGGTACCTGTGTTGCATATGAGGTATGTTGTTGACCAAAGCATCATTCTGTGGTGCGTGACTGTAGTTTATTGGAGCTTCAGGTAGTTGGAGCAGACTTCATGGAGGAAGTAGCAGCTTGATCTGACTTTGAGGCTCCAGTAGGTTTCATTCAGTTATGTTTAATTTTTATTCATTCTCTTCCCAAACTCCCTCTTGTAAAGAAATGAAAATAAAATTATACTTACTGGCAATTCCCCCATACTGAGACTACCGCTTAACATTTCCATGTATTGACTCTCCCCTATGCCAACCCCTACCCCCAGAAGTGTATTGGAAAATTCACATTTGGAATTCTAACTATTTTACTTACAATATTTTGTAAACATTTTCCTTCATTATTAAATATTCTTCTAAAATAAAATCTTGAATGGCTGCATAGTATTCTATCATGTGAATAAGTGTACTGTGATTTAATTTTCAAACTCTTGCTGTTGGAAATTTAAGTTGTTTCTTATCTTGCTTTTTTCCTATTTCAAAAAACATTGAAATGAAAATCTTTATGCAGAAATTATGGTGCACATCTGTGATCATATTCCTAGTATTAAATCCTAAAGGTATAATTAGTGGTCAAAAGAGACACACATTTTTAAAAAAGATTAATTTATTTACTTGAAGGACAGAGTGACAGAGAAAGAGAGGAAGAGAGGAAGAGCGAGGGCGAGAGCGAGAGAGAATCAGCTGGTTCACTCCACACAATAACTGAAGCTTTGTAAGGCTAAAACCAGGAGCCAGGAACTCTGTTCAGGTCTCCTACATGGATGGCAAGGGCTCAAATGCTTAGGCTATCACCCTGCCTTCCATTAGGAAGCTGTATCAGAAGCGTAGAGCATCTGGGATTCAAACCAGGCACCTGGTAGGGTATGTGGGGGTCCCTAGTGGCTGCTTAACCCACCGCATCACAATGCCTGCTCCAAGACACATTTAAAAAAGCCCTTTATGCATCTTTTCATGGCCGCTTTCAGGGCAGGTTGTGATTGTTGCCTACCCTGCTAGTCTGAGAAAGCATACACAAGTATGCCAATTTGCCAATACTGTTTGCTACTGGCCATGAAGGAAGGTGTCTTATTTGAGAAACCAAACTGGGGCTTTCTCTATGTAATTATTGGAAGGGTAACATTTTCTCATGTACTTCTTTATCATCTGAATTTCTTTTTCTGTGATTTGCTTGTCTAAGTGCATTGCCTTTTTTTCTATTTGTGTTTTTCTTCTATTGATTGGTAATAGCCCTTTATAAATTATTAATCTTTTGTTTAGCATATATGGTGCACACATTTTTTTCTCTCTGATTTGGCCTTTTGTCTTCCAGCTTTGTTTATGATGTGTTTTTAGATGTAGGGACTTTTTTAGTGTTCATGTGGTCAAATCTAGCAATCTTTTTTATTTGTATATTTTTCTTTTGCTCTTAATGCATGAAAAGCCTTAGCCATATGCTAATAATTTTACCTTGAATTTCCTTTGTGTTCACACACACACACACACACACACACAAACACTCAAACAACCATTTAATTTCTGAATCCAACTGGATTATACCTTAAAACATATTCCATCAGGGTCTCTTACAGCTGTTTTTCAGGCATTTACCCAGAAGTTGAACAGGGTTTGGATCGGTGGAGAGGAAGTCAGTATACAGAAGGTAATTTGCACCTACATTGAATGTGAGGGGAACTTGGAGACAGGAAAGAAGTAGAGGATACCTTATGGGACCTGGCATATCAGCCCTGCAGGGCACCTGCACTTCCATCCTGGAGAATCCAGGATGCCACACAAAGGTGGGTGCCTGTACTACTGAGAACTTCATTAGGTTTGGGATTAAAGACATTATTTTTCTTGTTTCTTAACACTTCTTGAGGGCTTACAAACAGCCAGATACTGTGGTAAATATCCATAGTATTTCATTTGATTCTCACCACTGCCTACCAGGCAAGTCCTATTATTATCCTTGTATTACAGATGAGATGATGGAGATTTTGTAAGTGGTAGGGCTGGGACCCAGTCCAAACCTGACTATTTCCGAAGCACTGTAGAAATGATTAAAGTAAGAGTTGCAGGAAGTTAATGCAGAAACATTGTGTAGGTTTGAAGAAGGTGGGGAAGGATTAGGCTCTGGGAGTTTCATGCATACTGAAAGATAAAGTGATAAGGGTTTGTACTAAGGGTATGGTCAGGACACGGACAGTAATGTTGGAGATGGGAGAAGAGGCTAGGGGCAAACAAGGGCCCACAAGATGAGAGGGAACCTGCTGGGCTCAGGACTCCTTTACTGTTGTCTCTCACTCTAAATATTTGATGTCCCACTTAGATCTATGCCTTGGTCTTCATCAACAATCTTGGGAAAGCAGAGCTTTCTTAGGGCTTGACATTCTTGTGTAGAAGTTAGAACAGTGTCAAAATTATTTTTCCCCATCCATCCAGAGAAGATGATACAGGGAATTTGGATTCCAGGATTGGAGCTGTATCTTCCTCCATCAATAAGCACTCCTGAAGTGTACAAGGGGCACATGGGTTGCACAATGGGTGATGAAGAACCTTAAGACACATGGAAAGAGAGCCCTGTCCTGTTGAAAGTAGAGTAAAGAAGTCCCCTGCTCATGCAGAAATACCATACAAAATGCAAGGTGCCAACCCGCCAAGGGAGGTGTAGTTAATCGGGGTTGGGAGGTCAGAAAAGAGGGAATTATTCCTGTTGGTTGGGCCAGGAGTACATGGAATTGTGAACTAATAACTGGTTTCTAAGTTGGGATCATGCTGGGCTTGCTAGAAAGAACAGATAAGAATCCTGTGTAATGAGAACTCTCATTCTTTGTTCACAAGCCCTGCGACCTGCCCTCCTCCAGGCCCTGGTGACTCCTTTGGCATTTGTCCCTCCTTTACCCAGCCCCTGAGGTGGTTTACTTCTCAATCACAACCGTGTCGCACTGTAATTACACTAATAGAGCAAGCTCAGTTGTTTTCTTTCTTTATGCATCAAGATGTTCTAAGAAAGAGGACAAAAGCAGACGAATAAGAAATAAACTGCAGCTCAGTGCACAGAACATGCATCTTTATCAAAAGAATTACAGAATGGATGCTGCTTTTATTCTCCAGCCAGGCACAAACTGAAATCCTAACTCTATTTCACAGTCTTCCCTAATAACTCATGCTGCATAGATTGTCCACAGCCTGTATGTTTATAACCCCAATTTCATACTGTGGTTCTTGGTAACTGAACAATAATAAATAGGCATAGGTTTGCAGAAGCACATGACACAGTGTCTGCTGAAACTCCTTTGCCCCACAAGACAGGGCCATGAGAGGACCCTAGCTACTGAGGGTTGTTAAGTCCTAGCTCTGTGGGTTCCTTGCTGTCGATTCCAAGCTGTGTGACCCTGAAGAAGTTGCTGAATTTCTCTAAGTGCCAGTTCATTAATCTGTGAAAAGGAATAAATAATAGCACTTGCTCCCCAGGGTTGCTCTGTGGATTACACAAGGCTGTGGAGTAAGTGTGCAATATGCGAGTGGGATTAATGCAGAATGAGGACAGCCGTAGGTCCCAGCTGGATGCATTTCAGTGTATTTCATTGAGCTTTAGCAGTGCAGGACCATTTCCTTTTGGGTTCGAAGTCATCAATCCATGGTTGAATCATCAGAGTGCTTAGAATGGATCTTAACTTGCTCGGGGGTGGTCCTGATGAATCTGTCCTTTGCTTTATCACTTGAATTTTTGTTTGAGGTTTTGATGAGTGTCTTAGGTACAGGAATTGTAAGTCTAAAACTCTATAAACCATTCCCCCTTTCACCCATAAACAGACCAATAAAGCACACGGCTCTCTGTGATGTCTCTGCCAGTTTTCCTGGTCTGTACTCTTTCCTAGGCTATAAGCTCCATGAGGAAGGGTAAGGGTCCTTCTTAGGTAGCTCTGTACTCCTGGTACATGGCATAGACCTGGCACATTGTAGACCTTTACTGAATATTTATTGAATAGATGGGATGATGCTTCATCTCTTCTCAGGGATTGTTGGACCCTTTATTTTTCAACTTATCTAAGTAACAACACAACCTTATGAATGAAGCATTTTCATTTCCAATGTATTAATAGAGAAACCGAGATTCAGAAAGGTTAATGTACACAATCAAGGTCAACGAATCCTCCCCTTGTCAGCTCCAGACCCTGACTCCTCTCCTTTTCTCATTCTTATTATGCCACTTGTTATCCATATGGCACCAGCCAAGACACTAAGTCTTCTAAAGAATCACGTGTGCTTGGAATGAGAACTGCTGCACTGTCTTGGGAATGTTTTTACATTTTCTGGGTATTCACAATCTTGAAAAATAAGTGACTCATCATGGTATTGTTTTGATGAAGCCTGAAAATGGCTCGTCTATTTTTAACAGTGAGTGGCAGTAACTAATAATATTAGGTTTTCTTTTCCTACTTGGAGTGGAGAGAGAAGTGAAGGGTCATGGGGGTTAAGGAATATCTGTAAGGAGAGAGACTGGTGCTCCAACAGTGCACAGGGTAGCAACTTCCTTATCATCACAAGCACCTTGCCCTAAAGCCAGACTCTGGTCCACACCAGGGGCTACTTTCCTGGAAACTTTACAACACTTGTCACCAGCACTATCTTCTTCATACCTTCCTTGTGATCATTCGCAGCTTCATCTGGAGGCATCTCTCTCCAGCTACACTCTCTGTGTTTTCTCCTCCCATGCTACGTTTATATTTATGGAGCTCAAATTCTAACCCAATATTTTCAAAAACTTTCAAGTTTCTAGCACCATGTAGTATTCAACTTTTTATTTTTTGAAAAGATGAATGAATAAATGAGTGAGAATAAGTACAGTTGGAGAGGAATTCAGAATGCATCCAAGCATGATGCAGAAGAGCAAGGAAGACAAGAAGAAGGTTGATGGTGTTTCCTAGTGGTTAGCACAAAGGTAGACTCTAGAATTAGATGGTTAGCATTGCACCCTGGCTTCACAGCTCATTGGACATCAGATCTTGGGTGGACTACTCAGCCTCATTTTTCTCGTCTTTAAAATGGGAGCCATGAAAATACCTCTATCACTTAACTATTGCTATTTAACAAACCATATCAAAGCTTAGTGGCTTAAAACAAGCATTGTTTTTATTGTTCACAGGGTAATTGGTCACCTGCTTACAGGGTTGTCTGATCTAGGCTAGGTTTTGCTGAGGTGGAGCTGTTCCACGTGCCTCCCATCTTTCACCAGAACAAGTTGGTCAGTATGATTATATTCTTCTTGTGAGAATAGCAGAAGTGCAAGAAGGAAGGGTGGGTGTTTGGCCTCGCTGTTTGATACCTGGCTCTGGCTTCTGACTCCAGTTTTCTGTTAATGCAGACCCTGGGAAGCTGCAGGTGATGACTCAAGTAATTGGATTCCTGCTACCCACATGAACAACCTGAATTGTTCCTGGCTCCCAGCTTTTGCATGACAAAGCCATGACTATTGTGAGTGCTTGAGGGGTGAACTAGCAGGTAGAAGCTCTCTTTCTTTCTCTCTGTCATCTCTCTCTCTCTCTCTATCTGTTTCTATGTATCTCTGCTTCTCAAATAAGTAAATAAAACTAGTAAGAAAAGAAAATATGTACAAGAAAGTAAAAAGAAACATGCAAGGCATTTTAAGGCCAAGATTTGGAACTGGTGCTTTCAATTCTACTCATATAGCATTGGACAGAACAAAATACCCAGCCATACAAGCATCTCACCTACAGAAGTGTCTTACTGGTGTGGATGCTGTAGGTGGTGTGGAGTGAACGCTGAATCCAGGAATAGATTTTAACATATCATCCACTGAACTATTAAAAAATTGAAAAAGACAGATATTATTGAGAGTTTATCAAAGTATCAGGTACGCTGTGAGCACTGCACATGTGTATGGTAGGAAGCAATATATAAATCTAGTTCTGTAGCTGCAGTTATAAGTATTATTGTCAGAAAAGCAGGCACTTGTTACCCAAAAGAACAAGATGCACAGAGGTTTTATCCTGGAGAATTGAGTAAAGCAGCCTATCTTTGGGTGGTGAAACGGAAGTTTATTTATTTAGCAGACATCTGTTGAGCACCTGTGTGCCAGAGACTGTTCAGTGTTCTTGGAATGTAGCTGAGAATTAAGTAAAAGTTTTTGTCCACGTGACATTGACATTTCAGCAAGGCAAGATATACAGAAAAAGAAAAAAATAGGTAAATAATAGTGTGATGATGTACGCCTTGAAGGACTGCAGAGGAAAGCAGGGCGCTGGGTATAGGTATAGTGGCTCTGGGGCAGGCAGTCTTCAGATTAGATAGGATAGGCAGTGAGTTTCCTTGAGAAAGTGAGAGCAGACACTTGCAGGGAGGTGATGGGGAAGCTACGCAGACACTGTGGGAAGAACTCTGTAGTGAGAGGGACTTTAGAACAAAGATGATGAGGTAGGGGTGTAGTGTGTTTGAGGAGCAGTGATGAGGGTTGTGAGAGGAGAGGTAAAGCCTGAGGGGCAGAGTAATGGGAGATGAGGTTGGAGATGTTATGGGAAGGCAGGGACTTATAGGTTATTTTGGGGACTTCAGTTAACTCTTAGCGGAATGGGGAGTCAGTGAAAAATTTCTAACAGACACATGATGTGATTCTTACAATAAATGGTAAGAAACTTACCTTTCAAAGCATCTCTGTGGTCCCATTGTTAAGAATACCTCCAAGGAGGCAAGGGAAGCTGTGAGAGTCAGCCAGGAAAGAGGTGACAGTGAAGGTGTCAGCATCTTGGGTTTCTAAATGTTTTGAAGGCAGGGCCAATGGAATCTATTGGAAGATGTCATATGGGGTGTGACAGAGAAAGTTAAGTGTGGAGGACTCTAAGGTTTCTGGCATGATGGACTGAGATAGGGAAGTTTGTGGCTATAGTAGCAATGCGGTGGGAAAATCTAGGTGTTCAGTTTTGAATGTGCTGGGTTTGAGAGAACTTTTTTTTAAAGACTTATTTATTTATTTGAAAGGTAGAGATACAGAAAGAGAAGAAGAGGAGGAGGAGGAGGAGGAGGAGGAGGAGGAGAGAGAGTGAGCTTCTATTTGCTGCTCACTCCTCAACTCCCGAAATAGCCACAATGGCCGGGGCTGGGCCAGGCAGAAGCCAGGAGGTAGGAGCCTCTTCCAGGTCTCCCATGTAGGTGCAGGGCACCAAGCACTTGAGCCATCTTCTCCTGTTTCCAAGGCACATTAGCAGGGAGCTGGATTGGAAGTGGAGCAGCTGGGACTTGGACCAGTGCTCATATGGGATGTTGACACAGCAGGCAGGCAAGCACAATCTTCACCTTCTGAGCCATGGCAGTATTTGAAGTATATGATGCTGGTCCTATCAGCACAGGAGTGAATGTTAATACAGTAAAGGAACCAGGAGGACCCCAGAACACTGGACATACATGTTAAGACTGTGGAATCCTGGCAGGGAGGCCATGTGGCCAAAGAGTGCTGACAGATCACATAAAGAGGCTTGGGATTAGCAGGTGGATATGCCAATGTGGAATTCACTAGGCACCATAGTGAGACTAGTCCTGGCTAAGAGGTGTGGGTGATAGGTGGACTGTAGTGGGTTTAAGAAAGGGAGGGAGGGGGCCAGCGCCATGGTGCAGTAGGTTAATCCTCTGCCTGTGGTGCCGGCATCCCATACAGGCACCGCTTCTAGTCTTGGCTGCTCCTCTTTCGAGCCAGCTCTCTGCTATGGCCTGGGAAAGCAGTAGAAGATGGCCCAAGTCTTTGGGCCCCTGCACCCACATGGGAGACCTGGAAGAAGCACCTGGCTCCTGGTTTTGGATTGGTGCAGCTCCAGCCATTGTGGCCATTTGGGGAGTGAACCAACGAATGGAAGACCTTTCTCTCTGACTCTCCCTCTCACTGTCTATAACTCTAGCTGTCAAATAAATAAATAAATAAATCTTTAAAAAAAAGAAAGGGAGGGAGGAAAGGAACTTGAGATAGTGTAGGTAACCCTCGGAGGAGGTCCTTGCAAAGAGGAACAAAATAATAATAATAATAATAGAATGAGAGAAGTAATTTTAAAATTTTAATTAGATTTTAATTTAGATTTATTCATTTATTTGAGAAGCAGAGTTATAGACAGAGAGAGGGAGAGACAGAGAATGGGGTCCTCTATCCACTGGTTCACTCTCCAAATGGCTACAATGACTGGGGCTGGGCAAGACTGAAGCCAGGAGCCAGGAGTTTCTTCCAGGTCTCCCATGTGGGTGCAGGGGCCCAAGCACTTGGACCATCCTCCACTGCTTTCCAGGCCATTGGCGAGGAGCTGGATCAGAAGTGGAGCAGCCAGGACTTGCACTGGTGCCCATAGGGGATGCCAGCACTGCAAGAGGAAGCTTGATCTACTATAGCACAGCTCAGGCCTCGGGAGAGTTTTATTGATGGCTGACATACTGGCATGTTTATGTACTGATGTCAATAATGCAGTAAGAATGTAAAACTGATCATGCAGAAGAGAACAGGAGAAAGGATGGTAATATGGAAACCACGAGAGGAACAGGCCAAGCTTTTCCGGCTTTTAATCCCTGTATTCCTTACCACAGCAGGGACATTCATTAGGAGATTATGACTCTCTCCTCTCAAATGATTGCATCAAGCCCCATCGGTAGTCTCAGTCCCATCATTAGCCTTGGTGTTTCCTCTATTGTTGCTATTGCTTCTCCACTCAGGGCATGGAAGTACTAAAAGCATTTTTATTTTTAAAATATGGAACCCTGAACCATTTCCCATGCTTTGTTTTGTTTCCTAGATAGGACTGTGAGGAAAGAGAATCCCTGATCTTCATCTGTGAGACGAGGCAGAAACTCTTTGAAAACACAAAGTTCCCCTTGAGACAAACTGGGACCGACCTGCGAGAAGGGGGTAAGCCTGGTGGACAACTTTGAGGATTTTAGTGACAAATGGATCTGATGAGGACTGTCTTGTTAAGAGGCAAGGTCTGAGAGTGATTCAAGGAGAGTGGGACCTCCAGTGTCTGTGGTTTCCCTCTGAAAAACCTTACCCTTTTCTCTTTATTGAACTGGCATACAAATCATACCCTTAATCCTTGCTCTTCCTTCCCTCTGTCTGGAGCTGGTTTCTGTGTGGGTGCAGTTCCTGCCCCGGTGTCATGTGGGCTGTGAGATTTCTGAAGCCATGGGCTATCTTCTTTTATGCTCCAGAGCACTAAGTCCTTGCCTGGGGCAGGGCAGCAGATGGGTCCATACTTGGCCATTCACACATGGGGTGTGATGGGCTTGTCTGGGAGCAAAGCCTACAGAGAGGAAGTGGATTCAGCCCCATCTTTAAGGCAGCTGGAGGAAGGTCAGAGTAGGTTTAATAGGGAGATTTCATCTCAATCTTCTGTACCCAAGACATAATGTGGATCCTGGCATCTGATCTTGGTGATATATCGATCACTTGGGGTCAGTCTTCTCTCCTCTGCCCAGTGAGTCCACACCTGCAGCAGGGTGGTCTGCCTCTTTGAGAGTTAGGGAGATCTCCTGTTCTGCACATGTGCTCCTGGAGACTGGTAGTGACTAGTCAGAGATGCTGTGGATGGGCCTCTGCACTGCTGTAGGTTGCCTCTAAGGTCCTTGTTAGTTTTCTAGGATGCTTCAGTTCTACCTGGGAGGATAAGTGGAAGGGTCTGCTGCTTATCATGCCTCCATCTCTTCATCATTAGTCTCACCTGCCCTGATACTCTGCAATCCTACAGCTGCTGCCTGTTAGGAATCTATAGCTGACTCCTCAGTCCTGGGCTACTTTTCCCATTGCTTATCTGGGTCTGAGTCTCAGGAGAGGAGTACAGGCAGTAGTGTCAAGAACAAGGCAAACCTCAGCCATTTTTGGTGGCTTCCATGTACAAAAGAGAATCTGTGTCCTAATGGCCAAGTTGACCCCAGATGTCACATGAGCGAAGGCTCCATCAGTGCTGGTTTTTGGGTCTCTGAGATAGGTCTCTTGCTCTCTCCATCTCTCTCTTCCAACACCCTAAGTGTTGGTGGATGCTCACATTTCTACCACCATAAGAACATAAGACCTTAATCATTGCCAAAATGCACATACCCAAGAAAGACATTGGGGAGTTATGTTTCATTATTAGATACCACTCCTGAGTATTACTAGATAAAAATCAGTATACTGAGGATGCTACCATGAAGGGGAGAAATCCTTAAATGTGTATGGCACTGCTGTGTGAGAGAGAAGTGAGAAGAAGTGGAGAATCCCCAAAAGAGTGATTAGGGTACCCCCCAAATAAATGCTTCTATTGCCACCATTCGGTAGAGAGTGAGCTCTGCACACCTGTTGCTCTCCTAGTCTTCAATCCTCCCCACACGGCAACTCCAAAAAGGCCTTCAGACTCCAAATGACACCCTCATCAATAAGCTTGCATTGCAAAACCACATTTTGACAACACATTTCCCAAATTTAGTCCCCTAATCCACTCCCAGAATATATTATGCTTTGCACCCAACAGATGGATTAAAAGCTAAAATCTTCTGCTTGTTAGGAAACCAACCAGAAACCAAAAATACAAACACACCCCTGCAGGTGTGAGTTCCATGGTGGTGGTGAGGGGAGAAGCATAGGTGTATGTAAGGAACTGGGAGTGTTCACTCTGTGGGTGTCCTCTGGATTCTGAATGGGGTGAGGGCAGCCAGCTGCTTCTATAAATCCTGCTCAGGTCCCTTGGTGCAGCCTCTGTGTACAGGCAGTTATGCATAGTACCACAGAAGTCCAGACTACAGGTCAAAATTGCTAGCATGGCAGCTGTTGGGACTTCAGCCAAGTTCTCTTCTACATAAAATGGGGGTGTCTCATGGAGGGATAGAGGTTTAGTATGAGGGCAGCAGCCCATCCTGAGGGCCAGATGGAGAACCAGCTGTGTGACTCCCATTCTTGTCTGCTAGCTCCTGTTGGAGACTTGGGAGCTTTGGGA
Organism: Oryctolagus cuniculus; assembly: GCF_964237555.1. NCBI lineage: Eukaryota > Metazoa > Chordata > Mammalia > Lagomorpha > Leporidae > Oryctolagus > Oryctolagus cuniculus. The sequence continues at coordinate 40,097,445 of NC_091441.1, read as the reverse complement.
GCTTTCTGCTCCTCATGCTTTTTGGGAGTTCCAAGTTTCATTATATCAGAAACCACATCTTCTCCCCCCGTGTGTGTAAAATAGTAAAAACTGCAAAATCTCTGCAAACAAAGGCTGTTATTTTGAAGGCAGCTGAGGGAGGGGAGTGAGTGGTGGAGGGGGGCACTGAGAGCACTTGGGGGCATACATAGGAACACTCCAGGAGCTGGGGTTATCAGGAGGAGAAGAAAAGATCTCTGGGGGGGGGATTCCTTGGGAAATTTTAGAATTCCTTCCCTGCTGCTACTGTCTTGTTTTCTTTTCATCATTGAAACATTGTTCAGAATGCTATAAAAAACAAGGTGTTCTAATTAAACAGATTTGTTTGTATGTTGTGGCATGAAAAACTAATTCAATCTGATATACTGTACATTCCTGCTATACTTTTTCTCCTTCCCTTTATATAAAACTACCCATTTAAAAATAATGTTATACTTAAGCATCTTAAAGAGTGTCCTTGATTAAAATAAAGCAAGCAATTTCCTATTTCCCACAGCTTTCAAAGGGTTGTGTCAACAGGGAAAGAAGGAGAGGCTGTGGGTGGGACTGTCATGATATTCTACTTGACATTTCTCAGGCAGTTCTTGCCATTTCATTCCCAGCAAAGTATGTGATGCTGTCACACTGGAGTCTTAGTTAGGCTTTCCTATGGGCCAAAGCAGAGAGGCCCAGGGTTCTGGGAACACAGTGGCCTCACCAGAAGCCTTTGTGTAGAGAAAGTGCAAGGCTGTTTGTGTAGAGCATCCCAGGTGGGCAGTGGCCCCAGCAGCCTTTCAGAGTCCTGTGGAGTCCTGGGAATGATCCACAGGAAACAGGAGGTGCCATGGTTTTCAATAGGATTTGTCATCTTCCAAACTCATGATGTTATCTCGCCCCAATGTAACAGTGCTGAGAGGTAATGGGAACTTAAAGAGGTAATTATGTCACTGACCATGTTACTGCAGAGTGGGATGTTATAAAGCAACACAGCCTCTTGTACTTGGCCTCTTCCACACAGGCTCACCTGCCTTTCTACTTTTCTGCCGCTCTGATGCAGAATGAGGCCCTTACCAGAAGCTGCCAGATGCTTGAGCCTTGCTGAACTGGAAGCTAACTAAACTCCATTCATCTGAAATTGCCCAGTCTCAGGGGTAGGGGACATTCTGTTATAGCAGCAGAATACAGACTACTAAAACAGCAGGCATGGGGAAACTGAGAGACATATTCACAATCAGGATGATTGTGATTGCAAAACATTTTGTAGGAATTGTTTCAGTTACTATAAACTTTCAATTAAAATTGTCCAAGAGAGGATAAAAAGGGCACATATCATGCTTTATTTGGAGATGTTAAGGTAGAAGCTGCCCTACCAGCAATTCCAGGGTTCTGTGGAAGGAATATTGGTTGAGGATGAGAGATCTGGTTGGTTTCTCACCAGTCTCAGATTCTCAGAACCCAGTAATAACCTGGAAGCTGTGGAGTAGAGACTCTTTCTAATCTCCCAACTCCCCTGAGCCTTAGACAGCACTGGAATGTGTGTGTGTGTGTGTGTGTGTGTGTGAATATTTGCAGTGTGCAAGACTGTGTTGGCAAGGTTGTGTTCCCAATGTTCTGAGCAGATGCCTTATTTATTCTGACCTCCTTGCCTTTGTCTAAGCTGTTCCCTTCACCTGGGAAACCTTCTTCTATTACTCATCCCACTGAAATGTAACCTATCCTTTGAACAACTTAGATCAAGCAATTCCCTGCCCTTTGCTTCCCATGCACTGATTTCTACATTTATGACTAATCTGTGTTTTCAGCCTGCTCTTTCATGGTTCTACTTGTGAATGACTTTTGACACAGCTGGACTACGTTTTCCTTTCCTGTCTATCAACAGCACCTTTTGCTGTTCTGGAGAGACATAGATGGCTAGTAAAGACATCCTTGCAGATGGGTTTATTGAGGGTAAACATCTGAGAATTCCCTCTCCCCTCCTCCCCTCCACTCTGCTCATTCTATGAATATTTAGGGGACATATCAGCTTAAGAGCCCATGGCGACTGAAGCAAGAATGAGATAGGATTTCCCATGTTGTCACATTGCTTGTAGAGGGCATCTACACTTACTGTGTGTTGATTTGGGGTTTGCAAGTGGAAGCCCTGGGATGTGAGGTGGGGCAAGAGGCCTGTTAGCTCCTCCATCCTCAGCTGTGGAGCAGCTGAATTGCTTCTTTGCTCAGTTCCTTCTTCTGCTTTTCTGTCCTGATACAACCTCCACCATTATCCATTGACAACTTCTCTACTCTCCCCAGTAGTTGTAATGTAAGTGTCTTGGGTTAGTGCTCAAGATGAAAGCATGGAGAAAAATAAAAAGGGTCAGGCATTGTGGCATAGCAGGTGAAACAACCACCTGTAACACTGGTATCCCATACGGCACTGGTTTCTGTCCCACCTGATCCCTGCTAATGGCTTTTCCTCTCTCTTTGTAACTCTAACTTTCAAAATAAGTAAATCCTTTTAAAAAAAGCTTAGGGAAAAAGTTTGGAATTGGACTTCTTTGGAAGGAAATGTGGCTCCTCTGTGGCTCATTAGATTCTATCTGCAGAGTGGGATGGTGATTTCAAAAATAAAGACCAGAAATATGAAAATGTTGGAAAGACACCAAGCACACTCTCCCTATCCACCTACAGGGACTCCATGCAGGGTGTAAGGAGGGCTTCCTCTTGTGGGATTCTGGGTTCTCACACCCACGTATTTAACAGTTGGCTTGACATATTTTTTCAAAAGTTATTATTCACTGAGATCCCATGTGCCAGGCACTCTGCTGATGATCTAAGAGAGATTCAAGAGAAATGTTTGGTCCAAACCCAAATCCCACTCTTCCCCTATCAAGCCCATTCAGCCTAGCTAAGCAGGCTTTTCACCACCCACCATTTACCACAGTTCTCACTCACATTTTTATCTTGCCTTCAGACACCGGCTCCTGCATGGGAGGCTCTCCTTGCCCTATGAACTCATTCCACTCACATTTAGAGACCCCATCCCCACAATTTAGAGATCCCCAGGCTTCATATCGCTTATCAACCCTCCAGATCCATTCCCCACCTGTGCTCTGCCTTGTGGGATGCCATGCATGGATTACACCAACAGGTGTGAGAGTCCTCTGGCTTCTGGCTAGTTGGGCCAATAAGGAGGAACTTAAGGGGGATGAAGGTATTGCCCCTCCTTCCTTTCCTTCTGTGGGGTCACCTCTGCATGGTAAGGTTCCAGTCCCTCTCTGTGGCCTACTCTACACAAAGATCTCTCCCATTCAGTATCAATGCCATCTCCTCCTCCTCCTCCTCCCTTCAGCCCGAGGCTGCTCACAGCTCTGCCGCTGCCATCCTGGGTTTCCACACTCACCTTTGCCCTCTGAAAGAAGCCCTTCTGGTATGAGTGTTCTGTCTTTTCCTGAGGAACTCGGAGCTATGCTCCCCACATCTACATCCCATGTGTTATCTTGTCCTCTTGTTTTGGAATGTCTAGTTTTTATTTTATTTGAAAGGGGGGAGAGGAGAGGAGAGGAGAGGAGAGGAGAGGAGAGGAGAGGAGAGGAGAGAGAGAAAAAAGGAAAGAGAGACATATCTTTCATCTACTGGTTCACTCTGAAAATACCAAGCTGAAGCCAGGAGCCAGAAATTCTGTTCAGATCTCTCGTGTGAGTAACAGGGACCCAAATACACGAGCCATCATCTGCTTCTTCCCAGGGTGCACATTAAAATGAAGCTAAATCTGATGTGGAGCCAGAACTCAAACCAGGCTGTTATGGGATGTAGGCATCCCAAGTGGTGTTTTAAACTGCTGCGGCAAACACCACCCCTGTAGGCCTTCTTAAATTTGGCACACACTCCAGTATGTTTTCTGTATTCATTTAAAATTAATTATAATGCTTATATTTCAGATCTTGCCAGATTCTGATTTCTTCAGAAGCCTGGGCATTTTATTTTTTAATTCTTATTTCTTATTTCTTTCTGTGCTGGATAAAAAGTGGATACTCAAACAAGTACCTGTTTATGGACAGATGCATCATCATATTAGCAATGTCAGGGCCTTGCTAATGGGCTTGGAATGGGCATTGAATGGGCTTGGAATTCAATTTAAAATTCAAAGATAGGATTCAGATCTGGTCTTCTCTTCTTCAGGAGGCTGGACCACCTCAGCCAAATCACTGCTCTTTTTTTTATTTTTCTTTTTAAAGACTTAGTTATTTGGCAGCAGAGTGACAGAGAGAGATAAAGATAGAGATAGAGAGACAAATAGATAGAGATAGTGATAGGAATAGAGATAGAGATAGATGGATAGGGAATGAATCTTTTATCCACTGATTCACCACCTAAGTGGCCACAATGGCTTCTGGTTCAGTTTGATTACAGGAGACCAGAAGTCTATCCAGGTCTCCCACATGGGTGGCAGGGACCCAAGTACTTGGGCCATTTTCTACTGCCTTCCCAGGCACACTAGCAAGGAGCTGTAATGCAAGTGGAGAATCTGGGACTTAATCCAGCACTCCCATATAGGATTCTGGGTCACAAGTAGCAGCTTAACTCTCTGTGCCACAATGCTAGACTCCTCTTTCTAAACCTCAGATTCTTAACATGAAATTAGTATGATAACACAAATTATTGTACCTCTCCATATCTCATTTATAGTTGTGGTTTTTGTGAAGTTTTAATAAAATCTGATTTTGGAAAGCTTCTTATTCTATTTATACAAATTAGGTTTGGAGATAGAATTTGAGGCTAAATATTGAAAACTTATAAACTGATTCAAAACTGTGAAAATTAATATAGATACCACTATGCTAATAGATGTCATTTACTGAGTATTATGTATAACAACTTTGAAAATATTTTCTCATTTAATTTTATGCCATAGGACACAATGGTCTCATTTTACAAGGGAGGGACCTAGCCTTCAAAGTTAGGAAATCTATTGGAATGCACAGGGTCAGGGAATCAGAGTCCAAATCAACTCTTTTGGCTTCGTCTCCAGGTTGGGGCTGTTGACCCCTAGTGGGGGCTTCTTCCATCCTTGATGTGTACTTGTGTCTCCTGTGGTGTCTCTGGAAGAGATTCTTTTTTTTTGACAGGCAGAGTTAGTGAGAGAGAGAGACAGAGAGAAAGGTCTTCCTTTCCATTGGTTCACCCTCCAAATGGCCGCTACAGCGGACGCACTATGGCTGGTGCGCTGCACCGATCCAAAGCCAGGAGCCAGGTGCTTCCTCCTGGTCTCCCATGTGGGTGCAGGGGCCAAGCACTTGGGCCATCCTCCACTGCACTCCCCGGCCACAGCAGAGAGCTGGACTGGAAGAAGAGCAACCGGGACAGAATCCGGCACCCCAACTGGGACTAGAACCCCGGGTGCTGGCGTCGTAGGAGGAGGATTAGCCAAGTGAGCCGAGGCACTGGCCAAGAAGATTCTTATCTAGAGCTTTTTTTCCCAGAGTCCTTAAGGCTGAGCATTATGGACAACTGAGGGAAAGAGGGAGGAAGGTTTTTTCCTTTTGTTACAGCTTCATCCTCCCATTGAACTTGCAATTTTGTTCCAAGTTATGGAAAGGAGCTCAAATAACTCTCACAAGGGAGACAACTAGAGAGGAGTCCAGCCAGGGACACACACACACACACACATGCACATATGGAAAATGAAATAAAAAATATTTTAATTTTGGTGCAAAACATTTTTTTGAAAACTGAATAATTTTTTTCATAAAAAGTATTTTCTGTGAACTTTTTGAAGATCCCTTGCATGCATGGATCTAAAAAGGTTTAATTCCATCTTTTACCATTTTTTTAAAAAGATTTTCTATTTACTTGAGAGGCAGAGTTACAGAGAGAGAGAGAGAGAGAGAGAGAGAGAGAGAGAGATATCTTCCATCCACTAGTTCACTCCCCAGATGGCCAGAATTCTGGGCCTGGGCTGATCTGAAGCCAGGAGCTTCATCTGGTCTCCCATGTGGATACAGGTGCCCAAGCACTTGGGCCATCTTCCACTGTTTTCCCAAGCACTTTAGCAGGGGGATGGATGGGAAGTAGAGCAGATGGCACTCAAAACAGTGCACATTTGGGATGCCAGCACCACAAGTGTGGCTTTACCCACTAGGTCACAGTTCTGGCCCCTTTCACCAAATTTTGAAGTAGCTCCATATATAGTGGAAGTTAACTTCAAGCCTGTATGAAGCTTGGAAATTTTGAAAAGTGGCTTATCAAACTATTTAGTCTATAATGTAAGGATGTCAGGAATTTTACAACTGAGCTCCGTTTAATTGAGAACATATGACTCAGATGACATGTGAATTCCCTGGTGGCCAACTATAGCAGTGTAATGCTTTGAGTAGCAGTCATCATTTGTTCAACTTAGTGTGCATGGGTCTCAGCTTCTTTGGTTGGCACTATTGGGGCCAACAGAACCTAAACTCAGAATAGGCCATAAGACAAAGCTTTACTCAGGCAAAAACTTGTTGGGAGGTTGCCCAGTGTAGAACAAAGGTACGGAGATCTGTTAGAATTTGGACAATTCATTTGAGTTTAGAGTGATACCTGCCTAGATCTTAAGAAAAGTTAGGTAGCTTCAGAGCTCAACAGCCTGAACCCTGTGGTTCCAGAGGGCAGCAGGACACCGGGGGCAGGAGAGAATGGGCTTAAAATTAGAGACCAGGGATCAGAACTCACACCAGCGAGACAGAAGTGCGAATAGGATATTCAGGACAGTGCCTCACCACGACAGCCACAAACAGAGCATGAAAATGTATCGTAGGGACTGGCACAGCTTGCCCTCTGCTCCCTCTGCTCAGTGTTTTAAAGCCTGTGTCATGCTGATTCATGAAAGCTGGCCAAGGTTACAGCTACACTGAGACATGTGTACAAACAGAATATCATGTTCAGAGGACAGGCATCAGAATGAAGGAGCAGGCCTTTTAGGGTTCTCCAACTGAAGGAAGAAGGGTGGATGAGGTAGGAAGATGCAGGAACTCATCACAGGGTGGTCCATCATACTGCTGGTGTACATGGTGGATAAGGCTTTAACTCTGGCGTTAGACTGCTCCCATTCAAACCTTGCCCTCTAGTTTTGATGATTACACAGAACTGTAAGAAATAATGGTTCTGTGGGTTGGCTGGGCTCTGCTGGGTGTTTCTAGGTTGGGCTCCTTTCTTGGGTGTTAATCACGTGGTGGCTGGTGTTGCCATCAGTGGAAAGCTCAACTGAGATTAAGTATGTTTAGGATGACATCTTTTCTCTTTGAGTCTGATATGGTGCTGGGACTGGCTGGGACACTTGGGGACTGTTCAGACTTCCTCTCTCTCTCTTTCTCTATCTTTTTCTAACAGATTTTCCACATGGCTAGCTTGGGCTTTGTTACAGCATGTCAGTCTTAGGGTAGTTGGACTTTAGCAGCCCACTGAACCCAGAGCGAGTATTCCAAGAGACATCGGGAGATACTGTAAGGCTTCTTGTGATGTAGCTCCATAAATCACATAGCACGCTTTCTGCAGTACTCTTCTTGGCCAAAGGCAAGTCGTGATTCAAGAGCAGGTGTCTGCATAGCAGTGTGAACACCGGGGAGTATGGTCCACTGTGAGACCAATTTTTTTTTTTAAAGATTTATTTATTTGAAGGTCAGAGTTACACAGAGAAAGAAGGAGAAACAGAGAGAGAGAGAGAGAGAGAGAGAGAGAGAGGTCTTCCATCCACTGGGTCACTCCCCAATTGTCTGCAATGGCCAGAGCTGTGCCGATCTGAAGATGGGAGCCAGGAGCTTCTTCTGGGTCTTCTATATGGGTGCAGGGGCCCAAGGACTTGGGCCATCCTCTACTGCTTTATCAGGCCATAGTAGAAAGCTGGATCAGAAGTGGAGCAGCCAGGACTCGTACTGGTGCCCATATGGGATGCTGGCAGTGCAGGCTGAGGCTGTACCCGCTATACCACAACACTGGCCCTGAGACCACTTTTGAAGACCAGCTACCACTCACATTATCATGTAGGCTAGGTTTAGAGCACCATTGCTGAAGTGTTTTCTTCTGTGTCATGTGAAATAAGGTTGTAGTGCCTCCTTCAGTGGATTTCTTATGTACAGGTATTACCATTTACTTGTTAAGGATTTCCCACAGTGACCAGGGTAGCTAAAGTTTCAGCCATGCTTGGCATTTACTACTTATGCATGACCTTGATACTGCACTTGGATCTCTTCCCAATGCTTTAATATGTATGTGTCTTGTCTTTTCAGCCAGCCTGGAAACCCCTTGTGGTCAAGGGCCATCTTATACATACTTCTCTCTTTAAATTTCTTTCAATTGCCCTCAATAAATGCCTGCTGAAAGAAACCAAGAAGGAAAGAGACATAAGGGAACTGGGGACCCCACAAACAAGCTTAGGCATCTTTGTAATTTTCTCTGGGCTCAGCATAGCACTGAAGTTCCTGGAGATCTGACCTTTGCCTTTTCTGGAAAAAACTAATAAGTTATCCTAGATTGTGAGGGGGGCATTATTAATCTAGTTAATAGATTGCACTGTTTTTATGAGGGCTTTAGCCCATTAATTGTTTCCATGCAAATGGATGCCGTTAATTACAAATTAATCTTATCTTTTCGTTAAGGCAGGGCCATCAGGACCTCCACTTGGCAATGCTTGTTGGCACTTGATATGAATCAATGCTTATACTTGAAAGTAATAAAACTGCATTTCTTTAAAGATAGTTAATAAATCAGATCTTCATTAATGCAGATAGGCCAGACCCCCTACTTGTCTAATTTAATGAGGTTCTAATTCATTACCGTGATTCATGTGTCCCTCTGGGGATGGTGGCCAGCAGGGCAGGGCACATAGTAGGCAGTTAATAAATCCTGTATTTTCCAGGCTTTCCTACAGTGAATGTCTTTCTCCCTATAACCAATGTCCATTAGGTCCTCCTCAGCAGCCTTGTGCCATATCCCAGGTGGTCATACAGAACTCTGAGAGAGGAAATATAATCTTACAACAAAACCCACTGCTTTTATGCATGGGAAATAAGGGTGGGGGGATGTCAGGGCCCTGTTTGAGCCAGAGTGACAGCTTGTTCTGCTGGCACTTGGATTCAGGGGCTGAGGCAGTTGGGTGGGGGCTGTCTTCCCTCCCTGGGCCACCTACCTGAGCATGATGAATGAATGAGTCTTGGGACCCCAATTTTTCTCTGGGATCCATTAGTGGTCCATGTTCCCATGACACCCCTAAGAACTCCCCCCCCCAACCTGTTTCTCTTCTTAGGCAACTTTCCCTTCATATGCAAGACAGATTCTCTTCCACATATTTATTGCCAGTGAGGGATCAGGTCTCCATTCACCTTCTCTCAGCTACTGGGGTCTGAGGAGCCTGCCCCGACTTCCCTGTTTACAGAGCAAGTACCAGTAGCAGAGGCAGGGGACTTGCCCATTCGTTTCCATTCGCCCCACCTGCCCATCATACCAGGTGTACTGTGGATGCACCACCAAAATGCAGGATGTGATATGTGAGTGGAGAGTGGGGGCAGGGGGAGAAAAAGGGAACATGGCTTCTGTTTTGGATCTGGGGAGCCGGCAGTGTGATGAAACGCTTCCCTCCGTGCTGCTGAATTCATTTCTCTAAAGTTCCACTGTGCACAGAACCATTTGTTTCCACATTGTTTTTATTAAACAAGAAAGGCGAGCTTTATTACTGCGCAAATGAAAGCAGCCGGCAAAGACAGATACTTCCCAGATTCTTATTAATCTCCAAGAGTTATGGGGCCTCTGAAGTCCCATAGAAATTAACATACTCCACAGAATTCTCTCAGCAAGTTGCCAGGCACCACTCCCCTTCCCTGTGGGCAGCAGCAAGTGCCCTGCCCTGGTCAGCTCCAGGGCTCTCACCCTCCCCCCTCACATAACCCACCCTGCATGTGTGTTAACCTTGTGCTTCAATGCACAATCACGGATTTATTTTATACCTATTCTGGGCATTGTCTGGAAATGTGGATTTAGGTGTTGTTCAGTTCACTTTTATATACAATTAAATATGTATGGATTATTTACTATTGTAGTATGGGAGAGTCTTGACATCTGTGAGATTATATCCTGGGGCCTTTGTGATTCTCAAACGCATGAAAAACACAGTCATGTATAATTTCCTCTGTCGACAAGTGCAGTATGGTAATCACTCACTCATTCAATAAATGTTTACTTGGGGCCCTCCATGTGCTGGATACAGCAGTCTCCACCCTCAGAGAGTCCAGGCTGTGATGGGGAGGTTGGAGAGACGTGGGAGAGCCTGAATGAAGGGACAACAAGATACGCCAAATGATTTCCAAGGATCATACCAGCTGCTGTGCTAAGAGGAGCTCATTGTGGACAGAGCAGAACTAAGCCAACTGGTTATAAGGATGTTGCAATACTCCAAGGAATACAAAATAGATTTGTGGGGGCAGAAGGTGGTGCCTGGTGGAGTTCAAGAGGTGTTATGAAGGCATAGAGACACTAACAGGAACTGGCATTACCCCTACACATTTTTTTTATTTGACATCTAGAGTTAGACAGTGAGAGAGAGAGAAAGGTCTTCCTTCCGCTGGTTCACCCCGCAAATGGCCGCTGCGGTCAGAGCTACGCTGATCCGAAGCCAGGAGCCAGGTGCTTCCTCCTGGTCTCCCATGTGGGTGCAGGGGCCCAAGCATTTGGGCCATTCTCCACTGCCCTCCCAGGCCACAGCAGAGAGCTGGACTGGAAGAAGAGTAGCCGGGACTAGAACCCAGAGCCCATATGGGATGCTGGTGCTGCAGGTGGAGGATTAACCAAGTGAGCCATGGTGCCAGCCCATCCCTACAAATTTCTAACAAGAGGGACAGTGCCTGCTGCATTTGGGATAGGTGGGTGCTGGGCTGTCAGCTAATCTGTCTCATTAAGCTCACTGCTCAGCCACCCATATTGGCCCTGAATGGAAATTATAAATGGTGGTATTTTGTCATAGGATTTCAGGGTCTCTTGCAAACAGTCAAACTTGGAGTAATAGAATCTGTGAATGCCAGCATCTGAAATATATAAGATTTGAATAGAATACATTAGTTTAAGGCATTTTCAAATTTGTTTTCCATTACAGAAGTAAAGTAGCCTAAGTGTTTTGTTAACCCTTGTTTGCAGGTGAGAAAGAAAAATTTCAGTGAGTTCAAGTGAATTTCCCAGAAGTCACAAGATAATTAGATAGATCCAAGGCTACAACTTGGGTGTCTGGCATCCAAGTGTGGTGGTTCCTGTGGTTCCATAATGCAACCTCATGCCTGTGCACCCAACCCTGCATTAAGGGTAGAGGATTGTGGCAAGGAAGGAAAGCAATGCGACATAGAGCTGGTTCTTGTCCTAGAGGAGTTAATAGTTCCTTGTAGAAAAGTTTTCCTTGTAGAAAAATTGTGTTTATACAGTTCTTAAGGAGTGTGTTCTGGATTGACTGGCTGAAGTTTAAAGCAGTGTTTGATCAGGTGCAAGCACTGGAATTCTGACTATAGTTGTCTCTAGCCATTGAGTTAATCCACACATAATGGTCCATGCTGAAATGCGGGCTCCAAGACAAAGCATGTGTGGCTAGGTCTTATCTATATAGTTGAAAGTCCATCAGGGTGTTTGAGAATTCTGGTTCTTTGATTCATGTTCCTTCCTTTGCACTCAAGCAAAACCAGTGGCCATAGATCCTCCCCACAATAGAATTATTTCTGCTGGCCATGCCTTTATTTAGCTTGGTCCCTGGTCTCCTTTGGAGGGAGATCCTAGTCCTCTTCTAGTCTTCTTTCCAGAGAGGCTCCTTGGTCCTGAAAACATTGTTCATTTCTATGCTCTCCAGAGGCACAGAGGAGAAATGTTGGTAAAATCTTGGTAGGTAAGTATCAGATATAAGGGAAAATTCTGGAAAAACTTGATTTGGGAATGGGACAAGCCTGTGAGAGAAAAAAAAAAACAGCTTTTTAAAAATCACCTAGACTTGGGCATTTCTGGATGCTTGAAAGACACATCAAATTGTATCAGAGAGGATTGACCCTATAGTATTTGCTCTCCTACTTTGGTATCTATAGAAGCCAATTCAAAGGGTTATGATGGCTCTCAGTGGGTTCTTGAGGGATTGCACTATTAAGGTCTGGGGAGGGTGTCAAGCAGTAGGTGAGTTTGGAAGGGCAAGTCTAGCTCCCTGAAGGGGTAGGGTTTCTGGAAGTTGGGGTTTTGATTTCGGAATGAGGCTGAGGTGGGCAAGGTATGCTGATGCCTTCATTGGCTTGGGAATGGTTCTTCTGCCTGCTGACTAAGAGACCACATCAGTCCCTCAACTCTATGAAGTGCAAAGTGCAGTCGGTACTGAGTTCAGGAACCCCCACATCATTGTCTTAGCACTGCTAATGAAGGCTGAGCCAAGACCAAAACACCTTACAGTTCTCCTATTCCCTGTGCTGGCACACTGAGAAGAAATGAGGCATGACTGTTTCCCCTGCAACCTCATTCTTCATGGCCCTGTGTCAATATATCTACTACTGGGATAAAGACGTGGACGTCCTTATACATTGTCACCTGTATTGGAATGAGACCACTGCAGTATTTCCAGCTGTAGCAACTGGGGTCTAATGTTGAGGAGTTTTTGACATAGTATCCCTTTGGTAAGTGTAAGTGTAAGTGTGTATGGGATCTGTAACTTGTGTGCATGTGTGTGTGTTGTGGACAGGATTCTTATGGGGTCCCCAAACCAAGGAAGAGCCTAGAGATCACTCCAAGAGGGAGACCTCAGAGAGCAGACCCTGCCTTTCTGTGCACTACCAAGTCTCTGAGCCTTGGATGGTGGTCAGTTGCTGAGCCAGTTGGCTGTCCAGGAGTAGACTGATGGTGACATTTACATATCCAGGCTGACATTTTCCTCCTCAGTGATTCCATTCATTTTCTATTTATTTTTTACTTATTGTTATAGCCTCCTCTGTACATCTAGGTCCATGAATTCAGGCAATCCAGCCAGCCAGGCTGGTGTTTTCTTTCTAAGCTGATTATTTTCCCAGGCTTCCTTTTCTCTTGTCCTCTCCCTATTCTCACTCTGGGATATCATGTTCCTGTGGCTGCGTGACTGAGCAAATGCCTCCTGAGTACTCCCCTCTGTCTCAGCTACATTCTACTCCCCAGCAGTAAGGGAATGTGAAAATAGAAACTCCAGTCCTGGACAGGAAGCAGATGGCATACATGGAAATGCCTAACCTTTGGGACCTGTTCCTCATGAGAGACTGAAGGGAGGTAGAGGGTCAGCTAGCACACAAAGGCCCTGTTCTAGGTTCTTGGGCTATTGTGTAACCTTTCACTAAGTCCAGGATTGTGAGAGAAAGAGAAAGAGAGGCAGGGAAGAGGGAGAGGTGGAGGGAGGGGTGAGACAAGAAAAGGGAAAGAAAAAAAAAGGAGAGGAAGGGAGAGGAGGGAAGGGATGGGGGAAGGAAACAGGAAAATATTTGAATCTGGAATCAAAACTTGTGGGTTGAAATCCAAAGTATATATTAAACATTGGAGTGGGCATTGTGGTGCAGCTTGGGACACTTGCGTCTCATATTGGAGTTCTCATTTCTAAACCAGCCTCCTGCTATTGTGCTTGGCAGGTAGCAGATTATGGCTCAAGTACTTGGATTCTTGCTACCCATGTGGGAGACTTGGATGGAGTTCTTAGCTACTGGTTTCAGTTTGGTCCATCTCTGGCTGCTGTTGTGGGCATTTGGAGAGTGAACCAGTGAATGGAATTTATATCTATCTATCTATCTATCTTTCATCTATTTCTAGCTCTATCTCTCTCTTTCTCTGACTTTCAAATAAAATAAATCTTAAAAAAACTAAACAAGTTGCTTCTCTCTCTAAGCTTGAATTTCCTTCCTGTGAGGCAGAGAATCACAGCATCCCTTGCCAATCCAACAGATCAGTTGTGAAAATCCAATGAGATGATATATGTAGATGTATTTTGAAGTGTAAAGCATCCTCTTTCTTAAACACTCGTTTGCCTGTTGTAACAATGAGAGTGTTTTTATCTTCTTCAGGGACCTCATGTATTGTTGTTTTGCCTTTGTCCTTGGCAAGTCCTGCATCTGACAAACTTTTGCCATTTTTGGCTATCCTCTTACATATGCATCTAAACCACTCCTTGAGCCTTTGCAAAACTTCTCTGGCTGTGGGGAAGCATTTCTTGATTTCCCAGTTACCAGTGATACCCCCTTTCTCTGAATTGTGAGCCCTGTGATGGGGATGGGGAGGGGAGGTAATGACTAAGGAAGAACTCCTTTCCCAGTTCCCTCCATACTAACTCCTGGCTGTCAGCTAGAATTGTGAGTAGGTTTATATGTGAATCTGTTATTGAAATGTTTAGGAATTCTTAAATTTCTGTGTTACATTGCCTACAGTGTTCTGTATTGTCATGGGATATGAGAGTTTATATGGAATGAGAGCAAAAATTGAAGATTTCCAAACACTTAAGGTTGAACTAAGTTAAAAAGAGTAGTGGATTTCTAATAAAGGATCCCTCCCCCCAAATAACAGGTAGCAATGTCCATTTTTTCCCCTGAGCATGGATGAGGCACAGGACCTGTTAGACAGTTTGTCCTTCCTTGGAGGAGAAGCAGAGGTAGTTGAAAAACCAGAGCTGCTGTAGAAAATTGGGTGGTTCTGAGAGGTATTTCTTGACTGTTTGAGCGTTAGGAGCTCAGAGGACAGAGGGAAGAACTTGTCAACACCCTTTTCTATATTGCAGGGGCCACAAGCTACAATGGGAAGCCATAGTCCTTGTGACAGAGGAATAGGTGAGGGAAACATGCTGATCTCTACAGGATCATGGCATCCAATTATATTCTGACTTTTCTTCTATGTTTATCTACTCCACTCACAAGGAGGAAGTCAAGCATGAGTATAAGGGCTGAGAGATGGGCATGTGTCTAGAGTCCACTTACTCAGGATCTGGCCCTCAACACCCACAGCCCCAGAATATTCTCTAGTTAGTGTAAATGTATGTCTTATTTTCCAAAGAAGGATATAACTACCTTAAGGATAAAGTATTTTGAAGATGTAAAATATTTTTCTTATAGCTCATAGTGCTAGCATATGGCAAAGCCCTTATAACTTCCCATTGTATTAAAATGCATATGATAAAAACAAGAACAACAAGCCAGGCACTGTTGCAGATATTGTACACACATTATTCCACTGAATCCTCATAGAGCCTTATGAGTCAATATCATGGTTAGCTCCATTTGTACAGGTGAGATTGCCAAGGCAAAGGAGGTTGAGCAACTCTCAAGTTAAGGTTGTATATATAAAAGGTGATAAAGCTGGGGTTTAAACCAGGTAGCATCTAAGCTCTAGCATTGAAGTTCCATGCTCATAGTCACTGTGCTGTGACTATGTGTATGTGTATGTGTATGTATATGTGTGTGTGTGTGTGTGTGTGTGAGTGAGGTTTGGGGTAGTGGGAGACTGACTTAGCTGAGCAGAGGGCCCACATTAGGAATGATTGGAAGAATGGGAGCCCTAAAAGGGAGAAATCCTGGTGGGTTTTGAGGAAAATTTCTCTTTTGAAGAGCACATCTTTTAAAAATTTATTGCAATTCCTGAAAATAGGATATTCCTAAAATAGACCATTTATTCATATGCTATGTTTGTGTCAACCTTATCTATATCTCATTTTTAGAATTTTAGGTAATCATTACTTTCTATTAGTGGTCTGGGTTTAGAACTCTCTCAGGAAGTTCTTTCTGAGATGGTTCCACTTTTTAACTCACCAAAAATGCCTGGGCAAGCATCCTGTGATGCTGGTGGCAGACAGGATGGGGGTCTGAATAACAGGGCTGCAGTTAGGCCATTGCTAGCCTCCTGGTGAGAATTAAATGTATTCAAGTGAGGCAAGTGAGGAGTACAAAGGAAGAGCCTAGTCTCTTCTCACATCTCCCAAGTGCTTGGTACAAGCTCTTGTATAGAGTAGATACTGGGTTCTCATGTGTTTGTAATGAGAGACTCACAACTGGGAAGACGCAGCCTCTCCCTGGAGCCTCTCAAGTTCGGTTTGGTTCACGGACAAGTCTTAGGCTTGCCCAGGGACTAGTCTTGGTGGATTCCAAACAGGACTTCTCAGCTTAAGAATTTTTGTGTAATTTTCCTCATTGAGGCTGATGTCATTTCCAGGAAACAAATGTTCTTTTGCCTATTGCATTTAGTATCAGACTGCCTATCATTTGAAACACCCAGAGAAGATGTGTGTTCTCAGCTCCAGTGAGGTTGCCTTGTGGGAGAAACATTACCACATGGTAAATTTCAGGAAATGCAGTGATATGATTTAGAAGCAATTCACCAGGTCAGAGACACTGTTAAATCAGAAATGTGGAAAGGGGACAGGAAAGAAATCTGGAACAGTTATTTTGTCTACAAATCAATGGCACGGTAAACTTTCTCACTTTTAACTTCTGTTGCAGTGATGACCATAAACAATATGCAATGCTAAAAACTAATTAAACGACCACCCTAAATCAACAAAAAAGAGTAAATTGAATTTTCAGTAACAATTCTCCTGTGAAAAGAGCTTCTCCTTTGGGGCCTATCCCAAGACTGACACTTCTTTAGTCACATCTGGTGACTAGATCCACTTGTCCCTGTGAACTCAGCTTACTTCAGTTCTGATTGAGCACTCCCACCAATGGACCATCACCATCATTATCATTATCATTATCATCAAAATGCTTTCCTTCAAGTCATTTGTCTAACTAAAATGTTCTCTTTTCTTCTGATTATCTAAATAGTATTCATTCTTACAATGCTCTCATTTCTTTTATTCAGTCTACCCAACAGTTCTCCAACATTCCTGCCTTTTGTGAATACTTCTGTGATTGTCTCTGTCTTTTACTGGCCACTTTTTCCATTCAGTTTCATGAAAGCTATTCATTCAGTTCTCATTGTTCTTATCAGAATCAGAGTCCCGGCCTCCGTGTAAACCTGGAAGGGCTAGGTTACGCAGGAAGAGGTGATTCCCATATGTAAGTGACTCAGTGCTACAAAGCTTTCTCTTTGCTCACATAAAGTCAGTTTCATGTCAAGGTTATTCTCTGAAAGATTGACTTCCAAGAGGTGAGTCAGGGATCTAAGCTAAGTGAGTCTCTATCCAGAAACTGCATTCGGGAGCACAGGATCTCGCTGGTCACTGTCACAGGGATAGGTTGTGCTTTTCCCTGACTCATCCTTGGTGCAACATTTATCATTCCTACTCATATTTTGTTGGCCAGTGAGTCACACAACTTTACCCCACAAGCAAAACAATAGAAAAGTACAATTTTTCAAATATTTAGAAGGGAGAACTGGGTACTGGGGAATGCTCTGATATCAACCACATCCCTAATGAGACAATAACTTTACAAGAGCACCTTGGCTGTCTTATATTTCTCAACACCTCCCATGACATTTTAGGTAAAATAGGCTCTCCATAAATGTTTGCTGAAAAAACGACATCATCAATGCATCATCAATTAGGCCTTATGGAGCATTAATTTGGGACAAGACTTATGCTGGCATAAACTGAATGGCATGGATACCTGCAATTTAAGGCCTGACATATGGTAGATCATTCATTCATCTCTTTGACAAATATCTATTCAGTACCTTACATATTTCAGGGACTGTTTTAAGCACTTACAAATGAGGTGAGGATCATTGTCCTTGTGGAGTTTACATTCTAGATAAGGAGAAAAAGAATAGGTGATAAGTATAACAAACAAGGAAATTAAATAGTATGCTAGGCTGTTGAATGTTATGGAGATAAGATGAAAAATAGAGCAGGGTAAGGGATATAGAGACTGTGAGGGTTGAAGTGAGAATCATTTTAAGTAGAGTATTCAGGGAAGGCTTCACACTGGAAAAGAAGTAGATGATTAATCACGCAGGCATTTGTAGGAAGAGCATTCAGAAAGAGGGACTAGCCTATGCTAAAACTTTAAGGTATGGCATGTTTG
This sequence comes from Oryctolagus cuniculus, assembly GCF_964237555.1. Lineage (NCBI taxonomy): Eukaryota > Metazoa > Chordata > Mammalia > Lagomorpha > Leporidae > Oryctolagus > Oryctolagus cuniculus. Next base: position 40,079,446 of record NC_091441.1, on the reverse strand, counting down.
AGAAATAACAAGGGGTCCAGGATGGCTGGAGTGAGATAGTGTGAGCCAGGAGTGATGGGTGGAGACAGACAATGGGGACCACAACCTAAGGGCTTGCAGGCAATTGGAGGACTTTGATTTTCCCTAGGAGTGAAATGGGGAGACATTGAAGGTCTATGGACAGATGTGTGGCATGACCTGTTCTGGAATTGTAATTAGCTGGGAAAGTAGTTAGGAGGTAAGAACAATAAACCAGGGGAGAGACTGTAGTTAGTGCCTGGAACAACGTGCTGATGTGGGGGCAACAGGGAGGTATATTCTTAGCTACATATATGTAAATGTGTGTGTATGAGTTATAGACACATATATAATATATATTACATATATACATTGATGTAGGTATATAAGTATATGATATCTACCTGTATGTATGCTTTGAATATGTCTATTTTAATCCAAAGGAGAAAATTTAGCTTTGTTTGAACTCATTTGTATCTGAAGATAGATTTCATTGTCTTTGTGTTAATGCAGTACTTTTTATTTGCCTGTTCAGAGAAATCTTTATGTATCCAATCACAGAACAACGATGATAAAGACAGAGGGGGCTAGTACTATTATCATCTTCTTCCCATATGTCACCTTTATGGGGTGGTACATGCCTAGGTAGAAATTACACTTTGAGCCTTGTAGCCCAGCCATTCCAGAGACCAAGATTTTAGGGACTGGCTTCTCCCTTACAAGCCTCTCAGCACTCACATCATAAAGTCTCAGAGAAAGAAAGTTAATCAACAGAGTCAAATGGGTGGTAAGATGAGTTCCACATAATCCCACTCTCATCGGATCTGAGCATCTCTTAATAAAACTCACAGTTGTTGTGGGGAAGGGATATGGGGCTCCAGAATCTTCAGCCCGCTGAGCCACCACCTGCTCCCGGCAGGGGCTGCACTGTTAATCCCCTGAGCATCATAGCTTATTTCCCAGATTCTTCTCTTCCAGGAAGAAAATAACCACTGGTCTGTAAGCTACATCAGAGTCTCTCTCCAGTGCTATCCAAGTCACAGTGTCTACTGCCTGCACCATGTTACCAGTGACCCCCAGAGTAGCCACTACCCTCACAGACATTCTAAAGGGACTTTGCTTTTTTACTTTTAAAGATGTTATGAAATAATTACTATTTCTTTTTGTTTTTAAAGATTTATTTATTTGAAAGGCAAAGTTAAGAGAGAGAGAGAGAGAGAGAGAGAGAGAGAGAGAATCTTCTATCCACTAGTTCATTCTCCAAATGGCTACAACAGCCAGGACTGGGCCATATTGAAGCCAGGAACAAGGCGACTCTCAGGGTCTCCCACATGGGTTCAGGAGCCCAAGCACTTGTGGCATCCTCTGCTACTTTCCCAAGTGCACCAGCAGAGAGCTGGGTTGGACTTGGAGCAGCCTATTCCACAAACAATGCCCTTATGGGATGCTAGTATCACAGGTGGTGACTTTTACCCACTCTGCCACAATGCCAGCCCCAGGGACTTTGCTTTCAATGCATATCCCTTTGCTCATTCTTCACTGTATCAGGCCTGCCAAAGCCATGGCTGCTTCCCCTCTCTGGGCCAGGCTTCAGTTTATTTGTATTTATGTTATTGCTATGTGATGGTGATTGTTTGGTATGAGACTAAGTCTAGCTAAGAGTGTTTCACAGTCATCCTCAATTTGTTATAAGATGTGGCATCAAGAAATCTCCATATCTTGCTGGTCTTCTTGCTACTCTGTCTGAATGGATTTTACTTGGTTTTCCTGGTGTGTCCCTCCACACTACTAAACAAACATTGAATTGGTGAGAGTCATTACTGTCTACCAATTAGGTCCTCGGCCCTCTCTGAAGATAGAAACTCTTTGCCTGATGAGTATGTTTTGAACATTCCCTCGGTTGGTTCTCAGTCTTTGCTAATTGTGCCAATTATAGTCCATCTATCCCCCCTCCACCCCATCCTTTTCTGCCACTTATTATCCTGGGATGCTGATCCTTCTGTACTGCATATCCCTCACCTCTCCCCACCACGCCCCCTCTCCCTCTTCCATTAGAGCTCTCTGTCTGTGGTTCAGCCAGTGGGGTGGGGAGGAGTCAGAAAGAGAATAAGCTCTTGGGGCCGGCACCGTGGCTCACTTGGTTAATCCTCCACTTGTGGCGCTGGCATCCCATATGAGCGCTGGGTTCTAGCCCCGGTTGCTCCTCTTCCAGTTCAGTTCTCTGCTGTGGCCCGGGAAGGCAGTGGAGGATGGCCCGAGTGCTTGGGCCCCTGCACCTGCATGGGAGACCAGGAGGAAGCACCTGGCTCCTGGCTTCGGATCAGTGCAGCGCCAGACGTGGTGGCCATTTGGGGCGTGAACCAACGGGAGGAAGACCTTTCCCTCTGTCTCTCTCTCTCTCTCTCTAACTCTATCTGTCAAATTAAAAAGAAAGAAAGGAAGGAAGGAAGGAAGGAAGGAAGGAAGGAAGGAAGGAAGGAAGGAAGAAAGAAAGAAAGAGAAAGAAAGAAAGAAAGAAAGAAAGAAAGAGAAAGAAAGAAAGAAAGAAAGAAAGAAAGAAAGAAAGAAAGAAAGAAAGAAAGAAAGAAAGAAAGAAAGAAAGAAAGAAAGAAAACAAGCAAGCTTCATGTATTTCTTCCTGCTTTCAGCACTTTGGACAGCAGTTCTGGCTTTAGCTGTTTCTCCTTACCTGCAGCTCCTTACAGCCGCCCCTCTTCCAGCATTCTAAATCTCATTGGTTCTTTACTTGATCTTAGCCAAAAGGACGAGAAGCAATCTCAGTGGTTCTTTATGGTGACATTATTTCCTTTTCCCCCTTACCTAGTCTTGCCTATGGAAGCAACAGGCCCATGCTGTACTAATCCCTGGGTGCCTCATCATCCCTTGCTGGCTTGCTTAAACTCGCACATAGTCCCATCATTAAATTGTTCTCAAAACCCGAACTTGAGGCTTCCCATTTCCTGATGGGCCCTCATCAAGGGACAATGTTCTCCGAAGGTAAGGACAGGGTTTGGCCATAGGTAGTGGGGACTCTCCCTAAGTCACTCATCTCCTGGAGGCTCCATCCTCATGCTTTTCTTCTGTACAATTTGGTTAGGGAACTTTAACCATGGTCATCCTCAGGAATGGGAGTCAAGGTCATCTCCCACTGAGGGCATGCTGGTGTAGGCTGGTGATAATCGGTGAAGGGAGTCTAAAGTGTGGTATGTGTATTATGTCAGAGGAGTCCAAAGACTGGCTGGGGATGTGAGACATCACATACCAGTAAAACAGTGATACCAAAGATCATGGAGGTGTGATATTCTTGTTTACTGATCACCTAGTATGGATCAGGCATTGGAGCCTATGGTGGACTGTAGATAAATTATCTCCAATTCTCACCATAATCTTCCAATGTCAGTATTAAAACCTCCAGTTTACAGAGAAGCTTGACATCTAAAAGACTATGTGATTCAAAAAGTCTTGAAACAGGGATTTAAAACCAGGTCTTTCTAGGCCGGCGCTGCGGCTCACTAGGCTAATCCTCCACCTTGCGGCGCCAGCACACTGGGTTCTAGTCCCGGTTGGGGCGCCGGATTCTGTCCCGGTTGCTTCTCTTCCAGGCCAGCTCTCTGCTGTGGCCAGGGAGTGCAGTGGAGGATGGCCCAGGTGCTTGGGCCCTGCACCCCATGGGAGATCAGGAAAAGCACCTGGCTCCTGGCTCCTGCCATCGGATCAGTGCGGTGCGCCGGCCGCAGCGCGCTGGCCGCGGCGGCCATTGGAGGGTGAACCAACAGCAAAGGAAGACCTTTCTCTCTGTCTCTCTCTCTCACTCTCTCTCTCTCACTGTCCACTCTGCCTGTCAAAAAAAAAAAAAAAAACAAACAGGTCTTTCTGACACCTAACCATGATTGTTAGTTTAGCTACGCCTCTATGACCACTGGAACAGAAACTCATATAGGCTAATGTGTGTGATCCAGGGCTCAAATGGGACACAGCTCAAAGTCTGTTGGTGATGAAGGCCAGACCCAAGAAGAGCAGTGTTGAACAAGGCAGGTTCCATTCAATAGGCCAGATTTGACCTACATCCAAAAGATGAGAGGACATATGGAGACAGAGAAAAAGAGAAATAAGGAAATGGATGTCAGGGATGTGTAGAAGGAATAATAACCTGACTTAAAGAGCTCAGGAAGAGGCTGCCTATGTCATGGGACTCTCCTTAAGTCCTGGATTCAGATGGCCTTGGCTGCCCTGGGCTAGGATTTAGGGTGTAGCTGCAAAGTTTAGCTTCCTAGGACACAGCTGCCTGCACTTTAAGGTTCTCTACAGTTCTTAATTAGTTCATCCTTGGATTACTTTCCAGAATGAGGGCCAGGAGCTACTGTTTCGCCTCAACTCTTGCTTTGTGTTGGTCTCATGGGGATATTTGTTCTGGAGTCAAACTTGGAAACTCTTCACCCATCTATCCAGCCATCGTTTCTCTATTTGTTTCCTGACTTGAATTGATGACACGTATGCCATAGAAAAGGACCTCACAAAGTTCAAGGAAGATAGAATTAAAAGATAAGTTCATTTCAGCACACTTTGAGATTTATGCATTTGAGTGGTATTCAAAATGCCCATAAAATTAATTTTATTGGAAAATTACATTTGGATTCCAAACTTTTTTTCACACCAAAGTGAACATCATTTTATTCAAACTTTCCACAGAATTTTTGAAGTGCCCTTGTAGTCTTATCCACTGTAATGCATATCCACACAAATCCCTCCCCTGTGGACCCAGCAACATACCCTTACTCAGCCTAGTAGGCAACAGTCTACACTAATGTTGAAGCAACAGATTCATCAGGGCCCCAGTATTTCCCAGTAACCACTTTGCATGTTCACAATTCAGTTTCATTTGTAAAAATCATCACTGCAGACCAAAGCCACTCGCTAGTAATTTTTTGCCCACTCCCATCTTTGACTCACTCATCTCCTCACAAGCCTCAGATGTCCTCACCCCCTTCTCCAACCCTCCCTAACTACTTTCCTGAATGCCTGGCTGCCACTATACCCTTAACACCTGAACAGTTATCTTTCTTTGTGTTGTCTTTCACTCTAGGAATTTCTACCTCTCTCATCACCTAAGTCCCTCCAATCTCCCCTACCAATTTATGGAAATGCAGGTGAGAGGTAGAGACGGACAGACAGACAGACACACACACACACAGAGAGGGGGGGGGTCTTCCATCTGCTGGTTCACTGCCCAGATAGTCTCAACAGCTTGAATTGGGCCAATCAGAAGCCAGAAGCTCCCATGTAGGTGCAGGGGCCCAAGGATTTTGGCCTTTTTCTGTTGCTTTCCCAGGTGCATTAGCAGGGAGCTGGATTGCAGGTGGAGCAGCTGGGACTCGACCTGGCTCCCATATGGAATGCCGCCTTTGCAGGCCAGGGCTTTAACCCGCCGTGCCACAGTGCTGGCCCCTCTTCCTTTCTCTTGATTCACTCTATCTCTTTCACTTTTGGTTCTCCCTCTTCTCCTTTCCTAACTAAACTCCTAAACTTATTGTCTTTGTCTATCATGAAGCAAGCTCTGCCATCAGAGTAGTGCAGTGACTGGAAGAGAGGACTCTAGAGCCAGCTGACCTGGGTTTGACATTTTGAATCTTGAATTCACCACTTCCTAACTGGGTATTTTACACCTTTCTATGCCTCTACATAGGAATACAGCCTAGCACATATTAGCACCTCAGAAACATGAATTATTGTCTTAGAAAGTCACGCTAAAAGCAAGGAGAGCCAGCTGTATCAACTGTGACTTCAGGTTAGATTATTGTAATGTCAAAAACATTAAAAAGAAAATGTAAAAAAAATCATTATCCATCCAATTGTCTAAGCGAGAAAACTAGGTGTCACCCCATACTCCCTTTTATTCCTCGCTGCCTTGGGGAATCTAATGCCAAGGATTCTGATTGTCCCTCAGTGATGCCCATTTATTATTTTTTCTTGAGCTTATCCAATTCAGAAACTCTAGAAGGGTTTAATTTGTAACTGTTCTATTTGTTTTCAGCTTTACCTGCCTTGATCCAATTTTTACTTTGAAGTCAAGGTAATCTTTTAAAGAAACAAGTATGACCTCACCTCTGCTTAGAATCCTACTGCAATTGCTAGTGCCTTTAGGATGGGGTTGAAATGCCTTGGCATTTAATCGAAGGTCCTGTGGATCTGGTTCCTTCTCACTTCCAGCCATACTTCTTTCTTCCTGCAAGTTTCCCAGTATTCATCCCATGAGCCAGCCATATAATTTCTTTAAAAGGAATCTTGATGAAGAATGGGATGGGAGAGGGATTGGGAGATGGGATGGTTGTGGATGGAAAGGAGGTTATGGGGGGAAAAGCCACTATAATTCAAAAGTTGTACTTTGGAAATTTATATTCATTAAATGAAAGTTGAAAAAATTGCTCATTAGAGTGGATCCAGACCTACTGCATGAGACTCACTGGCATTGGACATTTCAGGAATCTGCATATTTGACAAAGGCCAATGCAGTCAGCCAGCTTTCACTGCCTGGCTTGTAATTCTTGGTTCTTTCTCTTCCCTTCTTCCTCCTTCCTATTGGCTTCATTCACTGAGCAGGGCCAGGTTTTATTCCAGCAAACTTGGGTAACAATAGATATGATTGTCAGCCTCCCTGGGGCTGGCCAGGTTTTTATGAAATTAGACATATTTGTCTTGATGTTTAGGAGCGAGCATGAAATTCAAATCTGTGTGTTGGCATTCCGCGGGCCGGGCCTTTAATATTCAATGACATGACTTCATTGCGGTTTTGACAACAGTATATAGAAGTTGTGCTTACCATTGAAAATTAAAGCCACTGAAAGCGTTGACAACAGCAAAATTGTGAATGCTTCCTGGCTCCTGAAGTGATTGCTATTCCAGTTTGTCTAGAAGTGCTTATTGTGTTTGTAATACCGTCAGTTCCACTTAAAGACGACTTGAAGTCGATGCCATACAGGTAAGTACCAAAGAAATCTCTGTCTTCCTTCCTCTCTCCAGTCCTTCATCGCCTCCCACACAATTCTTCTGCTGAGGGTTTATTTGCATTTGGTTATAGAGCCCTGACTCCTTCAAGTTCTGAGCCCATTGATTGCATTTCTCTTTCAAGTTGCTAGGTTCATTGGACTTTCTATTTTTTTCTTTTATTCATTTTCCTTTTCTTCTTTTTCTTTTTCTTCCACACGAGTATCAGGGAAATTGAGTTATAGTGACTGACTGCACAAATCCCTTGTGTGTGTGAATCACGTCTTCTTGTGTGTAAAGCAAATCTTGAGTGGTGTGGTGAGGAGGATTTGGTATCTGAGGGAGGATTACAAGGAGCTATCCTTTGAAACTAATGCAGAGAGGAGGGAAAGACTGCTCTATTAACTCTGACTTCAGGTTAGGTCCTTGATAACGTCCAAAATGGTAAAAAGAAAGCTTGAAAATAAGCATTTAACAATGGTCTGCTTTGCTATTGTGGTTGTTCGTAGTGTTAAGTAGATGAATTGGTGGACAATATTGACAGCCTTCTTTTTCGGTTGCTTTGTTTGGTCTTTGAAGGAGTTTTATTTCTCGTGTTATAAGCCAAGGTAGGATGGTTTTATCAAAAAATATTCTTTATGCCAGCCTTTTATCCTCAAGCAACCTGAGACCCTTGAATATAAAACTAAGATGCAAATAGGAACACTGAGAAGCTAACAGGATTGCTAGGACAGGGGGCTGCTGTGAGGCTGATTTGAATGATTTGACACCATCAAATGAATGCTGTGACATCAGAAGGTCGTATTCTCCCTGAACACTTCATAATTCATGCTTGTGTGGCATAGTCGTTCCTGGTCCTTGACTTTTCAGAAGAACCTTCTCCTTAAGTAGAGCTTGGCGCACAGATAACCTCCCAGAGAGGTCCTGGTACTTATAGATACCATATTGGTAACCCTTCAGCAGCCTGTTGAAGCCGCTTAATGAGTTGCTAGTGCCAAAAGGATTCAGTTGAATTAAGGAACACTGATTTTATAATGTATTTGAATCAGAGGATTATTTGCTGTTGATTTTTTGTTGGTTGGGTGATTAGTTTCCAGTTAACCCACATCCTGGCTTATTCATTCATCACCTTAAATGACCCACATGAATTTTGGTCTCGTATGGTGTATGTGCCACCCTTCTAGGATATGAGCAAGAAGGGACTTGTGATCTATTGGGTGGGTTGGAGGATACGGGGGGCCTTGGTGATCATTCTTGAGTTTTTCATTATCATATTCTTTCTTTGGTGCCTAATGTCTCTTACTATTAGGATTATGTCGTTTTATTTTTAAAAAGTTGGATTTTTGTCCAGAACTTCAAAATGTGGCATTGTTCCATGGAACTTTGAACATGAACGATTTAGACATCATCAAAATGCAATTTTATTTTTGTTTCCTGACATTTGTTTTAAACTTATTTAGTGGGAATAATTTTCCCTATGTTCGATGAAAAACTTGGCAGGCTGGTCTCATGACGTTTTTGCTGATTTTGAGACACCAGACAAACCTATGGCCACAAACCCAAGTAGATTCAATAAATAGTACATATAATTCCACAGGATGTTCCAAACTCTGAAATGGACTTGAACTTCCATGCCCTGCTTGGAAAACTTCAGGCTGGAAGCTTAGGGTAGGAATCAGGCCATGGCTCTTTGGCTCTTTCTTGTTTCTTAATTTCCTGCTCATTTTCTTTCCTGTTTGCTCACCAACTATTGCAATGAATCTTCAAGGATGAAGGTCTGGAAGAGAAGAGCGGTGAGACAGTATCTGCTTAGATACAAATATCATAGTCTCTGGTACTGGTCAGTGGATAAGCTGATTCATTCTTTGAGGGCACTTTCTTGAGACTGTAAGAGGTTTCTTGCTGACTCTTGTGTCCTGAGTTTCTGCAACCTGTAGGTGATCTCCATCCAATTTACTTGGGCCTGTGTGATTTCTTTCTTTGCTATGGGTATCAAGTTTACAACACCAGCCTCTTTCTGCTGAGAGCCCACCTTCTTTCAGGATCTGACCCAAGAAGGTGCCATGTACCTCTCTCCACTTGCCCTGCATCTTGCCCATGAATAGTACTCACAAATCTCTTGTTCAATTTAGCAGCAAAAATCAGTACTGGTGAAGCAGCCTGCATCACTGGAGCAGCTGGTAAATTCTGACAGATTTTCAGGTGGTGGTGTGGTGGTCAGAGTTCTGGTTCCAGTTCCCTTAGCCTTCTCAGGTGTGAGTTAGGTGGCAGTTCTCTGGGTTCTTCAAACGCAGAAATGCATCTCAGACTTCTGCAAGTGATCTCTTTAGAGAACATCTCAATAGCCAGGAGAGAGAAGATACCATCTTTCCACTCTTCCCAAGTCCCTGACTGAGCCAAGGGATCCAAAAGTTACAAAATGATCTTCAGTTTGTTTTCATCTGTAAATTCCACATAAAGGGGTAGTGTTGAAAAATTAATCAGAAAATACCCTGTTCTATCTTATTGTATTGGTTTACCTACCCCAAAGACCTTAAAGTCCACAAATGGGGCAAAAAAAAAAAAAAAAAAAAAAGGAAAAATTAAAAATAAGTGTTAGATGACAAATAACACCAAGTCCCAATTACATAGACAATTAACAATGCAGCTCAGGTTAGGATTGGGGGCTGGTGATGGAAAGGAAAAAATGGGATAGAGATCAGAGTATGTGTGTTCTAAGCATTTAGTTTTAGTCCTACTGCATTCTACGGCTTTTCTACTTGAAATTCTAGATTTAAACACCCTGAGATGAGGAGCCAAGCTTCAAGGATTCTCCTGGCTGGGAATGACTGGCTAAGAAAATGCATCCACAGTCCAGGCAAATCCTGCAGGAGGGAGCTGAGGATAATGAAATACAGTACTTATATTAAGCACCATATGTATGTGAACTTTGTGCTATTAGCCTACATGTGTTTTTGGCAAATTCCAGAAGCATCTTAAGATACTCAGTATGTGGGAGAAGAGATAAACTTGAATCAACAGCATTCACTCTGCAGAAGCATTTAGACATCTAACCGATCATTTTCTCATTTAACAGATAAATGTATTCAACATCTATCCCATGCACCATATTATTTACCACTCATTTTAGGTATCGTGAGAGAATGTGGAGTCTCTCAGGAGCTCAAGAAGTGTGAGGCACATAGCCCATACCTATACACCCTATTGGGAACAGAGTGACAGTGTGTCTGAGTGTGAGGACAGAAGACCCAGTCAGTTCAGCAGAGACATGCTTTTCTGCTGCCAGGGTCCAGGAAAGCTTCCCTAGAAGATGAGATAAACTGTATCTGCCTCCAGCCTTCTCTTCCTCACCAAGTGCTAGCTTCCTGGTTGTGCTCAGTTGTAGCCTCTGGATTCTCTGAATGCCCAGGTATTGGCTGTGTTCAATGCTGGCCAAGACTTTGACAGGGTCTCTGACTCACCATTTCCTGCATCCAAGGATTCCAGCATTTTTTGAATTGTTAGATTATGTTTAAAATTTTAAGCCCAGAGTTTTTTCCTGGCAAATAATAGATCTTGCCTAAGGACTCCTGGGCTGATTGGGTGTGACTCTGAGAGGGAATTTCTGGAGCCATGCTGCTGCAAGGTATCTCTTGCTTTGTCCCTGACCCAGATGGAGCCTAGGAGACTGTTGGGAAAAACAAGACCAGTCCCCTGGGGGGGGGGTGGTCCTAACAGGACAGAAACACCCCTTGAGAACCTTTGTCCTCTGAGTACTTCCTCCCTCCTTCCTGCTCCTTTTCAGTTACTGATTTGGTATCTCCCTTGGAGTGTTCACCACCTCTTTCCCACTCTCCACTCCCTTACCCCCTGAAGGGCAATGAGTGTCTTTTTTTTTTTTTTTTTTTGACAGGCAGAGTGGACAGTGAGAGAGACAGAGAGAAAGGTCTTCCTTTTCCACTGGTTCACTCCCCAATGGCCACTGCGGCCAGCACGCTGCAGCCGGTGCACCGCGCTGATCCGAAGCCAGGAGCCAGGTGCTTCTCCTGGTCTCCCATGTGGGTGCAGGGACTCAAGGACTTGGGCCATCCTCCACTGCACTCCCGGGCCGCAGCAGAGAGCTGGACTGGAAGAGGAGCAACTGGGACAGAATCTGGCACCTCGACCGGGACTAGAACCCGGGGTGCCGGTGCCTCAGGTGGAGGATTAGCCTATTGAGCCACGGTGCCGGCCGTGAGTGTCTTTTTTCAAAACCCTCTCCAAGTTACCAGGAATGCATTCAGTTTCCACTTTGCATTCAGACAGCTTTGAGGATGCAGTGGCAGAGAACTGCTTCAGTTCCTTGTTGTCAGAAGGTTCCACTTTATGTGCCTCAGTTTTCCCTGCTGGGGACAAAGGACCATTTTCTCCATTCCTGGTTCTGCTGAGACAGCTTCTGAGCGACCTCATTTCTGGCATGGCTCCTCTCCCCAGGGCATGATTCAGGGCTGAACGAGGAAGTTCTTCCTCTGTGTCCTGCATTCTGCACCCCTCACAGCCACCTTCTGCACAAGGATGGTCTCCCTCCACTTGGAACCAGCCTGTGTGACTCCAGGGTAAGTGGGGGATATTCTGCACATGGCATCCACATGTCTGTAGGCAATGATCTGTGACAGCAAAGTTTGGGAGCCCCTGTGAGCAGCTGGAGGGGCTCCTTTAGGGTGGAGAATGGTGAAGTCCCTGGGCTCAGATGGCCGAGTGACTTCCTAGTGTGCCCATGCCAGGGTACAGTGGAGCTCAGACCTTCCACACCAGACTTGGCATCCTCTTCTTCCTCCATCGGTCTGCAAAAGTCCTGAGGTTTCAGACTGAATCCACTGTTTAATTTCTAACCTCCCATGGCTCCCAATTTAGGGCTCTCCTATGGGGTCCAACCACTGAATTAGGACAGGTATTAACAGCAGTGGCTGCTTTTACAGTATGGGAGGGGCTGCACTTTCCAAATTCAGGGCCTTACATCCCTCTGTGATGGCCTCCTTCAGTTCCCTCTGTTGTGGAATTTATACCAACCGATTCTAACTTTCCAGCATGTGAATAGCTAATCTTTGTAGAGAAACACCTCTTGAGATAGACTATTTTTTATTCCTACTTTAAAATGAATGATTGGTATTGTGGTGTAGCAGGTAAAGTCACCACCACCTGCGATACCATCATCCCATATGGGTGCTGGTTCCTGTGTCAGCTACTCGACTTCTAGCTCCCTATTAATGGCCTGGGCAGAACAGTAAAAGACAGCCCAAGTGGTTAGGCCTCTGATAACTCATGTGATAGACCCAGAAAAAGCTCTTGGCTCCTGGCTCTGGCTTGGCCCAGCCCGTGTTGTTGCAGCCATCTGAGGAGTGAACCAGGGGTTGGATGATCTCTCTCTCTCTCTCTGTATCTGACTTTCAAATAAATAAATAAATATGTCTTAAAAATTAAAAATGAATGAATGGAGATCCAGAGAGGTTAATGATCTCCCCCAAGTTGGCACAACCAGTGAGTGGTTGGGTTGGTGTTAAATTCAAGTGCAATCCTAAAACTGTAGATTGTTGATCTACACCACAGTCGTTGTGTCACGACCAAATTCTCCTTCTTTTTTTTTTTTTTGGCCTGGATGAAGAAGTGAATTGAATTTAAGTTAAGGATACTGGTTTATCTAAGACCATTCATTTGCTTCAGCTGAGAGGCAAGACGGAGGAGCAGGGAGAACCAGGAACTAGCCTCATATATGCTTTGCAAAAGACCCACAAGGTTTGTACACTCTGATTCTGTTCAATCTCTTCTCTCCCTCCTGTTCTTGGCAACTGTCCCTCAAGCCCGTCTGTTCTCTGCCTCTAATATATTATGCTGATATTTTATTACCAAACAATTACATCCACTAATTTGAAAAGGAAACGAGCAGGAAATTGCAATTATAAGAGTAAAAGCAATGCTCTTTTATTTCTCCCCTTTATGCATATGAAATATGGTTTGTCATTGCTGCAAAACAGACTTTCCCTCTCTTCCGTGGCTCTTCACTGCCTTGTCTTTAATAATTGAGCAGAAAGCAGAGTAATAATTAGATTCCTGATAACAGAGGAGGTATTCATGGATCTGCAGCATGTGGAGGCTCAGCTTGGAGCATGGGCCCGCCACCATGCCTCCATGGGAGAAAGCATACTTCATGCTGTTTCATTTGAGCATCTTCCAAAGCACTCTTTACGTCCACAGTCTTCTATGGATTTGTGGATTAATTATTTGTTCACAATTACTGCTTCCTGTCTGCTGCTACCCTGCTTTCCCATCTCGTTGACTCTGGGCTTGGCCCAGACTTGCTGTGGTCAATGAATTATGAGTGGATGCGGCGTCCCCTCATTTAACTGAGCACACGCTTTAGGTGTGCCTGCTTGACTGGGCCCTGTTTCTCTTGAGGAACACGCAGGATGGTGTCTGCTCTGTCTAGGTCCTGAGTGGTTACGCTGCGCAGAAATGCCGCCCCCCGCCTCCCAGTGGATTGTGGCGAGAGCAAGAAATCAATGCTTGCTGTTTGAAGTCACTGAGATTTGAGGCTGTTCATAAATCATAGCATAGCTCAGCCCATCCTGCCTTATAGGTCTCTGATCTCATTATATCCATGGGATAGAGAAAAGGCTGGCCACCCTGGGTGGTGCTTGGGAAAGCAGGCATGATGTGGATTCAAAAGGGCCTGGGTAAGAAACCTTGTCCCATTGTTGCCGCCTCTGTAGGCTGAGCCAAGCAACCTGGTGTCTCTGAAATCCTGTTTCCTTATCTGGAACATGGGAATAATAATAATACTTAACCTTGAAGATTACTGAGGATCAAGGAAAAGATTGTTTTTAAAACCATTCTTACATTAAAATCCCCCTTTCTTGACATTAGATCCATTGAATGGATTGGAATGCTGAGGCTAAATCGACTGCAGGGACCTAGCCATGCTATTTTTTTTTTTGACAGGCAGAGTGGACAGTGAGACAGAGAGACAGAGAGAAAGGTCTTCCTTTTGCCATTGGTTCACCCTCCAATGGCCGCCACGGCCCGCGCGCTGCGGCCGGCACACTGCGCTGATCCGATGGCAGGAGCCAGGTACTTATCCTGGTCTCCCATGGGATGCAGGGCCCAAGGACTTTGGCCATCCTCCACTGCACTCCCTGGCCACAGCAGAGAGCTGGCCTGGAAGAGGGGCAACTAGGACAGAATCTGGCGCCCTGACCGGAACTAGAACCCGGTGTGCCGGCGCCGCAAGGCGGATGATTAGCCTAGTGAGCCGCGGCGCCGGCCACCATGCTAATTTAATAATAGAACTGGAGCACAAACTTCAGCTACCAGACTCTGATTTCAGAACCTTATCCTTGGAATAAAAAGCATGGATTAAGTTCCATGCCTGGGACTGCACTAGGTGGGCTCCAAGCAGTCAAGAAATAGAAGTGTCATAATGTCTACCTAGTGACGTGAGTTACATAATAGAATTAGCTTCAAAGAAACAACCAATTTGAGGCACACAATGGTGTGAAGCTCTAATTTCAGGTGCATCAGACTAATCTGAGGAATGTATTAAGGTGCAGGTTCCCTGACACCAGCCCTAGATCTTCTGCTTGAACACTACTCTACATAATTAGAAGAGGCAGACCAGAGTGGACTCCAGCATCAGGTTTCCAGGGTTCAAATCCTCTCTTCTGGCAGCCACAAACTAATCACATAACCTTGGCCAAGTTACTTAATCTCTCTGTGCCTCAGTCTGTCCATCTGTGGGATGGGGCTGACATTAATAGTCACTTTCTACAGGACAATAAGAATTAGATTAGCTAGTACTTCCAGGGCACACGATGCTTAGCAGGCACTCAAAAAGTGCCCATTATTGTTCTGATGTGGGGAATTCTTATAGCCATTAGTGTAGAAACTTCTTTAAGGAGCAGCCCAAGGAAGCCCTTTTCCTCTGGAATCCTAGCCGGGCACTCTAGCACAGAGCTTTGTGAGTCAATGGCCTTGACCCTTGAGGGGTCTCTGGGGGGAGTTTCCGATAATGGAAGCTTTGGGCATGGAGCATATTGGGTTAGCAAGGCATCTCCATGATGCTGAAATCACATGCATACGGCTGCCTTCTGCTCAGCCGTGCCAAGGTCTGCCCCTGGGACAAGACCTTCATTAGCAAACTTCACTGGGGAACCATCTCTGGCATGCAGGTGGGTAGCAATCCAGAGAAGTGCCTGGCACTTGGTGGCCTGAGGCTCGAGTCAGGCTGCATTTGTTGCAATCGAAATGTTTCACTTACTGCTCTCGCCCCATGCTGGTGCCTCTTTGCCCTTGTTCATCATAAGACGTTAAAGTCTGTAAGAATCACATTTGCTAGGAGAGAGGTTTTCTTCTTCTTTTTAAATTTCTTTGAATAATTCATGACCTATTTAGAAAGATTAAATATGGTGTGTTCTACTCCCACAAGATCTGCAGGGGAAAGTCTGGTTTCTCAGGTGAGACAGAGGCCAGGCTACTGGGAGCCTTCCCTGCCCCAGCTCCCTTGGCTGACTTGGACTGCTGGACTCAGAGCCCTCTGGGCTGTCTTTCCTCCTTGTCCCGTTTGTCTGTAATGTCTCTCTAGTTGTGCTGACTCTTTGGAGTCCACATGTGCTCCTGTCCTCCAGGGACCCCTCAGGATGCCATCCTCCCAGCTCCGGGAGCCCAGATGTGAGAAGGCAAGCTAGATGCTGGTTGGGGAGAGTCAAGCTCCTGAGCTGGGAGGGCTAGGTCTGTCCTCTGGGCCCAGGAGGCTGCTGCCACAACTGTCCCATTATGAGCGCAGAAGGGTCTGTAGGGATGTTCAGAGCAGATTCTGCTTTTCACGTCTCTATAGCCACCCAGACTGACTGCCCATGTTCAAATTCCAGTTCTACAACTCCTTGGGGAGCCCCAAGGCAACAACCTCATCTGCCTATTGCTTCGGAGTTCTCATTGGTACAGGAAGGATGAGAGCAGTCCCTCCTTGCAGTGTTGTCCTGAGGATAAAAGAGAAAGCACAGAAAATATAGCAACATACAAACATAGAAAACATAAATAGAAACCACTTAGAACAGGGTCTGTCTAGCATTCGATAATCTCTCAATTAACATTAGCAGTTATTATTACCCATCTCTTAGATCAGAATTTGAAGTTTATGATGAGATATAGGTCTTATTGTATTTTATTTGTTCAATTAAAAATTAATTTTAATTACATAAGGAATTCATGAATACATTCTCCTTGTAAAAAATTAAACGTTATAGTGAAAACTAAATTCCATTTGACTACCCCCAACCTCTCTCTAGCATTTATCAGTTTTTAGTTTGGTATGAGGCTTTCTATAATTTAAAAAAAAGACATGTATGTGCATATTGTAGTTGTGGAAAACAATAGGGTATATATAAATATCTGATCATTAAATATCTATCTATCTTCATCATCATTGTCATCATCATCATCATCTATCTCTAGTGTAAATATGTTCATTCAACATTGTGTCTTGCAGATTATTTTATTTCAGAATGGATAGATGAACTGCCTTCAGTTTAATGACTTCACACTATTCTACATTATAGGGATATAACATTCAACTTATCCATTGTTTAAAATTTCCCTTTGGTGGCTGGTGTTGTGGTATAGCCAGTTTAGCCTTTGCCTGTGATGCTGGCATCTCATATATATGTGCCGGTTCGAGACCTGGCTGCTCCACTTCAGATCCAGCTCCCTGCTAATGTGCCTGGGAAAGCACTGGAAAGTGGCCCAAGTGCTTGGGTCCCTGCACCCAACTGGGAGACCCGGAAGAAGATCCAGGCTTCCAGCTTTGGCTTGACCCAGCCCCAGCTGTTGTAGCCTCCTCCTCCAGTTCTTCCTCCTTCTCTCTCTGTAACTCCACCTTTCAAATACATAAAAAATAAATCTTAAAAATTCCTCTTATTACGAAGAGTGCCACCATACTTCCTTATAGATATCTCCATAGAAAGACACATCCCCAAGTTTCCACAAGGGATGCCACTGGGCTCTTTTTGTAAAGGGATTATGCAAACTTAAATTCTCATCTGTTGTGTACAGATCATGTGATTTTCTACAACCTCAGCAGCCTTTTATATTACTAATCTCCAATTTTGCCAATCTAAGCAATGTAAAAGGATGTAGAATTTTATTGATATTTTAATTTGAATTTTCCTTATTTCCTAATGAAGTCAAGCTGCTGTATATATTAATTGGCTATTTGTATTTTCTCTTCTGTGAATTACTGCTTTGTGTTCTTAATTATTTTTTGGAGTTCAAAAACATATGTATATTTTGGGTAATAATCTGTTATTTGCTACATTTGATGATAATATTTTCTCCTCTTTGTTGTTTGCTTCTTTGTCATGTACATGTGCTTAGTTTTGATTTAGCCCATATATATCACCCTGGTCATTGATAGCTTTGCTTGTGTAGCCTATTTATAAGTAGACTTTCCTTGTCCTCAGCATCATAAATTCATTTTCCAATATTTTCTTCTATTTTTTAAAAACACAAAGTCTGTCATCCATCTGGGCTTTATTTTGGTGAATGATGTAAAGTAGGATCTAATTTTACGCACTAGTCATGGAGCGGAGAGTTTTATATGCATGATCCCAGCCATTCAAACTATCTGAAAAGAAAGGCATTCTGACATCCATCTTCTGGATGAGGGAATGAGCTGAGATAGAGTCATTTGCCCAAGGTCCCAAAGGTCAATGCAGAGCAGCCACCTGGAATGACATCTATCTGTGGGATTACACAGGTCTGTGCATGCCCAAATGCCTCTCCCAGAGGTCCCTGCAGGTGAGCACTGGTTCATCACAGTGTGAGGATGAATTTGGACCAGGTAGGGAAAAGCCTTTCTCATGTAGGAACTGAAATCACTGAGCATCCCTAAAATACAGGAAGATGGGACTAAAGAGGCCAGTAGACTTCTAAAAAGGACAAAGAGCCCCACAGTCTCAGCAATGTGGCTTACACGAGTCTACTGTGGGCATCAATTCTCTCTAGGTTGTGGGGAAGTCTCTGTGGGCATCCATCCAGCACTTCATTGAGTAGGACACTGATCCAGGCTTTGTTCCTCTCTCTTTACAGTGGAGTGGGCAGAAAGCTGTGAGCACAGTTTCTTCTCATTACTTATTTCTACTGTGCCCTTGACTGGTGGAGCTAAGTGGGTGGGGTCTTCAGAAGGAGACAGGCACCTGGGGAGACTGCACCTTCTGGTCTCACCCTGCACATCCCACAGCCTCCTGCCCACTCCCACAGCCTAGCTCCACTATTTCAACCCTTTCCCAGAGAACCATGAACCACACACTTAGCAATGCAGAGAGGTGGCTCCAGGCACCCTCAGGATTTATTATACATCATGGAGACAAGGGATGACATGAGTCCTCCTCTGCAGAATCCTATAGGCAGTGACTGTTGCCATGTCTCACCCAGAGTTTCTCTAACCCCCCAACACCATGTGGAGGTGCCATTCCCTGGAGCAGCATTCTCAGGTCTTGACGTCATGACCTTCGTAAGCACTGGTGTCTCTGGTTTCCCCTTGAAACTGTCCCTCAATAATGTCCTAATGCCTGATGAGTTTGCATGTTCAAACCCCACATTGTATGGGTCTGTTATCTTCTACCCACTCATGGATGCCAAGCTCCTGAAGGAAAGGACTGGCCTTCTTTGTGGAAGTTAGTTATTTTAAACATCTTTTAAAAATGTAGGGGAGGGTATTTGGTGCAATAGTTAAGACATTGCTTGGGACAAGTCTATCCCCTTTCAGAGTATCCGGGTTTGAATTTAGACTCTGATTCTGTGATGTGCTAATGCACATCCTAGGAGACAGTGGGTAATGGCTCAAGTACTTGGGTCTCCATGTGGGAGAGATGGATTGAGTTTCCGATTCTTGGCTTTGGCTGGGGCCAGCCCCAATTGTTGCAAGCATTCAAGAGTGAACCAATAGATGAGACATCTCTGTCTGTCTCTCTGCCTCTCTAAATAAACAAATAAATATAACTTTAAAAGTACAGGGAAAAAACAAGTCTCCCTTTCCCTAGTAAACATTTTCTCCCAAACCATGTGAATTTTTTTTCTCCAGCACATTCTGCCATCATTCTGTCCTCTTAATCTTTTTGTAATCAGTTCTTCCTACCTCTATGGTGTCTGAGCTGCTGTTTCCACTCTTCGCTATGTTGGTCAAGTTGTCTTTGATGGATATATTTTAACTACATGTCACATGATATAAAATGACAGAAGAGACAGAGAGAAGAGCCCCTTACTGTGTTGTTTGCCTTCAAATCTTCACTCTTGGCCCTGGAACTGATCCTATGTTCCAGCTGTGGGGAGCAGTGCACCCAACTGTGGCTCAGACCAGCAGATGATGCATCTGGTTTGGGCGAGATCTCATCATTTTCAGGGGGAGACACCCTCCATATGGCTCCACCCTCACATGGATGCTTACTGGAAGCAGTGGGGAGGCTCTTTGGGCCCAGCCGTTCAGCCCAGCTGCTTGAATCAGTCACCCAGACTAACCATCCCATTGATTCCTTCACTTCATGGTGGGCAATTTCCTGCCAGAACCCTCAACTTCCTTTTCCCAAACCCTAAATCACATTATTGAGCTTGTTGCCATATACTCTGGATTTAGTAGCCATCTGTATTGGTGTGGTAGTAACAGAGTAGCAATATTCTCTTTACTGAAAATAACTGGACTAGGAAAGATTCTAATACAACATCCTCTGACTGTCACAATAAAGGTGTTTATGCTTTAGACGAAATAGAGCTTGGTGATTATTGCATTGTATATGGTGGTTCCTTGAGGTCACTGGGCAAGATTTCCCTGGATGGTCTTTGCAGAACACAATATTTTCCAGGGTTGATGGTGCAGAAGTGGACCCTGTGCAGGAAATGGGTAAGTTGGGCTTGTTGGTTTTACTCTCTAAGTCATGGAGCAGATGAGGGTCTCAGTGACCTTGGGTTAACCCCTGTGTGGAGGGACTTACAGGGAGCCTCAGGTCCTGGGCTCTACTCCCTCCCACCACCACCTTGGCCTGCCAGACTACCCAGGTACACAACCTCTTAGCTGTTATTCCCTTATGTCATCCTTGACTTCAGTCATGTTCCAGTATGGGCAGATTGAAGGTAAGATTTGTGTGTGCCCAGCAGAACAGAAAGTGGGAATTAGGGTGGGTTTTTAGAGGACTGACTGACTCAGTGGTAAGTGCTGGTGTGCATGGGCCAACTACTCTCTGTGCTCCAAAAGGGAGAATTCCTTGCTGTCACTGGATTATTCCCTGGACCTGTTTGGATTATCATAAAAGCAGGACTGTGTCATAGAGTGTTGTTTGGAGAGACAAGTTCTGCTGGGAGAATCAAGGGAGACTTCAGAGTCGGGAGTTTGATCATGAGGCAAAATTTGCTAAGGAGAGGTTGGGAAGAGCACATGTCCTCTGAGGACATGTCCTGTCTGCAGAACAGAGCCCAGCTGCGCACAGCGTGGGTGGGTGGAGCAGGGCTGTGCCATCCTGGAAACAGATGGAAGATGGGGGGAACAAAAGACCATCAGAGCCTTGAGTGTGGCTGGGATTGTGGATTTTTCTCTGTAGAAGGAGAGCACTTGTGGAGACACTGTGGGTTGGTTTGGTGTAGAAAACCCACTTGCACATGGCTCCTGGGCTATAGAATTCTGGCTTTAAGAGGAGTCCAGCTGCACAGCAATGACTTCCTCAGTTGACTTTGGTTTTGATTGAACCCCTTGCTGAGAGAGGGTCTGAGGTCACCAAGGATCCAGGGCCACTTCAGATTTCAGAAGTGGTCCCTTCAAGGGAAGTGAATTGCAGCTATGACTCAATTCAGGCCAACCAAAACTTTCAGAGTTCATGATGAACCCAGCATGTTCTTCTTGCGGGTCAGATGAGGCAGTCAAAATTATACATCAGCGCTGGGGTGCTCATCCTCCTTACAGGGGAATCAGCCCCCACATGTCTAGCACTTTAATCATCATGGTGACAGGAGTCATTGCTGAGACTTGCAGAAGTGCTGTGGAAGGGATGGGGCGCAGAATGGGTGAGAGGCATGATCAGACCTCTCTGGGAGGGGGAGGGGAATGGCTGGGCCAGGGCCAGGTGAGATTTGAAGAGGTAGAGAGGACAAAATGCAGTCATTTCTCAAAGAACATGCAAATGACTTTTGCAAGTGCTGTCAGCCACATGTGGATGAGCACCTTTATGTGCAGAATTACATAAGGAGTGCTAGCAGCTGCTCAAGACAGAAGTACAAAGTGCTCTTGATCTCTTCAGACCTGCCTGCCATAAAAAAACACATTCATTCATTCATTCCCCAAATATTCAGCTCCTACTCTGTACTTGCCCTGTGCGAGGTGCTGGGGAAACACCACACAGGGGAAGTAGGCAAAGCCAGCCAACCTGGCCAGAGGGATAAAGGAAGTCATGTCTGCAAGGCTGAAGAGGGCTGGAGTGATGAGACTGGAGTTCATACGACCAGGAAGAAGACCTCCCTGAGAAGCAGAGAAAATGAAGCAAACAAGCAATTGTATTTATTGTCTCTGGGTAGCATGCAGGGCATGAGATGGCCCATAGGGGGAGCCATGTGAGTAAAGAGATGATTGCAATCCTTCAGGATGAACTTGGTGTTCACAAGTGAATGTGAGCTGAGAAAGAGGGACGAGGGAGGAAGTTAGAGAGGGGAGGAAAGATCTAACTGAGAGGAGGTCAGGAGGCAGTGGGGCATGTGTGTGCGCGTGTGTGTGTGGACGAGCGTGGTATGTCTGTGGCAGGCATGTGGTATGCATATGCATGTGTATTTGTTCACACATGTGCAGGTGCATGTGTGTGAATTTTCATGGGAGGTTATGTGTATGCACATGCATGAATATATGCGTACTTATGTAGGGGACTCAGGGTGCCTGGGTGGGATCCTGTGCTACTACCCCTGTGATGCTGTTAATGCATTGAAGGGGACAAGCTTAGCACGTGTTCCTGTGAATTACCACACATCTCAGAAGCAGCATTAGGGGGAGTGGGGTAATGGCTATTGGATGCTGATTCTGCATAAATGGTCACTCCAGGGACATAGGTGTTTGAATGCAATGTTAAAAGATGAAGAGGAGGGGAGAAGTCGCAGTCCAAGGAGCCATTCTGCTATCTTCTAAAAACCAGTGGTGAAGGGCACCCAGGCCAAGAATTCACCTGAGGGTAGCCCAGAGAGTGAGAGGGCAGGCAGACCACCTAACCTCCCATGTCACACAAGTTGCCCTTGTCCACCCACCAAGGGAACCTTGTAGGCCCAGGCTGGGGAAACCAGCGCCATAAAAGGCATTCAGCATCTTGGCTCAGATCTTTGTTTCACTTTCAATTACCTGCTTGCAGGCCGTCTTCAACCACCTGGGAATGCAGTAAGCTGGTGGCCACCTTTGAGGCCTTTCCTGGGTGCCTCTCCCCATTACTCTGCCTTTGCTGTTGTAAAGTCTGCCTGAAGTACTTTTCTTGCTTGACTTCAACCAAACACTGCCCTCTTTGGGACCTTTTTGGAGTCTAATTTACATTTTTTTTCCTGATAAGGCTCCTGGTGCTTCCCCACACCCTGTCTGGGGGCTCCCAGGATGACCTGCAGGAAACATAGTTACTGCACTGTGCTGTAAGAGTGCAGTGGGCGCTGTGTGTCAGACCCCTTCCTTCCATGTGTATTCCAGTTCCCCTACCAGGCACCCAGCACACATGCCCACCCCGCCTGTGACTCTCTGAAGGCTGGCTTGGGCCTTGCCCTCCAAACGTGGATGCTGGGCAGGCCTTAGCTGGTGCTGCCTGGAGGCGGGGCCTAGGGAACCCCTTCAAATCCTTGCTCTACAGAAACCACGCCCATCGTGACATCCTTCATTCCTAATAGGAAGGATGAAAGCAAGCTCCAATGCCCTGGGCCCCTCAGGGTATGAGTGGACGGGATTGTGATGGGGTGAGCCAGAGGAGGCTAGGGATCACCTGCAGATTAAGTTTTCTACTTTTATTGCCAGAGTTTGCCGAGGTAGCCCCGCCAACACCATCTCCTGGTGGTCTCAAGGCTGTGGTCCTGGACATAGAGAACTACTGAAGGGATGCCTGCCCAGGGGTCCTGTCTGGGAGAGCCATTTGCCCCAGAGCCTGGAGACTGCCAGACTTCTGTGGGTAAGTCAGTTCCCCTGCACCCCTCAGACCCAGAGAAGTCAGCCCTGAAACCCTCAGACATCAGATCCTGGTGGGAATCCACATGTCCACAGTGGTCACGTTTCAGGAGGAAGCAAGAATTCTTTTTCTTGTTGATTCCCATGGTGACCCTAGAGGCCTTCTACATACATGTATGTATGTGGAAGTTATACTTCCAACTCCTTGAGAAGAAGAGAGAATTGAAGCGATTCATTTTATACCTCACACTCAGTAGAGTACGTGGCATATAGTGAGTGCTCGGTAAATGGTTTCTGACTTAGATGTTTTGCATTCAGTGCTGCTTAATTTCTAGAAATGATGAAAAAAGTGGGCCCTGGAATTAGATTGTCCCAACTGCACGGGACAGATGTTGAGGAAGGGGAAGTTCAACCCAGTAGATGGAAAATTTGGCACTCAGGGGTGTGGGTAGCCAGCAACAGGAGTAGCAAACAGCTCAAGGTGTGGAAAGGCCCATGAGGGAGACGACAAGTCCCAGTGCTTCCCTGGGTCACTCACTGTTCTCAGCACTATGCATGCATTATCTCCTTTCTTCCTTATAGATAACCTGGAGGACAGGTCATAGGCCTCCTCCTTTCATGAGGAAGCTGAATGAGAGTGAAGCTGTGGCATTCTCAGGTAACCCAGCTCCTAATTGGTACCAAGACTTCTCCCTAGGCTAGTTGTCCAGAGATCTCATGGTTTTATTGACTCCCTGCTACTGCTTCTCTGCAGGTCAGGGCCCTGAGGGCGGGAGTCAGTGGATTTGGTCCAGCCCAGCAGGCAGGCATGGTTTAGTCAAGGGCAGAGCTGTCTCCTCTGGAGGAGGCTAGGTTCTGGAGCTGGACCACATCCTAGGGTGGCTGGAAACTGGGTTGATGATGGAGACTTGGATTCACATACAACAACAAGAAGGGAAACAGGTGGTGGCCAGCCTGGGGAGAGAGAGTCCTGGGCTCAAGATCTGGTTCACACTAACTGAAGCTAACAATGTTAAGTCCCTGGTGGTGTCATAGTCTTCTGTAGTCTGGACTCTGTGTTGGACAAATTCTATGGTCAGGCTGCACATAAGTCTCAGAATGTTTTCTTAAGGAGAGACCCAACTGAATAAGCAAAGTGGAAAAAGCAGAACTGCTTCGGCCTTGTCCCACGTACACACTTGCTCTCTTCCCTGATGCCTGTTATTCTCAGGCCATACAACTGGAGCCAGTGTTTTGTTCCAAAGTTGTGTTATATGCTGGGGAAAAGTTCTCTGGAGAAAAATTCTGGGACTCATTAAACAGTAGGTAGAAGAGGAGAAGAGAATGAGGAAGGGAAGTAAAGGGAAAATTATGGCACATTGATGTTTTCTTTTCCTGTAGGAGAGAACCTAAAAGAATTGCATCTCCTGCTCAGAATATTTTTATTTCTTACACTTCATTCCTGTTTATGCAAAGCAGTGGGTTAGGAGACTGCATTCCTGGGGAGATCTCTCCACGGAAAATGCATTGCTGCACCCACAGGGGTTTCCAGCACTTACTAACAGTGGAAGATTGACTCCAAGTCCCTGCCATTCTTCCTGGCTTTTTAAACGCTTTGGAATTGCGGTATTTATTTGAACAAATCAATTGACCTCTGTTATGCTTTGAATGTCCCCTTTAAAAGTCATGTTGGAAATTAGTTCTATTGTAACAGTGTTAGGGGGTGGAAGATTTCCCAGGCTATTGGGTCATGAGGGCTGGGCCCTCATGAATGAATTAAGGTTCTCATTGCAGGAGTGGGCTCCTGATAGAGGGATGAGTTTGACCCCATTTTTCTCTCTGCCTTGTTTTCCCTTTGCATGTGGTGATACAGCAAGAAGGCCCTGACAAGATACTGCTCCCTTGATATTGGACTTCCCAGCCTCCATAACTGTGAGAAATACATTTTTTTCACTTTTGCAATTACCCAGTCTGTGGCATTCTGTTACAGCAACAGAAAATGCACTCTAACAGCCTCCCCTGGAGTAATACTGGAGACACTCAGGGATGCTTATCCAAGATTACTCACTGCAAGCACAAGCTGGGCATCCCTCTTTGTTTGTTTGTTGGAAGGCTTTGGTGCAATAAGAAAGGAAATAATAGGCCGGCGCCGTGGCTCAATAGGCTAATCCTCTGCCTTGCGGCGCCAGCACACCGGGTTCTAGTCCCGGTCGGGGCACCGGATTCTGTCCCGGTTGCCCCTCTTCCAGGCCAGCTCTCTGCTGTGGCCAGGGAGTGCAGTGGAGGATGGCCCAAGTGTTTGGGCCCTGCACCCCATGGGAGACCAGGAGAAGCACCTGGCTCCTGCCATTGGATCAGCGCGGTGCGCCGGCTGCTGCGGCCATTGGAGGGTAAACCAATGGCAAAAGGAAGACCTTTCTCTCTGTCTCTCTCTCTCACTGTCCACTCTGCTTGTAAAAAAAAAAAAAAAAGAAAAAAAAAAAGAAAAAAAAAAAGAAAGGAAATAGTAGCCAATACTTTCAAGCAGGCATCTCTGTAAGCGGTAGACCTTCTTTAAATCCTTTTCTGGGGCTGGCACTGTGGCGCATGCGTTAATGCCCTGGCCTCAAGTGCCAGCATCCCATATGGGCGCCGGTTTGAGTCCTGGCTGCTCTTCTTCCGATCCAGCTCTCTGCTGTGGCCTGGGAAAGCAGTGGAAGATGACCCAAGTCTTGGGTCCCTGCACCGACGTGGGAGACCCAGAAGAAGCTCCTGGCTCCTGGCTTTGGATCAGCACAGCTACCACCATTGTGGCCAATTGGGGAGTGAACCAGCAGATGGAAGACCTCTCTCTCTCTCTCTCTTTCCCTCTTCCTCTCCCTCTCCCTCTCCTCTCTCTGTGTAACTCTGAATTTCAAATAAATAAATAAATCTTAAAAAAAATCCTTTTTCTTTTAAGTGACCCATGCCCAAATTCTCCCTTAGTAAACATTAAATGAAATAAACCAAACCAGCACACAGAACATAACTTCCACAAGAAATTGAACCAAAAGTCTAAATGATATAAAATGACTTTGTTTTCCTTGTCTGTGGCATTAGCATTTAAAAGATGTTTTTATTTACTTATTATCTGAGAGGTAGAGTGATAGAGAGTGACAGTAAGAGTGAGAGACAGTTACTTTCCATTGGTTTACTCCCCAAATGTCTGCAATATCTAGGGCTGGATTAGGGCCAAAGCCAAGAGCAAGGAACAGAAACCACAACTCCCATGTGAGTGACAACTGTCACTACTGCCTCTCAGGTGTACATTAGCATGAATTTGGAATCAGGGTTTTGAGCTTGGAATCAAGGCTAAATGCCACCAGGCTAAATGCCCATCCCATGGCACTGGTATTTGAACAGAAGTCTTGAATAATACGGCAAGAATACCCTGGATACTTGAATTTTAGGTATGGCCCACAAGCTGGGGGAGGGGGGTTGTGGATTATTTTGAGCAAGCTGGCTTTTTTCAACTCTTTGAATAAGTCGCCATTTCATATAAGCAATAATTTCCCTTATAATTGCCCTTGTTCCATATTAAGCCCCCCTCCCCCATCTCCACCATTTTACCAAGAATGAATTCAAGGGGCTGGCTAGTTTACATGACTTGTATCACTTATCTTCACTGATGCACTAGAAGGGGGGTGGGGTGGGAGGATGCTGGGATCCAGTTCTGCAGAGTCAATCTCACTTAATTTTCAGAGATGAAAGTTTCCTAAGCTCTTTCCTGTGGCACCAGCCTTTGATCCTGGAGCAGAGGGAGACTTGGAGAGTGTTCATGATCCCCGGTCTCTAGAGGAGGTGGAGGAGCAAACTGGGAAGCAGAAGTGAGAGATGGCTGAGGAGTTTAGGGTTAAGGAGTGTGTACTTTGGCTAAGGGTGACATAACAAATCCCACATACCAGGTGACTTAAGCAACATAAACTCACTTCTCACAGTTCTAGAACCTGGAAGTGCAAGCTGGGGATGTCGGTAGGATTCATTTCTTTTTTTGTAAGAAAAAGATTTATTTATTTGAAAGGGAGAGAGAGAGGAGAAGAGAGAAGAGAGAAGAGAGAAGAGAGAAGAGAGAAGAGAGAAGAGAGAAGAGAGAAGAGAGAAGAGAGAAGAGAGAAGGTCATCCATCTGCTGGTTCACTTCTGAAATGGCCTGGAATGGGCCAGGTTGAAGCCAGGAGCCAGGAACTGCACCCAGGTCTTTCACATGAGTGGCAGGGGCCTATATACATGGGCCACCTTTTGTTGCCTTCCCAGATGCATTGTCAGGAAGCTGGATCAGAAGCTGAGCAACTGGGACTCAAACTTGTGCTTTGATATGGGATGCTGGTGTTACAAGAAGCGGCTTAACCTGCTGTGCATAGCTTGAGCTCCTGGTTTGCTCTTTATAAGTGCTTGCTATGCTGGGCTGTGCTAAGTGTCTGGAATATGAAGGAAGAATAAGTCTAGGTTCTTTCCTCTGGATGTTTGTAACCGATCAGAGCTTCTGGAGGTCACCTGACACCTCTGGTGCCCTATTTGAGCTACAGTATTAGCAGTACTGTAAGAGTGACTTGGGAGTACCCAGTAGGGGGGCACTGATGCTCTTCCTGAAGCAGTCATCCAAGGGTGGTCTGGTATAAATTCCCTGACCCTTCTGAGCACTCTGTCCAAGGGTGTGAGCATTGTCTTGAAGCAGCAGGTGCTTCTCCTCACCTGCACAATCTTGTCTGTCCTAAATACTCCTTATTATACTCTGGGTGGCTGGGAAGAGGGTTGGATGGTGAATAAAGCAGCAAAACAAAGATGGGGGGTAGGACAATGTGATGGCTAATTCTAGACATCAGCTTCATAGGATGAGGGATGTCCAGATTGGTGTTAAAACATTGTTGTGTGACATGGAAGGGTGTCGCTGGAAGAGATGAATCATTTGAATCAGTGGATGGAGTAAAGACTACCCATCCTCACCAATGTGGGTGTCCGTTACCCAACCTTTGAGGACTGGACAGAGGACTGCACAGTACAGAGCGAGGGAGAATTCATTCTTTCTGTTGGAATTGGGACATTCGCCTTTGTAGGCTCTTAGGTATTAAAATTCCAGGTTCTTGGGTTTTTACACTCCAGAACTTGTATTGTTTCCACTCTCACCTAAAAGCCCCACCCCCACACCCATTTCTCAGGTCTTTGACCTTGAATTGAGATTTACAACATTGGCTTCTATGATTTTCAAGACTTTTGGGTATAGGTTGAATTACAACACTGGCCTGTATAGTTTGCCACCTTGCAGATGGTATATTGTGGAACTTCTCAACCTCCATAATCATGTAAACCAGTTCTCATAGTAAACCTCTCTCTCTTTACATATATAGAGAAAGCAGCAAATATATATATATTATATACATAAATAATATATCTAATATATTTATAATGTATATATTCCATTGATTCTGCTTCCCAGGAGAGCCTTGAATAGTACAGACATTGTGTGAGAGTTCAGTTTGGATTGTCTATCTGTTACTCAACCTTCTTTTCCAGGAGGTCTTCTTCCCTACATCATCACCAAAATTGGGCCTTTGGAGCTCTCTGATTCCACCCTTGCCTCAATGAGGCTCCAGAACATAACACTGGCCCATTAAGGGGGAATGATGTCAGAGTTAATGCGTCATTTTCCAGGAGAAACTTGATCTCTCTGTCTTATCTCTGGCGGTAGAAGAGAAAACCAACACTAAAAGGCAAGCTGTAGCGGCATGCACAAGGTCCTCCTGAAGCTTCTGAAACTGGACCTAGGTGGAGAGATGCGTAGGAGCCCTGTGCCTCCAATGTGGTTATAGGGCACTATCAGGGGGTGTTTCTTTGTGACCACTGTCCCTCTGTGCATGCCGACCAAAGAAGACTGCCCAGGGCGTCTATGACCACTAACCTCCAACACTCTGACTATGCCTCCCACAGAGCCCTGAATTGGGCCACACAGAGGACCCTGGTGAAATAGAAGTGAAGGTCCCAGTCTGGAAGCAGCCTCCAGGTTAAGTGGATTGCCAGGCACACCATCACCAGGTGTCTCAAGTCTAGGGGAAGACAGATAATATGCGCTCTAGGGAGCCCCAGGCCTTCT
The DNA here is from genome assembly GCF_964237555.1 of Oryctolagus cuniculus. Lineage (NCBI taxonomy): Eukaryota > Metazoa > Chordata > Mammalia > Lagomorpha > Leporidae > Oryctolagus > Oryctolagus cuniculus. The sequence continues at coordinate 40,050,219 of NC_091441.1, read as the reverse complement.
GGCCTAATTTGAGAAATGTGGTTTCTGCCAAGGGCCGGTATTTAGGACACACATACATATTTAAAAGGCCCAAGAACAGACACAAATAAGACATTAACATGTGCAAATTGTTACAACTGAATACTGAAGCCAGGAGACAGGATGGAGGGGTGGAGTCAGTCCCTCAGCCCCCAGCTACCTCGGGTGGCGACGGGGTAACAGGCACTCTGGGCAGCAGCAGGTGCATCACAGGTGTTCTTTATTAGGAAGCTCCGTGCCCTCTTTTACTGAAAGCAGACTAGGAGTGAGTAGTACACACCTGGGCCCAGGCATGGATGCACAAAAATGATCAAGGGACAATACAAGGTTCATGAAAATAATTCAACTAAAAGATAAGCTTATTTTGGTGCAAAAAATTGAAATCCATGCATAATATACCTTTTTCATGAACTTTATTGAGATCTCCAATATGCATATGATTTCAAAAAAGAGGTTTTTTTTTATATTCATACAAATGTATCTTTTCTAATTGAAATGAATCTTGATGTGAATGGAAGGGGAGAGGGAGCGGGAGAGGGGAGGGTTGCGGGTGGGAGGGAAGTTATGGGGGGGAAAAGCCATTGTAATCCATAAGCTGTACTTTGGAAATTTATATTCATTAAATAAAAGTTAAAACAAATGTATCTTTTCAAAAAATCCCATCAGCACACAGAAATTTCAAAAATTATTTATCTATTTTATTTGTTTGAATGAGACAGAGAGAGAGAGAGAGAGAGAATATTTTCCATTGGTTCATTCCCCGAATGCTCACAGCAGCTGGGGCTGGGTTGAGGGGAAGAAGGGAGCTGGGAACTCAATCCAGGTCTCCCATGTGGGTGGCAGGGACCCAGCTACTCGAGCCATCACCTGCTGTCTCTCAAGGACTTGAACCTAGGCACTCTAACATAGGGTGTGGACATTCTGAGTGACACCTCAACTGCTGCACAAAATACCTCCTCCTCACCATATCTTTTAATTCCATTTTCCACGAGCTTTTTGAAGTACTATCATATTTGAGGGCCCCCAACAGCCTCAGTTGAGTGGATCGTATATGCAAGTTCATGATTTGAGGATATGATTATGTGAGTGTGTGTGTGTGTGTGTGTATGGGAGGGTGTGTAACACACTTGTGGGGGTTCTTTTACATTGAGGTGAGGCTGAAGATGCCCGTCCACAAATCTTCCTATCTTTTCTCTCATTCCAGGAAGCTTTCCCTGAACCCAGGCAGCCCTTCCCTGTGTGTCTGGCTCCTCTCTGGAGGCACTGAGTTTCTGGCCCAGCCCTAGCCTCTTCCTTTCAGGCCTCCAGTCGAGCTGCATTTTGCCAGCTGGCAGGTGTTAGGGCCCACTGCAGATGGGGTGTGATTCACCCAGGCTGGGCCTCGGGATTCTTTGGGTAGAAGGTACGTTTCCTACAAAATAAGAGGAATTTGGAGAAACAGACTGTTGAGCAAACTTTTAGAAGCAGGTGAACAGGAAAGTTGGAAAAGCAAGGCACCTTTGCTTTCAGAGGGACTGGGAGGTGACCTTAATTAAGAAAACACCTTAATTTGGGACAGACGGGGGTTTAGAGAAAGTTGTTTAAGGAGAGTGAGGTTTAAATTGGAGCTAATTTCCTGAGTTCTTGGGTTAAAGACTCCCCATGGCATCCCTCCCATAAAGCAGGCAGCAAAGGAGGGATTTGATCCAGGACAGCTGATAGGGGGGCAAAGGGCCCTAGGCCCTGGGCTGCCCTCTCAGAGGCCCTGTGCTGAAGGAGAGGGGGCGGAAGGAAGGAACATGCTAGATCCTTGAGCCTGACTCACAGTGCATTTCATCACCTGAAACCCAGGTGAGACAGTGTACCTGGCTTTCTCATGCCTTCACAGAGCACTTTGCTCTGACCCTCTCTCTTGGTCTCCAGCGTGCACATGATCCAGTATCGCCACCCATCTTTCCCTCTTCCCCCTGGGACTCCATTAGTCCTCATTTCTCTGCTCCACTCCAAGTCTTTGCTCACACACGAAGTCCCCTCCAGATGCATTTAAAACTGCTCAACCTGGATTGAAATCTCACCCAATCTCATGACAAGGCTTGAATGCTTCTTCCTCCAGGAAGCCCTCCATGAATACTCCTTACCATACTGTTCTTGGATATTCCTCTGGCTTCATTGTTCATATCTCACTCGTCTTTGCCATTTCTGATGCACCCGAATCTTGGAACACCAGGGGCATCATCCTGGGCCCTGCTCTCTTCATTAATTACACTTTATTTTTTCAAGGGAATTTCTCCCCTTTGTAGTTTCTTTTGCTCATCCTATGCCAGTGACTCCCAATATTCAATGTGCAGGCCCTTTCTGAGGCTTTGGGAGCCATGTGTCCAACTGTATTTTCTTCACCTCCGCCTGGTTTTCTAATAGGAATCTCAGACCTCAGATACCACAGAAGGAAGCGCTTCCTCTCCTCCTTGGGCTTCTGTGTCCCCCACTCTCAGTAAAAGGTCCTGCCACAGTCTTAATTGTGTAAGCCAAGCAGGAGCCTCAACCCAGCAAATCCCTTTCTTTTATTTCCTGTGTACTTTTTATTGGCAAATCCCACTGATTTAGCTCCAAAACACATCCTCCACCTTTCTGAACTGTCCTCTCCCGTGCAGGATGACAGATCCTGATCTTTGCTCCTATGAATATGGCAACTGTCTTCTTCTAGCCCATCTCCTTGGCCCCAACTGCCAGCTACACCCCTTCTTCATGAAGCCAGGTTGGAGTGTGAGGACATCAATGGGACCATAAACTCCTGTGCTCAGAACCCCCTGGTCTCACAGCGAGAACAAGGTGCAAACTGCTGATGGTTGCCCAGGAGCCCCTGCCCTGCTCTCTGAGGTCGTCTTATCTGGCTCCTTTGCTTGCTCAGCCCTCTCCACCTACACTGGCTCCTCTCTGTCTCAGAAACCCCAAGGCTGTTCGTACCTCTGCTCCTGGTGTGGGCCGTCCCCTCTACCTGGACTGCTCCTGCTGGACATCTTCACAAGCCTGCATCCTTCTTCTTAGACTGCATGTCACCACCTCCAGAAGGCCTCTGCTGACTACTGGTTTAAGCTGGTGACAGCTCTCTATCACCCTCCCTCCTATCACTCCATTTTACTTTCTTTGTAGCAGGTACCATACCCTGACACTGTGTTGCCTTTGGTTTACTGTTTGTTAACTATCCTGTCCCCTCTGCACACACCCTGCCCCGTTCCTGCACCAAGTCTCTTATCTCTGTATCTTACTCCCCTCCCCCTGGATCCCAGCCTATTCTGGCACAGAATGGGCACTAAATAAATGCATGAGGCTGAATGAGACACTAATCTGGGGAGCGTGGGTCGCCTTCTTTGGAAATGAGTTCTTTCTAACAGACACTAATTTTTATTCAAAAGGATTCAGTTCATAGACAATCATCTCCCCACATCCACAAGTCCTGCATATATCTGTTCAACCAACCATGCATTGAAAATAATCAGAAACAGTACGTCTGTGCTGAACATGGATAGACTTCTTTCGTGTCATTATTCCCTAAACAATACAGTTTATCAGCAAATATTCACATATTAACTATAGTATATTAGGTATCCCGAGTCATCCAGAAACAACTTAAAGTGTATGGGAGGATGTTCGTGGATAGGTTACATGTAAACACTATACCAGTTTATGCAAGGAACCTGGGCACACTGGATTTGGGTATCCAAAGGAGAGACCCAGAACCATTCCCCCAGATGATGGGGAAACACACAGGGTGTGTGTTAATGTTTCCGTCCTATCATTATTTATTTATTATTGAGGAGGCAGACCACATCTTATGTTGGTTATTTTTTAAAAAAAATTATTTATTTTATCTTTGAGAGAGAGAGAGAGAGAGAGAGAGAAAGAGAGAGAGAGAGAAGAGAGAGAGAGAGAGAGAGAGAGAGAGAGAGAGAGAGAGAGAGAGAGAGAGAGAGAGAGTCTTCTACCAGGCTGAAACAAAGATCTCAAAAATTCAGTTTGGGTCTCCCACATGGGTGGCAAGAACCCAAGTATTTGAGCCATCATCTGCTGCCTCCCAAGCTGGATCAGAAGTTGAGGAGTAGTGACTCAAAGTAGGCACACCCGTTTGGGATGAAGGCATCCCAAGTGGGGTCTTCACCAGTATGTCAAATACCCACCCTCAATGGTTCTGGTGAAAGCTCTGAGCATCTGGAGATTTCTATCCAGGGCATCCTTCTCTCTGTGGCCTGGCAGTGCTGTGCTGGGGAGAGGGCGAGGCAGGACCACAGAATAGGGACCACCACTCTGGCTTTGGTGTGGACAAGTTACAAAGAGAAGTGTGGCAGTGCTTTGGGCTCAGAGGCCACAGGTGACCTCAGCTGGGGACCTCCTGAGATGGGGGCAGATGGCATTTTCAAATAGCTGGATCTAACTGAAGCTAATGCCTCAGGGATCTGCAGAATCTCCAACCCAGGGGCCAGCAGGGCTCCAGCAGGCTGCAGAAACAGAGGTGACAGCTTCTAGCCAAGGCTATCCTCATTGACTTCCTCTTTTAGAATCTCTCCAGTGCTGAAGCTTTGGTAGTGAATTGACCTGATCAGCAGACCCTGAGGCTCTACAGCAAGTGTTTATTTTCTTAGAATACAACTTCAACATTCACACAAAGACAGAAAAGAAAAAAAAAAAACACGCATAGTTCTTTATTTCCTTATATGTGTGGTTAATTGACCCATTTGTAGCCTTTTCTGCCTTGACTTGATGGGGAATTCATCTTGCTCTCCTAGGGAGCCACACTAGAGTCAGGCCCTTTGAGTGTTATAGGGTTCCTGGGTTCTGAGATTGCCTACAGCTACTATTTCTAGTAGATGGAATCTTTTGCTCTAGTTAGCACCATGTCTGCTGCAGCCCAGTTCCCTCTGCTCTTCTTTCCCTGAGTGAAGCTCTCCAGGCTCAAGGGAAACAAGCACCCTGAGCCCAGACCCTTGTAGGAGCTGCAGGGAAAGCCCAGAGAGGTAGGAGGCAGTTGAGGGGATTCTGCCAGTGCATCCTCTAACCCGTCTTTATGTGACACGGATGACATCACGCGACTGCATTAGAGACTTGGAGCAGGAGTAAAAGTGCCAGCATAGTGGAAAGCTCCATGTCTCTGGAAGAAACAGGAATGGGAATCTGCATGACTTATATGTTTTCCTTAAAGGAAAGGGTGAGTTCCATGTAGCTGGCAAGGGGAATGAATGTTATATGGAATGTACGACTGCTTTCCTTTTGCATAAACACTTTTTCAGCACACAGGTGGGAAGTAGTCTAGTGAGCCCCTCTACCTCCCACCATCTCATTGTTGCCAGATTTAGCAAATAAAAGCATAGGGTATATAGTTAAATCTGAATTTCAGATAAAGAATAATTTTTAGTATAAGTGTATCATATGTAATATTTAATACTTTAATTTTTTGGCTGCTTATTAAAATTCAGATTTGGTTGGGTGCCCTGTATTTTATGTAGTACCTGCACCTTGCATTGTCCTAAAGTTGACTGTGGGCCCGTGCTGGGATTGCTCTCTTAGGATTGTCTCCTGCCCAATCCTCCAAGGAACCTGGTGTTGCTTTCTCTCCAGGTTCCTCTTCCAGGACAACCTACGTGGGGATTCTCTTGGACAGGAACCTCGTCCTCACAGTACCTATCAGAGTCGCTGGCTCTGGGGGTCACTCAGGGAAGATCATGAGGTAGGAGCTGGCAACACATACAGGTGTGGGACTTTGTTGTATGTGAGCTGTGATGGAGCTTGATAGCATGTACAGGTGTGATGGAGTTTGACAATGTGAACAGGTGTGATGGGGCTCAGTAACACAGGCAGCTGTGGTCTTCCCTCTAGAGGCCCAGAGAAAGGTGATCCTCTGTGTTGGTTACACATTGGAAATATCAGGAGCTTAAAAAACACTGAAGCATGTATCTCACCCCAGAGATTCTGAATTAATGGCTTATATGGAATCTAGAAAAGTCTCCCAAGGCAATTGTAAAGAGCCCCCAAGATTGAGGACTGAGACCTTAGACCCAGCAATGCAGAAAGGGGCAGGGCTGGCCTGGGGTCTCAGGGACACAGAGAGGATCACCCATTCACTGAGTGTGATCTGGGTTCCCAGAGGGAAGAAAAACCAAGTAAACTTCCCAGTTGCTTGGTACTTCCTAATCATTTTTGTTGGGCCTGGGCCTCAGGCAGGTGTAAGCATTCATGGAAGTCAGATCAGTGACCTCTGCTGTCCAGGTGCTCACAGTACACCAGGGTAGAGCTGCCTCCTCCTTCCCAGTCCATCAGCCTGTCCATAGAGTCCCCTGGCCATGGGACTTCAGAGCCCAGTGCTGTATGAGGGGGTGGGGCTGGGAAGAGAGCTCCACATGTACTGTAGCAGCTGAAGACTGGGCAGAAGCAAGACTGGGGTAACCTCAAAGGCCCAGGCACTCACTCACTGGCAAGAAGCTTCAGTCTCCCCTGAAATGAGGAAATTGTTCAAGGAGAAAGTGGCTTGGTGTCCAAGGGAGAAAAAGAAGACAGGCTGGAGTGTGGACTTGCCGCCACAGCCCACACTTTGATATACACACCAAAGGGAAGACTGTGTGGGAGCAGTGATGGTATTAAGAACTGCTTTCCATTCTAGCTGAATCACTGCATGGCCCTTATTACATAATATATTCTCATTTGTGTTATAGGAACACCACAGGTATTAACAGTAATACTGCTTTACAATTCCTGGTCCAAATCCTTGGGATCACGCTTGTTTCAAGACAAGATTTTTTCAGATTTCCCAAAGGGAAAGAAATGAATATTATTTACCAAGTAAAACCTGAGTAGCACTGAACCAGGGCAGTAACCTAACCAGATGCACTGACGATTCTGCAGCAAAACCGTGCATATGACCTGATGTGGGGTGAATGAGCATAAGAAAATCCCTCAAGTCAGTACAGGTCAGGTGAGGAGAATCTTCTGGTTTTCAAGTTGCTTTGTATTCTGCGAATAGGAACTTGGGTCTGCAATACCTGCTTACACCGTGTATGATATGTTAGCTATTTGGTAGGCAGTGTACCATGTGCTTTAAATACATTATCCCATTTAAACCTCACAGTGACCCTGCTAGATAGGAGCCAATATCATCCCCATTTCAGAGATGTTAGAGATTACGTTAAATTCTAATCCTGAGAGATCCTTTGTCTTATTTATGAACTTCCTTAGAATCTGTAGCAGAGTCAGACTTAGACATATAGTCACTAAGCCATTAATATAGTTAGTGTTAATTCATGGTGGGTTTTTCCCAAGTGGCAAACACTAGTACATGAAACACAAATGGACAACTAGTTGCTAATATTCCCTGAGCTCTTACTAAGTGCCACACATTCTTTTACAAGAGTGGAATGGATAGAGACCTTATAACTGTTATACACAGTGACTTGCTACTTTAACCACTGTGGTAAGGAGGGAACCAGAGGGCCTCGCAACCCTGCTGAAAGCCACCCACAAACACATTGTAGTCAATATCAATTTTCCAATGTAGTATTGATTCTAAGAGGCATTTATTTTGAAGCAAACTTTTTTTTTGTAATTTCCATATTGTGGATACGACGGCCATTTTTGCTACCTGCCTGTTGTCAGATATTATTGGCCGCCTGTGGAATGAAAAAGAACTTATTTTATTAGTGTCTTTCTTGAACTGAATTGGGAACAGGGAGACAAGGAATTATAAGTGTGAGGATTGTTAAAAACTTTCTCCATTCCTCACCCAAACTTGCTATAAAACACCTCTACCTGATTAAGCTCCAGTTGGGTGCTTTCAGTTGCTTCTCTCATTTTGCCAGTTCACGTGAACATCACCTGCATTCACTTGCAGACTGCTTTATGTTTATTTGGCACTGAAAAAGCCCATCAATGGTTTTGTGATTTAGTATTTATCTATGAAACATTCACTCATTCATCACATATGTGCAGAGAGCTTGGGTGTGATTGTGAAGAGTAGAGATCAAGGTCAAGAAGGTAATCAGGGTCAGAAACTGGCCCAGGAACTAGCCCAGCTCCTGCTGGCTGGAATGGGCCCCCAGGGCAGGCCTAGCTCCAGGGGGTGAGTGTCTAGAAGGCCACCCTCCCATACCCCTGCGATGGATATTTGCTGCTCACCCCAGGAATTCCTCCCCTTCCTCTCCTCAGCCCTCCTGTTTCCATCCTGCCCTTTCTCTGGGCAGGGTCATTCCCCACCAGGCTCTCTTTTCCACTGCCATCATTGCTATCTTGACGGCTCCTCAATGTGGATTCCTCCTTAGCTGTCCATTCTGAGTTTGGACTGGGCATCCTGACTTGCAAGTACCTAAAACTCAACTTCTCCAAAGCAACTCCTCATTCTCAAGAAAAGTCCTCTACTGTGTTGTCTATGTTTTCCTATACACTCACCCAGTAATTCCTGAAACAAACTTGGTTACCCTGCAGTCTTGTTTCCTCTCACTTCCATGCTTCATTAGTGAATGACAAAAAATTCCTTTTTATAGTAAATTATTTTTAACTATTACATTTTTATTTAAGAGTAGTCACATGTGGGAAAAATCTTACATAAGTGCACATAGGGTGAGTTTATTTGTTAAAGTAATGCGTGTTTATAGGTTTATAAATACCATCCAGATTGAAAAAAAAAAAGAAGCTTAGTAGCAGAAGCACCCCACCTGACACCTGTCAGTCCTGACCCCCCAAGGGTGGCCATTTTTCTAACTTCTAATATCAGTGACCAGTCTTGTCTGATTTTGGATTTTACATAAATGGACGAATCCAGTAATATATCTTTTGTGTCTGGCTTCTTTTACTCAACGTGCTTATGAGAAGCACTCATGTTGTTATACACTGTCTATTCTTCATTTCTCTGCCATGTAGAATTCTTCCTCTGTAACAAGAGAGCTTTATTGTCAGGTGTGTTTCTTCAGGAGGTCATTTGAAGATCTACTGAATCAAGTCACCTCTTGGGAAGTTTCCTGTTATAAAATGCATCTTTCAAAGCAGGATGTACCTGTTTGTGATATTTGAAGTGTGCCAATAAGGGAGGTGAGTTACTCAGGGGACAACCAGCCAGCCAAGAAACCAGGAAAAGTAAAAATGAAACTTCTTCCATTTTCCAGAGTTTGTGCTCTTCCTTGTAGTTTTGAAATAAAGTCATGCTTCAATTAATAACAGGCAACGGAGTCAATATGATGGGAGCACAGACAATGATCTGATCAAATGCCAAGAAATGACTGACAGCTGAAAAAATATCATGTGAGCCAAAGCAATTTCTCTTGACTTCTAACTTTATTCATCCAACGAATAACATTTCATCACAGTTTTATCAATGGAATGCAATTCCAACCAGATCATTCTGTCAATGACAAGAAACAGCATGAAATCGCTTTGTCCACACAAATAAATCAATCATTGATTATTATTTTCTCTCATTTGGCACCCAAGTTGGAGGAAAAATAATTTCAGAAACAAAGGAAAGAAGGGAAAAAGTGCTTTCTATGGAAACAAACCCAGTTGGCCAAATGCAATCTATACCACTTTTTGTTTATCCTGATGTGAGGAGGGATAAGCAGTTTTTTATTTACACCAGAGATAAACTGTAATGATAAGCACAGTGGAAGAAAGTGCAAGTATTTATTGCTCCTTACAGACACAATAGCATTTCCAGTTCTTCACTCTCACTTAAATAATCCTTCTTACTGGAACACATAGTCAAGTTTTGAGACAAACTAAATCCCCAGGGCTTACAAAATGTAAAAGTGAAGGTGTCATCCTTAAGTGACAAACCATGTGGGGAGTGTGCTGATTGTGTCAGGCTACTCTGCCTGGTCCTCGAGTTTTCTTGTGGCCACATCTTAGTGCTGTGGAAGGCCCTTCCTCCAGAGTCCTTAGTCCACTACTGGATGGGAGGAAATTTGGTTTTTGCAAACTTAAGCTCATATTCATGCTGTACTTGATAAAATCATACATAATCTTCACTTAATATGTTGCATCATGAGCATGTTTTGTCAGCTTTATTTGAAGAGAGGTGAAGTTCTCCACCAAGATTTTGGGTGGAGAACGATTCACTTTCTACAGCCAGTTAGGTCGAGTTTGTCCTTTGATACAGCTTCCTGCTCTTTTAATTAAGCGACTCAGGCCCCTTTGTAACTGTCCCCTAAGGCACCAGGTGTGGTGTTAGCAGGGCTCTAGTGTTTGAAATGCAATCCCTTTTTTCACCCCACTGCCATGGGGTGGCCCTTTGCACAAAAGAAGCTCAGATGTAAAAGGTCTACATATTGTCTCTCCTTGGTAATGGCCCTTTTTGTCACCTCAAGGAAAAGTGCCATCCTTGCACCTCAATTGTGTATTTATCTTCCTAAGAAAGACTGAGACTGTTTCTAGCCCAGAGATAGAAAAAATAAAATAAATACAAGGCAAGTTAAATCTTCAGTGAGGCATCAAGTTCCATCTACAAAGCCATCTGGACTTCAGATTCCTTGAAGCTGGTGAATTTCTTGTGTGTCTGGGTCTCCAGTACATGGCACTTGTCTGCTTGCTGGAGAAGTCTTCATGGGGATAAAGATGAAGATGATTATTTGTGGAAACAACATTTAAGGCATAAGATTTGATTCTGATCCAAAAACTTCTATCTAAATAAGGATTCTGATGTAAACAATGACTATTTTTGAAATGACACCTTTTTACAGATATTAAAGGCAATGCTACTCATTAAATTAGAAAACGAACACTTAGGAAGGTATAATAAGAAAATGGAACACATCTACATTTTTACCTCTTAGATAATATTTGGTGTGTTTATTCTCTTCTCTTCTCTTCTCTCTCTCTCTCTCTCTCTCTCTCTCTCTCTCTCTCTCCTATTTAACCTCTTATCTAAGTTTTCTTTTACAAAAATCAAGTTTCTATTAAAGTTGTATTGGTTGCATATAAGGATTTTCCACCTAACACATATATACAAGGGATCTTCAATCTTCATGGGACCTCAAGTCCCATCAAGGCCAACCTAGACTTCAAATTCCTTGAAGCTGGTGCATTTCATGTATAGTTTAATAAATACAAAGTTCATGCAAATGCGTACCTTGGAAAAAACTATACATAGATCTCAAAAACCTTTTTGAACAAAATAAGCTTACCTTTTAATTTCATTTTTCCACATTTTAAGGTACCCTCATATTATATCATGAATATTTCTATCAACCTTTCAGAAATGTTCTTTTTTTTTTTAAACCAAAACCTTGTTTGAAAACATAAAAGTTGTTCTTTCTTAATTCTAAATTTAGAAATATAGTATTTTGGGGCACCTTTAAATAGCTTCCTAAAGAAATAGTGCTAAAAGAATATTTAGAAATATCAAGAGTTTGATTCATATTGGTATAATATGCAGAAAATAGGAACCAACTTAAATTCCTATTAACAATAATCAGGAATGCATATCTTCACTGTAACCTTGATAGCATGGAAGAACATAATTTTAAAAACGTATCTTTAAATCAAAACAAATTTTAAAGTGTATTTATTTGAGAGGCAGACACATACACACAGAGAGAGAGAGAGACAGAAAGAAATGGAGAGAGAGAGGGGACAAAGAGAGAGAGAGAGAGAGAGAGATATTTCATCCTCTGTTTCATTTCCCAAATGCCTGTTACAGCCAGGGCTGGGCCAAGCTGAAGCCAGAAAACAGGAACTCAAACTGGGTGTTCCACGTGGGTGTCAAGGACCCAAGTACTAGAGCCATCACCTGCTGCTTCCTGGAGTGCACATTGGCAGGAGTCTGGAATCAGTAGCGGAGCCAGGACTTGAACGTAGGTACTCATGTATGGGATGTAGGCATCTTAACCGGTGTCTTAGCTAGTACCAAATGTTAGTTTGTAAAAAAGCATTTTGATTAGCAGGCAAAAAGAAATCATGCTGTGATTTAATTTGCAAGAAAGACTGAGTACTATATTATTGCTGTTTATTTTTTGTTCCTTTTTGTGAATTTTCTGCTCATATTCTTGCCCATTTCCTAATGATCTGTAAAAGATTTTTCTTATTTCTTTGTTGAAATTATTTTCTCCAGATATTTGTTTTTGTTTAAATGAAGTGATCCTGCCCTACCATAACAGAAAAGCTTGATTCTTGCATATTAAAGTTGAACTATCCTTCAATAATTTCTTCTTTTGCTTAAAAGTTTAGATCAAATTTTAAGAGGAATATTTTCTGTTGTTTTATTCTCTCTCAACCCCCCCCCCTTCTTCCTTTCTTTCATTTTATAGTTAATGGATCAATACTCTGGGGATGTGCTATAGGACAGAAATCTAGCCTTTTCTTTTTCAGTTATGTAATCAGTTGTCTAAGAGCCATTTGTTAAATATTCTCTTCCTTCTCGTTTGATTTTAAATGTGATCCTGGTCAGATGCTGAACTTTAATTTGTATTAGAGTCTATTTCTGGATCTGCTTCCCTGTGCCATTGATCCGTTTGACAGTTCTTGCTCCATCACCAGGTTACTTTAATTACTGAGTTTCATAAAGTAGTAATAGTTACTATCTAGTTTCTTTCATTACTCTCTTTTTGGGTGGTTTATTTATTCTCCTAGATGGATTTTTATAATTCTTTTCAAGAGAATTTTGTTATTTTGATGAAAATTAACTGAAAAAATGAATTATTTTTAGAGGAAATTTTGTACTGATAATATTAAATTATTTTGAAAGCATTCCTTGGGGTGGGAAATGTGGTGTAGCAGAAATCCCTGCTTCTCCACTTTTGGCTCCTAGGTTCCAGTCCTGCCTAGGAAGCCAGTTTCCTGCTAATGTACACCCTGCTGGGCAGCAGATGATGGCTTAAGTAGTTGGCTCCTTGTCACCCACATGAGAAGCCTGGATTGAGTTTCAGATTCCTGGCTTCAGTCTGGCACAGTATTTGCTGCTGTAGGCATTGGAGGAATGAATCAGCAGATGGGAGATCTCTCTTGTCTTTCTGTTTGTGTCTCTCTCTTGCTTTCCTGTAGAGATATATAGAATATTTCCTCCTGTTTAGAAATGGTACCTGTTTCTCAACTTAATCAACACTCTTTTGCCCCTCAATAAAATATAACAATGTTCATTAAGTGCCACCCACTTCCCACACTTAGAGCTAGATATTTTACAATTTAATTACAGTTTTTGTGGAAAACTGTTGTATTTTGCATTTGGCCACTGATATTTGGTTGCTTCTCTTAACTTTCCCTTTCACCTCCTTTATTGAAATACATACAGCTCCTTGATTTTTCTTGTGTTGCGTTGGTTAGAACTTTCAAAGTGCTGTGTAGAGCAGTTCTACCCTGTATTATTTATATTGCTGCTCATGCTAATGCAGATTCTTCTAATGTTTCACCATTAAACCAAATGCCCAGGCTTAAGATAGATTTTTTTAAAGGAAGAAAGCCTTATACTTAGCATAATTTTTATTTATTAATAAAAATAATTATATTGAGAAATAAACATGTAAGTAGAAATAAACATATATAAATTTTAAGTACAATTAATTTTTATTAAAATATGTTTTATATAAATATTATTATTATTATTAAATACCTGTTCATTTAAAAGGCAGAATTTCAGAGAGAGAGGGAGAGACACAGATAGAGAGAGATACAGTGATAGAGAGATCTTCCATCCCCTGGTTCACTCCCCACATTGGCTGCAATGGCTGAGATTGGGCCAGGCCAAAGCCAGGAGCTTGGAACTCTATCAGGGTCTCCCCCGTGGATGGCAGGACTCAAGCTCTTGGGCCATCTTCTGCTGATTTCTCAGGCACGTTAGCAGGGAGTTGGATCGGAAGTGGAGCAGCCAAGAATCAAACTGGTGCTTGCATGGGGTGTTGGCATTGCAGGCAGCAGTTTAAACCTCTCCACAATGCCAGTCACTTAATTATTACTTTTTCTTCAGAATTTGAGAGTAGATTGGTAGTTAGTTGAAACCAAAACAATTCTTAAATTTCTGAAGTCACATTTCCTGATCACATGTATTAATATATACTTCCAGTAAACCCATGATTTTGATTTATTCTGATGTTTTATTTGGGATTTTTGCATTTGTATTGTAGTAAGTTGCATCTGAGGCTATGTGGATGTGCATGTGGGTGTACTTAAAGGTGTGTGTTTCTTTATCAAGTTTAGGTGTCGGGTTATGGAAAACAACCTAGAAATATTCCATTGAAAAATGAACTCATGAATATTTTACATAATGTAGGAACTGTGTTTTCATTGAGAGTTCTATAGTATGCATATATTTTCCAGTGCCATTCAGGAGTGTTTGATCAGTTCATTGTTGTTTTTCTTTGTCACTAAGTTTTGATTCATTTATTTTTCTAAAAAACGGTCATTTCATCATTGTTGTATAAATTAAAATTTCTTTTTCATGGATATATTTACTTATTCATTTCTTTTTCTTTTTTGTATCTTTATTATTTATTTTAATATATTTGCTGGCTATTTAGATATATGACATTCCCTCTTAAAGATTTACTTCTAAGATTTATCAATTTTCTCATTTCAAATTCAGAATTAAATAAAAAGTATTCACTTATTTATTTGGGAGACACCCACACATACTGAGAGAGAGAGAGAGAGAGAGAGAGAGAGAGAGAATCTCATCCACTGCTTAATTTCTAAATATCTACAGCAGTTGGGAGGGGCCAGGACAAAGCCAGGAGCCCATAACTCCATTTGGATATCCCATGTAGGTGTCAGGGATGGATGTACCCAAGCTACCACCTGCTGCTTCCTGGGGTGTACATTAGCAGGAATATGGAGTCCGGAGCCAGAGATGGGATAGAACCAGGTGCTCTAATATGGGACACTGCCATATTAATTGCTAGGCTAAATGACTGCCCTTATAATTCAGAATTTTTAAATGAATTTTTAAAATTTCTGCTTTTCTTGGATTTTTCTACTGATAACTTGGTTGGATGTTTTGTTAATTTATTTTCCTCATTTTATTTTGAATTTTGTAGATGTTTAAAGGCTCAGATTTAATGTTGACAACATTTTGGTTGCAACACAAAAGCTTTTACATATAATTTTTTGTTAAAATTTTCTAATACTTTAAAATATTTAGTCCCAGTGTGGTTCAGGAGTACCTTTTAATTTTCCACGTTGTTGTATTATTTTTGTTTCTGTTCTTTGCTAGCCATTTACAATATTCTCTTCTTTGGCTTAATATAGAGTGAATTTTTGTGGTGCTTCAAGTGTATTTGAAAATATATAACATTCTTGGTTGGTATAATTAGACACAAA
This sequence comes from Oryctolagus cuniculus, assembly GCF_964237555.1. NCBI lineage: Eukaryota > Metazoa > Chordata > Mammalia > Lagomorpha > Leporidae > Oryctolagus > Oryctolagus cuniculus. Next base: position 40,034,946 of record NC_091441.1, on the reverse strand, counting down.
TCTGTATTGGGATATCCAAGATGAAATTTAGCTTTAGGAGTTTTGAGAATATACTAGATGGAACGTAACAGCTGTCCAGTGTCACTGACGGGACCTGTGGGCTAGAGCGCTGGCAGCCTTGGAGAATGGAATGACTCTACCTGAAGCCAATGGGCCTTCCCATGGTCAATCACTGCATGAACAGGGTCAAGGCTGCAGAAGCCACATTCAGCCTGGCAGGTACACTAGACAGCACAGCTGGATAGGAAGGTGACTCTCAGGGACAGAGTGAGGGCAGTACAGGGCCGAGAGCCGGTTCTCAAAAGTGGGCCCAGCCCCAGGCCTCTGGAATCTGGAAGTGAGTGCACTGGCTGCAAGGATAATTGGTTCTTTCCTTCTCTCCTAATGTATGCTCAGTGAGGCCTTGCTAAAGGCCATAGCTCTTTTGAGAGAGACTCTTGTAGACCTGTGCAGAGAGGGAGCGAAGCAGGGTCTCGGTCAAGGTAGGTGGGCAGCAGAGCTGACCCTCACTGTGTCCAGCTGCAATAGAGATGGTGGCTGGACAGCTGGAGGAGGCAGTGCAGTGGAACAATTGAACAGGAAGGCCCTGGGGGTGGGGACCCCTGAGGGGCTGTAAGGAGCACAGGGGAGGCTTTATGAGGTTATCTTTGCCTGCTCTGACAGTTGGAGTGGGGGTGGGGTCTTACCATGATCACAAATAAGCCATCAATTGAATTTTTTTTAGCCTGGATTAATCAGGCTCAAAGTCATTTATATTAGAAGTAGTTTAAAGAAATGTTATGAATTACATTATTTAGAGTTCTCTACCATTTTCTGACAATCAAATGAGCCAACACCTGGGAGAAACTTGTCCAACATTTCTGTGATTACTGGATGGCTCTTGGTTTCCTATGTTAGATGAGGACCTGCATTTGTTTTATCTTAATTACAAATTATGCCTGTAATCAATCTAAAATGCCCCTCTTGGCCTATTTAATGCTTTGTTTGCAATTTCTATCCCTATTTCCTTTTTGTGTGCATACATCTTGGCTAAGTGTTTAACCTTTATTTCTGACCTTATTCGAGTTGTAGTTTGTGTATTTTGTATTTTGACCAAACATTAAAAGCCTTTGTCTGTTAATGAGGAAGTTAATCACACTAACAGTGATTTTTAAAACTCATATGTGGAGTGGACATTGCTGTTCACTGCCCAGCATCTGTTCCCTTCTGCTTTGTCTTAAGGGATCCCAGATACACACAGGAATCGGCTCCTCCACCCCATGAGAGTCTGACTCTACTTGTTTCCCAGGGTGGGCAAACTGGTCTATGTGTCACTCAACTGTTAGCAAACACAAGGGGTTTTCCAGATGAGCAGGCTCAAGTAGGAGCTCCTTGGAGGAAAGTTTTATGTACTTGGAAAAAGTAGAAGAGACAGTGGGACGGTAAAGTTCCTTAAAGAAATATCTTCCTTCAGTTTGCCTGAGTTTTTATAACAAGGGTTAATGGCATGTTCAGAATATAGGAAAAGAGTAGTAGAAGGATAGTTCTTTTTCAAGCAAATTTCATCTTTTTACTTAACATGTTCAAAAATCTGACTCAGGGGATAGTGTTGTGGCACAGCATTTAAAGGTACTTCTTGAGACACTGAGTCTTAGCTACCCTGCTTCTAATTGTGCTAATGTACCTGGGAAAGCAGCAGAAGATGGCTCAAGTAATTGGGCCCCTGCCACCTATGAGACCAGGATGGAGTTTCTGGCTTCCTCCTGGCCGAGTTCTGGCAGTTGTAGGCATTGGGGGAGTCAGTCAGAGGATAGAAAGTCTTTCTCACACACTCTCTCTTTCTCTCCTTCTCTCTGTCACTCTGCATTTCAAACAAATAAACAAATTTTAAAAACCAATCTGACTCAGACTGATTTCTTGCAGTTTTCCTTGTTTGTGATGGTCTGGGTCCCTCTGAGTACAATGCTGCATGATAAGTTATTCTGGAACATCCTTTGGAACAACATGTTCCTGAATGAACAGAGGGTCATAGAAGAAATCACAAGAGAAATAAAAACAATTCTGCAAATGAATGAAGATGACAAAAAAATATCAAAATGAATGGGATACAGCAAAAGCAGTGTTAAGAGAAAAGTTTATAGAAATTGGTGCCTACATCAAGAAATTAGAAAGATATCAAATAAATGAACTATCATGTCATCTCAAGGACCTATAAAAAACTAGAACAAACCAAACCCATAATTAGAAGAAAGAAATAATTAAAATTAGAGAAGAAATAAACAAAATTGAAACAAAAAAACCACAAATGATCAGTGAAATTAAGAGCTGATTTTTTGAAAAAATAAGCAAAATTGATACAACATTTGTGGGGAGCAACTCGGACTAGACTGTTACTGGAATTAAGACTTATTCTATGCATCTGCTCTCCCACAATATGGCACTGGGAGAGGAGGAAACAGCTTCTACACAGCTGCCTCCAGTTCAACCAATAAACAGCAGGACCTGCTCCTGATTGGAGGAGAGCAGTGTACTCGGCATGTGGGTAGCAGAGTTGGGATTGGTGGAAGAGGACTATAAAGGAGGAGAGAGACAACACGCACCAGGAACATCTATCTGAAGGAACACCTGAGCAGCCCCTGAGAGAGCCGGCCGGCGGTGTGCCGCTCCCCTGCGGAAGTGGGGAAAATGGCCAGGGGGAACCGCCCTTCCACGGAGGTGGAAGGGACGGTAGCCAACCCGGGAAGAACCAGCAGCAAACCCGGGGAGGGCCGAGCAGACAAAAGAACAGCGCAGGGTCCTGTGTCGTTCCTCCACGAAGACGGGGAGCGACAACCATTGGCCCAACTAACCAAAAAAAGAAGAAAATTACCAAAATTAATAAATTCAGAGATGAAAAAGGAAATGTAATAACAGACACCTCAGAAATAAAAAAAAGCCATCAGGAATTACTACAAAGAGCTCTATGCTAACAAATTGGAAAATCTAGAAAAAATGTATAGATTCCTGGACACATACAATCTACCAAAATTGAGCCATAAAGACATAGAAAGCCTAAACAGACCAATAATGAAGATGGAGATTGAATCAGTAATAAAGACCCTCCCAAAAAAGAAAAGCCCAGGACTGGATGGCTTCACTGCTGATTCCCCCAGATGTTGGAACTAATTCCAATTCTTCCTAAGGTATTTAAAACAATTGAAAGGGAGAAAATCCTCTCCAACTCCTTCTGTGAGGTCAGCATCACCTCAATTCCAACACAAGAAAAGATACAACAGAGAAAAAGAACTCTAGACCAATATCCCTGATGAACATAGATGAAAAATATTTAAAAAATACTAGCTAATTAAACTCAACAACACATCAGAAAGTTCATTCACCTGGACCAAGTGGAATTTACCACTGGTATGCATGGATGGTTCAACGTGCACAAATTAATAAATGTGATACATCACATTAAGAAACCGAAGAATAAAAACAATATGGTTTTCTTGGCTGGTGCTGCGGCTCAATAGGCTAATCCTCTGCCTTGTGGCGCCGGCACACCGGGTTCCAGTCCCGGTTGGGGCACCGGATTCTGTCCCGGTTGCCCCTCTTCCAGGACAGCTCTCTGCTGTGGCCTGGTAGCGCAGTGGAGGATGAGCCAAGTGCTTGGGCCCTGAACCCCATGGGAGACCAGGATAAGTACCTGGTTCCTGCCATCAGATCAGCGTGGTGCACCAGCTGCAGCACGCTGGCCGTGGTGGCCATTGGAGGGTGAACCAATGGCAAAGGAAGACCTCCTTTCTCTCTGTCTCTCTCTCTCACTGTCCACTCTGGCTGTCAAAAAAAAAAAAAAAAAAACAATATGGTTATCTCAATAGATGCAGAGAAAGCATTTTTTAAAATTTTCTAAAAATTTTAAACTTATATAAATGGAACAAATTTAATGTATCTCATACATAGTTTTAAGAACATAATGATACTTCACACCACATCCTTCCTCCCTCCCTCACTCCCATGCTTCCTCTTACATCCTTTCTTATTTTTCTTTTAATTTTAGCAATAATATACTTTTTTTGAGAACAAGTCTTATCATTAATTAAACAAGCACCTAAGGAAACAAGCAATGGAATTGGGCACTTAGGTTTATCTAAAACTTTTGAGAGATAGTAATATCCTCTACTTATTACACTAAAATGAAGTAAATCTTTGAGAACAAGTATTACTATTAACTCTCATAATACAACTCTTTAGGACAGAGGTCCTGCACAGGAAGTTATTGCACAGTGACTCCTGTTGTTAATTTAACAATTAACATTCTTATGTATGACATCAGTGATCACCCGAGGCCTTTGATATGAGCTTTTGAGGCTATGGGAGTCTTTTTAAATCCACAACTCCTTCAGTATTTAGACAAGGTCATAAGTAAAGTGGAAGTTCTCTCCTCCCTTTAGAGTAAAGCTCATCCTTCTTTGATGACCACTTCTTTCTACTGGGGTCTCACCACAGAGGTCCTTCATGTAGGATACTTTTTGCTACAATGTCTTGGCTTTCCATAGCTGAAATGCTCTTGTGGGCTTTTAAGCCACACCAGAATGCCTTAAGGCTGATTCTGTGGTCAGAGTGCCACTTTAAGTGATTGTCATTCTATGAGTCTGCTGTATGGACTGCTTCCAATGTTGGAGCAATCATGCCTTTTTAATTCTATCTACTATTATTACCAAATACTTAATCATATTTATATGATCACTTTAACACTTAATCCTATCTATATGGTCTCTTTAACAATTAATTCTATCCCTATGATCACTTTAAGACTTGTAATGCTGTTTTTACCACCCCATTAAGGGGATTTGGGTCCCATGATAAATTTTTAAACTGTACACTTAGCAGTAAGTCCATAGGAATATATATGCAGAACTACAAGCTTTAGAGTTACAAATTTTATATATTTCATAATTACAACTTTAAGAACATGGTGATTCCTCCCACTGTGGCTGCACTCCCACCCACAGTCCCATCCCACTTCTTCCTCCCTTTCTTAGTTCAATCTTATTTTTTTTTACTGAGGTTTATTTTCAATTAACTTTATATGCATATGATTAACTCTATGTTAAGAGTTCAACAAATAGGATGAAAGAGAAAGAAAACCTGTTCCTCAACAGCAAGACAAGGGCTATTCAAAGACATTGCTTCTCAAATTGTCAATTTCAATCTATAGATTGCCTTTTAGCTGATCTGTTAGTTATCACATGTCAGGGAGAATATATGGTATTTGTGCCTTTGGGACTGACTTATTTTGCCAGATATGATGTTTTCCACTTTCATCCATTTTGTTGCAAGTGACATTTTTTAAATTGTTGTATAGTATTTCATGGTGTACAGATCCCATAATTTCTTTATCCAGTCTTCAGTTGATGGGCATTTGAGTTGATTCCATGTCTTAGCTATTGTGAATTGAGCTGAAATAAACATGGGGTTACAGATAATTCTTTCTTATGGTAATTTCACTTCCTTGGGTAAATTCCCAGGAGTGGGATGGCTGGGTCATATGGTAGGTCTATATTCAGATTTCTGAGGAATCTCCACACTGTCTTCCATAATGGCTTTACCAGTTTACATTCCCACCGACACTGGGTTAGGGTACATTTTCTTTCCTTTTTTTTTTTTTTTTTTTTTTTTTGTTGACAGGCAGAGTGGACAGTGAGAGAGAGAGACAGAGAGAAAGGTCTTCCTTTGCCGTTGGTTCACCCTCCAATGGCCGCCGCGGCCAGCGCGCTGTGGCTGGCGCACTGTGCTGATCTGATGGCAGGAGCCAGGTACTTATCCTGGTCTCCCATGGGGTGCAGGGCCCAAGTACTTGGGCCATCCTCCACTGCACTCCCTGGCCACAGCAGAGAGCTGGCCTGGAAGAGGGGCAAATGGGACAGAATCCAGTGCCCCGACCGGGACTAGAACCCGGTGTGCCGGCGCCGCAAGGTGGAGGATTAGCCTCTAGGGTACATTTTCTCCATATTCTTGCCAACATATATTTGAGGATTTCTGTATGAAAGCCATTCTTACAGGGGTGAGATGAAATCTCACTTTGGCTTTGATTTGCATTTCCCTGATGGCTAATGATCCTGAACATTTTTATGTGTCTGTTGGCCATTTGGATTTCCTCTTTTAAAAAATGTCTGTTTAAGTCCTTTGTCCATTTCTTCACTGGGTTGTTTGTTTTGTTATTGTTGAGATTCATGATCTCTTTCTATATTTTAGTTATTAATCTTTTATGTTCTCTAATAATTTGATGGCGTTGAGACATTAATTTAGATCTTTAATCCATTTTGAGTGGATTTTTGTGTGAGGTGTAAGGTAGGGGTCTTGCTTCATATAAATCCCAGTTTTCCCAAAACCATTTGTTGAAGAGACTGTCCTTGCTCCAGGGGTTGGTTTTAGCTCTTCTTCAAAGATAATTTGGTTGTAGATGAATGGGTTGATTCCTAGCTTTCCTATTCTGTTCCTTTGGCCTATCCATCTTTTTTTTTGTACCAGTATCAAGTTGTTTTGATTATGACTGCCCTGTGGTGTGTTTTGAAATCTGGTAATGTGATGCCTCTGGCTTTGTTTTTGTTGTATAGATTGCTTTAACTATTTGGGGTCTCCTGTGTTTTCACATGAATTTCAGTATCAATTTTTCCATATCTGAGAAGAATGTCCTTGGTATCTTGTTGGTATCACATTGAATCTGTAGGTTGCTTTTGGTAGTATGGACATTTTGATGATATTTTATTCCAATCCATGGATATGGAAGATTTTTCCATTTTTTGTATCTTCTATTTCTTTCATTAAATTTTTGTAATTCTCATCATAGATATCTTTCATGTCCTTGGTTAAATTTATTCCAAGATATTTGATTTTTTTTTGCTATTGTGAATGGGATTAATCTTACAAGTTATTTTTCAGCTGTAGCATTGCGTAAAAAGGCTGTTGATTTTTATGTGTTAATTTTAGATCCTGCTACTTTACCAAACTCTTCTATGAGTTCCAAGAGTGTCTTAATGGAGTCTTTTTGATTCCCTAGATAGAGAATCATGTCATCTGCAAATAGGGATAGTTTGGCTTCCTCCTTCTAATTTGTACACCTTTTATCCTTTGATTTCTTTTGCTTGCCTAATGGCTTTGGCCAAAACTTCCAGGACTACACTGAATAGTGATGGTGAGAGTGGGCATCCTTGTCTGGTTTGGGATCTTAGTGGGAATGCTTCCTACTTTTCCCCATTCAATAAGATGCTGGCCATGAATTTGTCATAAATTGCCTTTATTGTGTTGAGGAATGTCACTTAGATGCCCAATTTGCTTAGAGTTTTCATCATTAAAATGTGTTGTATTTTATCAAATGCTTTCTATGCATCTACTGAGGTAATCATATGGTTTTTATTCTTCAGTTTTTGAATGTGATGTATCACATTGCTTGATTTGTGAATGTTGAGCCATTCCTACATACCAGGGATAAATCTCACTTGGTCCAGGTGAATCATCTTTCTGATTCTTTGTTGGATTCAGTTGGCTAGTATTTTGTTGAGAATTTTTGCACCTATGTTCATTAGGGAAATTGGACTGTAGTTCTCTTTCTCTGTTGTATCTTTTTCAAGTTTAAGAATTCAGGTGATGCTTGCTTCATAGAAAGAACTTGGGAGGATTCCCTCCCTTTTGATTGTTTTGAATAGCTTGAGAAGAATTGGAGACGGTCCTTCTTTGAATGTCTGGTAGAATTCAGCAGTGAAGCCGTCCACTCCTGGGCTTTTCTTTTTTTTGGAAAGTCTATTATTGATTCAGTTTCCATCTTGGTTGTGGGTCTGTTTGGGTTTTCTGTGTCTTCATTGTTCCATTTTGGTAGGTTGTAATTGTCCAGAAATCTACCCATTTCTTCTAGGTTTCCCAGTTTTTTTTTGGTAAACAGCTCTTTAGTGATTTCTCATTATTATTTTTATTTCTGTGGTGTCTGTTGTTACATTTCCTTTTTCATCTCTGATTTTATTGATTCAGACCTTTTCCCTCTTTTCTCTGTTTAGTTTGCCAATGGTATATCAATTTTGTTTATTTTTTTTTCCAAAACACCAGCTTTTTATTTCACTGTTATTTTATATTATTTTTAGGTTTCAATTTTGTTTATTTATAATTAATCATTTATTTTCTACTACTAATTTTACATTTTATTTCTTGTTGATATTCCTTGTTTTTGAGATGCAATGGTAGCTCGCTTATTTGGTACCTTTCCAGTTTCTTAATGTAGGCACTGATTACTATGAACTTCCCTTTTAACACTGCTTTTGTTGCATCCAATAGGTTTTGGTATGATGTATTGTCATCTTCATTTGTTACCAGAAATTTTTTGATCTCTCTTTTCATTTCTTCTATGACTGATTGTTCATTCAAGATCATGTTATTCTGCCTCCATGTGTTTATGTATATTCTAGAGATTTTTGAATTATTGATTTCTAGCTTTATATCATTGTGGTCAGAGAAGGTGCATGGAATGATTTCAATTTTTTTGAATTTGTTGAGACTTGCTTTGTGACCTAGCATGTGATCTGTCCTAGAAAAAGTTCCATGCACTGATGAGAAGAATGTGTATTTGGCTACTGTGGGGTGAAAGGTTCTGTAGATATGTTAGCTGCATTTGGTCTATAGTGTTGACTAACTGTTGTTTCCTTGCTGATTTTCTGTCTGGTTGATCCGTGGGGTATTGAAGGCCCCCATTACTATTGTATTGGAGTCTTTGTCTCCCTTTAGGTCTATTAACATTTTTTAAGTAGTCAGATGCCTTGTAATTGGGTTTATACATGTTTATTATAGTCACATGTTCCTGTTGGATTGATTCTCTAACCATTACATAGTGTCTTTCTTCATCTCTTTTAACAGTTGTTGTGTTAAGATCTAATTTGTCTGATATTAGGATAGCAACACCAGCTCCTTTTTTGGTTTCTGTTAGCATGGGCTATCTTTTTCCAGCCTTTATCTTTCGGTCTGCATGCATCTTTGCTGCAAATAGATGGGCTTGTTTTTCAATCCATTAAGCCAATCTGTATCTTTTAACTGGAGAATTGAGGCCATTTACATTCAAGGTGACTTGGTAATGACTTGGTCCTGCCACTTTTCTATAAATATTCCTATTATTTATTTTGGATTTCTTTTGTACTTCTACTGGTGATTTTTCTGCTTTTTTCATTCTTTCATAATGGTGGTTATCTTTCTGTTTCTCTGTGTAGCACATCCTTAAGTATCTTCTGTAGGGCTGGAAAAGTGTTGACAAATTATTTTAATTTCCATTTATTATGGAAGATCTTTATATCACATTCATTCTTAAATGCAAGCTTTGTGGGATACAGTATTCTGAGTTGAAAGCTTTAAAAATTTTTTTATTGTATCTCACCATTCCCTTCATGCCTGTAGGGTTTCTGATGAGAAGTCAGCTGTGAGTCCAATTGGCAATCCTCTGAAAGTAATGTGGCATTTTTCTTGTGCCCATTTTAGAATCTTTTCTTTATGTTCTATTGTGGAGTGTGTGACTACAATATGTTGTGGTGAAGATCTTTTCTGGTCATGTTTGTTAGGAGTTCTATGTGCTTCCCCTTTTTGAACATCTTTCTTTCTACAAATTGGGAAGTTTTCTGTAATTGTTTTGCTAAATAGGCTTTGTTTTCCCTTCACTCTTTCCACTCCTTCAGACACTCCTAAGACTTGTGTATTTGGTCATTTGATAGTATCCCATAGGTCTTCAACACTGTTTTTAAGTTTTCAAAGAGTTGTCTTCTAGTTCAGATATTTTTTCTTTTTCCTCTACATTATTCCTCAGGTTCAGAAGCCAGTAGACCAAGCTTGAAGAACCAGTATGGAGAAGCTCATCGCCACCTCTTGCCCCCACCGTTACCCCTAACCTGCCTAAGATATAAAAAGGCCTAGCTTCTGGGGTTTGTGTCTTCTGCCACATGTTCAGTCTATGTGCATACTGGCAGTTGGTGGAACTCTGTGAGTTTATTTTCTTTGAATAAATTCAGTCTAGCTGTGAGTTCATACCCTGTTTCCTCTCTGTTCTGCACCCCTTTTTTCTTGTATTAGCCATCAGGGAAATGCAAATCCAAACCACAGTGAGATTTTTACCTCACTAAAGTTTGAAAGGTTCTCATACAGAAATCAACAAACAACAAATACTGGCAAGGATGTGTGGAAAAAAGATACCCTAATCCACTTTTGGTGAATGTAAACTAGTACAACCATGTGGAAGACAGTATGAATATACCCCAGAAAGATGAAAATAGGTATATTATAGGACCCAGAAATCCCACTCCTGGGAATTTGCCTAAGAGAAGTGAAATAAGCATATGAAAGAGTTATCTGTACTCCTATGCTTATTGCAGCTCAATTCACAATAGCTAAGATATGGAATCAACCCAGATGTCCATGAACCAATGACTGGATAAAGAAATTATGACATGTATACACTATGGGGTACTACTCAGTTGTGAAAAGTGAAATCCTGTATTTTGCAACAAAATGGATGAAACTGGAAACCATTATACCTAGTGAAATAAGCCAGTTTCAAAAACATAAATTCCGTGTTTTCCTTGATCTGTGGTACCTTATAGAGTACCAAACATGTAATGTATAGGAGTGAAATTGACATTTTTGAATTTTGATGATTGTTTATAGCCCTTGTCTCTGTTGTTGAGGAAAAGTTTTTTTTTTTTTTAATTCTTACTTCTTGTTGAACTCTTGTTGAACTTCTTGTTGAACTTAGTTTAGGGTTAATCTTATGAGTATAAAATAAACTGAAAGTGGTTCCTTGTAAAAATTAGGAGCAGGATTAGGAAAAGAAGGAGCAGGGAGAGTAAGAGTGTGATTGGGAGAAAGGGTGGGTGGGTGATATCACTATGTTCCTAAATCTGTATACATGAAATACATGAAATTTGTATACCTTAAATAAAATTTTAAAAATAAATAGAAATTAAAACATTAAAGATAAACACATAAAAAAAGAGAACGAATCTCAAATCAGCAAAGTGGTTTCAGGGTCCCTGCCCTGCTCCTGTGATCTGCTCTTGGCTAAATCTTACACTGTTGGTTATACCACCTTGTGCCAGTGACTGGCTCAGCAGTGGGCAGAGAATTCAAATCCCTCAATCAGACACTAAGAAAGGAAGTAAAGTTGGACATATTTTTGGAGAAAATGTCTTTGCTCTTAAGAAAGTCACAGGAAAGTGTGGTCCCTTCTCTGCTGAGTCTTGTCATGAGCGCATCTGGATTCTGTTCCTAGAGATTTGACAGATGTCATCTCTTTGCTTGCCTGGGATAGGGTCCCTTCGAGGAGGCAGGGCAGAGTGGGGAAGAACTCAGATACTTGACGTGTTCCTAGGCTTGTGAATCAATAGCTCTGTGGCTGTCCTACATCTTGTCTTTCTGTTACATAAAATTAAGCAATTCTTTATTGTTTGAGTCAATTTTAATCAGGGATTAACTACTTATAGCAAAAGCATGTACCCAACACAATATGTTCATTTTTAATCTTTTTACCTTTATTTCCTGCTTTTTATGTATTATTGCTCTTTGGTTTTCTGTTATTCCTATATAGATTATATTTTATTTGCTTTAATTTTCTCTTGTGAATTGCTAAATCTGCATCAGGGTTTTAATTCTACTAAAAATTGAGTAGCTTAAGATATACTTGGGCTTCTATTTTTAGAAGTATCAAAGTCAATATAATGTCTGTTAATCCCTTAATATGCCATGCTACTGGGTTAAGCTATGTGTGTGTTTTCATTCATTTTGTCTTCTCTGCAGGACTTGGAGACACAGGAAGTTTAAGTAACTTACCCAAGTAGAGCAGAACCTGTCAAATGCCTATGCTGTGGATGAGGAAATCAGTACAATTTTCCTTCATGCCATGCTTTTAGCTCTCTATTCACTTCCTGTTGTTTGCAGTTATTGGGGAATTTCACAACTGCAATATTAATAATTATTTTTATACTATGTGTATTCTTTCAACTAAAAATACTTTTATTTCCTTTTGAATCCAAGTGTTCTCAATCATTTAAACTCATTTTGACATTTAAATGACTTTTATATTCATCACCATTCTTTTTGAACACTGATTTTTTTAAAATCTAGATTTATTTATTTATTTGAAAGACAGAGTTACAGAGAGAGAGAGAGAGGGAGAGACAGAGAGAGACAGAGACCTTCTATCAATAATTCACTCCCCAAAGGGCTGCAATGGCCAGAGCTGGTCTGGTCTGAAACCTGGAACCAGGAGTTTCTTCCAGTCTCCCATGTGGGTGGCAGGGGTCCAAGCATTTGGGCCATCCATTGCTGTTTTTCCAGGCACATTAACAAGGAGCTGGATTGGTAGTGGAGCAGCTGGGACTCAAACCAGCACCCACATAGGATTCTGGTACTGCAGGCATGGCTTTACCTGCTATGCCAAAATGCCAGTCCCTGAACTCTGATCTCTTAATTGTAAATTATTTAAAAGAATAAAAGAATTAATTGCTGGATTAACTGATATGTTAAGTAATTTTGTTCAGAAGATATGTTGCATTTATATGTTTTTTTTTAAATTAAAGATTTATTTTTTACTTGAGAGAGTTACATGTAAAGAGGAGAAGCAGAGAGAGAGAGAGAGAGAGAGAGAGAGAGAGGACTTCCATCTGATGGTTCACTCCCCAATTGGCTGCAACGGCTGCAACTGTGCTGATCCGAAGCCAGGAGCCAGGAGCCTCCGCTGGGTCTCCCACGTGGGTGCAGGGGCCCAAGGACTTGGACCATCTTCTACTGTTATCCCAGGCAATAGCAGAGAGCTGGATCAGAAGTGGAGCAGCTGGGACTAGAACTGATGCTTCAGTCCAGGGCATTAACCCACTGCACCACAGCGCCGGCCACCATTTATATGGTTTTAATAGAATAATCACTAGGCCATTTATAGAACTTCTCCAGATATTATATACATTTCTTTTATGTCTTCTCATATTTTAGTGCTATGTAGATTTCTGAGCTTGTTCTTTCTGTTTTCTTCTTCTTTTTTTTTTTTTTTTTTTTTTTGACTTATAGTCTATCTGATTCATTTTGACTGAGATACTGGTAGCATTTTTTTAGGTCTGTTTGTTTAAAAACTTTTTTAAAAAACACAATTAGTTTCTTCTTTTGATTTATTAGAATATGTTTATTCCACTTTTATATTTTTAAATTGAATAACAACTGGTTCTTACTGATATCATCTTTTAGCTTTGTGCATCCAAACGTTCTAGGATCCAAAGAAATCTAAATAGAAAGTTTCATTGAAAATAAAGTGAAACTTACCAGTAAAATTATTTGATCAAATGAAGTAAAAAAGAAATGTATGGAGTGAAGTGATGCATTTTTATTTCTTTGGTAGTTTCTTTCTTATTATCCTTTTTTTTTTTTTTTTTTTATCTGACAGGTAGAGTTATAGACAGTGAGAGAGACAGAGAGAAAGGTCTTCCTTCCGTTGGTTTACTCCCCAAATGGCCGCTATGCCCGGCGCTGTGCTGATCTGAAGCCAGGAGCCAGGTGTTTCTTCCTGCTCTCCCACGCAGGTGTAGGAGCCTAGGCACTTGGACCATCCTCCACTGCCCTCCCGGGCCACAGCAGAGAGCTGGACTGGAAGAGGAGCAACCGGGACTAGAACCGGTGCCCATACGGGATGCCGGCACTGCAGGTGGAGGATTAACCAAGTGAGCCACAGTGCCGGCCCCTCTTATTATCATTGTTAATCACAGTTGGGTGCCTGCTGGGCATTGAGCTCTGGAAAAATGAGAAACAGAAAGCATGCTGGCCAACAGAAGGCACGACATTGACCCAGGAGAGGTCCCACTGAAGATATGAACCTTACAGTGGAAGACAGAACTGTCGGTGGGTTGTAGCTCTAGAAGTCTCTGTTAGTAGAAAAAGGAGATAGTGCTGGGAATGGCACAAGAGAATGAAGAAATCAAACACAAGGTGGATGAATTCTCACCAGCTGGCAGCTCTCCCCTCGGAGATGAGGGAGTGAGACTGGAAAATTAAATAGGATTAAGACTGAAGTAGAAGAGGCGGGCATGATATACACTGCTAGCAACACTTTAATTTTTAGAATAAGAAAAAAGCCTTGGCCATCATTGTTGCTATAGTAGATGCTGAGGAAGTATTTAGTGAATGAACAACACCAAGAGAAGGGATAGGATGATTAAGAAAAAATAGCTAACATTTTCTTACTACTTAATATGTATTCAACAATTATTATTTGTAATATGCAGTATTTTTCTGAGTGACACAGTTTTCTATTGAAAAAGTAATTCCTGAAAATATTCTGGTTCCAAATAGTGAAATCATACAGATTCAAAAATGTCTGTGTTGACTACACTTTCTTGAACTTAAACTCCTCCCTAACAGGTGACTATTCTAAGGAGTTTGCATATATCTTTCCAGAAAGTTTCTTACTAATTTACATACACATTGGTATCGGTAACTATGAGCAACACACAGATTTACTCCAGACAAAAGGTAGTCTGAGACTGTATATTAAAGGTACCAAAGAGGAGTTTTGGGGGTTTAGGTAAGGTCCAGAACAGCCTGATACCCTACTAAAGAAGACCCTTGTGCAACAGCAGATGTGTGAGCTGTTGTCTAATGAGGTGGATCTTGAACTTTTCTTTTAAAAAGGATTTATACATTTATTTTTTAATGGTGATTTTTAAAAAAGATTTATTTATTTATTTGAAAGTCAGAGTTACGCAGAGAGAGAGAAAGGAAGAGAGAGAGAGAGAGCGCTCTTCCATTCACTGTTTCACTCCCCCAGTTGGCTGCAATGGCCAGAGCTGTGCCGATCCAAAGCCAGCAGCCTCTTCTGGAGCCTCAAGGGGTGCAGGGCCCAAGGACTTGGGCCATCCTCTACTGATTTCCCAGGCCACAACAGAGAGCTGGATCAGAAGTGGAGCAGCCAGGACTAAAACTGGCACCCATAGGGGATGCCGGCAATGTAGGTGGCAGCTTTACCCACTATGCCACAGTGCCAGCCCCTTAATGAAGATTTAATGAAGCTTTCAGATACTGATTTTACTCAGTCCTCTTCCTTGGTCAAGTGCCTTTTTCTTTAGTGTCTCAATTGTGATAAGACTCTCCATATTTTCCTATCACTACATTCCTTTCTCTGGTTCACTGATGATGGCCTTGCTCCTCTATGTGGTGAGACAGGAAAAAGAGTCTGAGAATCTGGTTCTCCTGAACAATCTGATATATCTGCAGGTCCAAATTCAAAGGTGGCCAATTCTTTTTTTTTAACTTTTATTTAATGAATATAAATTTCCAAAGTACAGATTTATACATTTATTTATTTGAGAGAGAGAGAGAGTGAGAGAGAGAAAGAGAAAGAGAGAGAGATTTTTCATTTGCAAATTCACTCCACAGATGGTTGCAGTTGGACCAGGCTGAAGCCAGGAGCCAGGAACCCTATCCTGGTCTCCTACATGAGTGGCAGGGACTGAAGTATTGAGTCATTTTCTGCTGCCTTCCCAGGATCATTAGCTGGAAAGTGGAGCAACCAGGACTTGAACTGGCACTCCAATATGCGAAACCAATGCCACAAACTTAATCAGTTGTGCCATAGCACTGACCCAACCTTGGGCTTCTGATTTAAAAGACAAGGCCAAGACCTTTTCAGGCATGTGGCCTTGTTCTCCCAGACAGGCACACATACCCAGTTGTCTGCACCTGAACTCCAGAGCTCACTGAGTCATGGGGATTCTTCACAGATTCTGACCAAGGTGATTAGTCAGCTCTGTTAGGTGTTCTCATGATTTGCTGATGGAGCTTTGGGAAAACTGAAGTCCTGCACTTAGTTAACAAGAGACCATCTCATGGGTACAGTAGGATCAACTGTTGGTGAACAGGTGATCTGGAACCCCAGGACAGAACAGCTTAAATAATAATCCCTTCCCCAGGACACTTCCATTCTGTGGATTAGGGAAGAAAACTTCTTTTCATGAGAAATCAGATGATCCAATGAGAGTATCTCTGACCCTTGGCTAGAGAGCTTGATGCCACCCTGGTCTGATTTCTGGAGGAATGACTCCCAAACTTTTTCACACCCAGAAACCCTGCTGTGCCCTGCTTCTTATAGATCCCATGCAATTTTGTTTCCTGAGCAAACCAATTTAGTAAAAATATGTTTTCCCATTTTAACTGCTCCCCTAACTTCCGAAGAGCATGTAAGATTCCATATTACCATGTTGCACGGCTGTAATTGCTGGCAACAGCAAAAGGAGGCTCCATTTCATGGGCCCAAGGAACTTGTGTGGGTAGACAGTCCCAGCCAGGCTTTTAGGAGTTTTAAAGATGGAACAATTTATTACCTTTTATGACAGCCACGTTGGTGACATTCATATTTATCAAAAAGGAACAACCAAATACACTGGGGAAGTGCTGACTTGTACATCTCTTGGATCTGGCAGTTCCTAACCTTGCTTTAGGTAGTGGATGCCTTATAGAATTATACAGTATAGTGTTCCTCTTCATACCCACATCTCTTCCCTCTTGTCACTTGCTTTATTTCCTTGTTACTTGTAATCCATCCTGAAGCTATCTGATGCTTATCTGTCTCCCTTCACAGAATAGGCCATGGATGAGAACAGAGGTCTTTCCCACCTCATCCACTGCTTAGTACCAGTAAGGGGCAGACATTGCCACAGAGAATCCATTGGGCAAATGGACATTTAACTTGTTGAGTGAACTCATAGGCTGAGTTACTAATGGTGAGAGTGGACGCTGGAGTCCAGTGGGGAATGAAAACATGAGGTAGCACAACCCCTACTTCATAGGGCTTCTGCTAGTGTTAGAAAAGCTCCCAGGATCTGTGTGCAGTCAAGTCCTGTGGTTTGTGGCCAAAGGAAGGCTCTTTCTTTTTTACCTATAAAAGATGATATTTGTATGTTTGAGCAATGAGCCAAAAGATAAACATGAATACAGACGAATTCTGAATTTGGATTCAAAGTACAAATGGCACAAATACAAGCTAGGGGAGATGTTTGCTTAACGATTTGTGGGAAAAATATGTTTTGGCTGACTCATTGTGAATTAACAGCATGAATAGCTGTTAAAAATTTTATGCCAGAAATGGAATACAATGTCTAATAATATTAATAACATCAGCATCCATTGTGGTCACCATTAGTTTTGCACTTTGTATCAGGTACAATGATTAATGCTTTCTTACATGAAACTGTAACTCTTGACAGCCTTATTATTATTATTTTAAATGATTTATTTATTTATTTAGAAGGTAGCAATTCAGAGATGAAGAAAGAGAAAGAGAGAAGAGGGAGAACAAGGGAAAGAGAGAGAGAGGAGAGACAGAGAGAGAGAGAGAGAAAGAGAGAGAGAGAAATCTTCCATATTCTGGTTCACTATCCAGAAGGCCAAAGAAGCCAGGGTTGGGCAGGCTGAAGCCAGGAGCAAGGAACTCCATCTAGGTCTTCCACATACATGGATGACAGGGGCCCAAACACTTAGGCAGGTGATTGACAGGAAGCTGGATGGGAAGCAGAGAACTTGGGACATGAATTGGCACTCCAATATGGGATGTCAGAGTCACAAGCAGTGGCTCAACCTGCAGTGCCACAATGCTGGCCCTACCTTATTATTATGCCCATTTTCTGGGTGGAGAAACTTAGATTTGGAGAGTTTAACTTGTGCCAAGACCTAGAGCTGGGATGTGGTGGAGACAATTATGTGTACCCACAAAAGCTGTTTCTCTTAACTAGTGAGGGCCTTGATGCCCTATGTGGGCCTGGACATATCTGGGGCATTAGACTCAGTTTTAGGAGACACATGCTGGGATATATGAAAACCAAACAGTGTCTTCATAGGGAGACAACAGACATGGTCAAGGATATGAAAGCCACAGCATGGGGAATGTTCAGAGAGAAGGGGGAGTTTAGGGCAGAGGGGAGACAATGGGAGGTAGCGTCAGGATTGGAAGGGTGTCAGGTGGAAGGGAGTAGACCTGCCTCGTGTGGTTCTCATTGGCAGCACCAGAACAGCAAACACCAGTTATAGTGGAACAGACTTCAGCTTGACATGAGAACTCACTTTCTTAAGGTTAGAGATGTAGATGCAGCGCTTGAATTAACCCCATCCCTCCAAGCTTGTATGGTCATCTGCCAAAGATGCTGGATTTCAGGAGAGAGTCCCTTTGACCTGCAAGAGACTGGATTTTGCAGCTGAGTTTACAGTTTATTTAAAGGGAAGGTAAAGAGCTGATGTAAAGTGAGTGTTGTCAGTGGGGTGGAATTACAGTGCTCCTTGAGTCCATTCACACTTTTGCACACGGAGTAAGCTACATGGGAAATTAGCAAAATAGACTTTTTTTCCTTGAAGTGAAATTCCTTTTTAAAAATAAATTATTGGAAGGGCTGGCGCTGTGGCATAGGGGGGTAAGTCACTACCTGCAGCATGGGCATCTTATTTGGGAAAGCAGTGGAGGATTGTCCCAAGTCTTTGGGCCCTTGCACCGACAGGAGAGATCTGGAAAAAGCTCTTGGCTCCTGGCTTTGGCCTGGCCTGGCTCTGGCCACTGTGGCCATTTGGGGAGTGAACCAGCAGATGGAAGAGCTCTCCCTCTCCCTCTCACTGTCTTTCCTTCTCTCTGTAACTCTGTTTTTCAAATAAAATAAATAAATCTTTAAATATTTATTGGATGGTTGGTATTTGTGTGTTCAATGCATTCCAGAGTCTTTCATATGTGTTGATTTGTGTTCAGCCCTGGATAAATGCTCATTTTTTTAAACACACCCCTATGCAGCCAAGTCCTTCTCAGTTCCATCCTAGGATGAGACCAGATGTCTGAGGTTCCTCAACTCCCTCCCATCCCTAGGTGTACATAGACATTGTACAGATAGAAGTTATTTGTGTTTATAAATCATGAACCCCAAAGAGCAGTGGAGAAAATAGCAATGAATCTAACCTGCATGGTTACAAGAAAGGCAAGGGACCAAGCTGTCTCTAGGGACATTTCTGTCACCAGTGTCAGTTGAGTTTTCTAGAGAAAGCTTGTTCATTTTTGCCTTCCCAGTAGCCTCATGTACAGAGAGCAGCTACAAAGTACCAGACAAAAAGGGATTTTGTGCTGCTTCACAATGCACTCAAAGGGATGATATAATTTTGGCCTAGAATTTCAAGAGACCCATGCCCTCTGATGGGCCTGAGATCTTACCATCTGAATGCTGCTTCTCTGTGTTAAACATTTTTCTAGGTTTTCTTCTAACAATCATTCACTTGGGAGATGGACATCTTAACTTCCGATGCCATCCTAGTTATCTTATCTAATATTCACTGCACTGTAATTACATACTATTCTTTGCATTTGAAAAGTGAGGAAACAGCCTTAGAACATTTAAATACATTGTCTAAGTTCACACAGCTGGTAAATGGTAGAGTCTGGTCTTCCCTTCACTACCTATACTTAAAACCAGTGTGTAATATTGCTAACACTCTCTAGATAAAGTAATTTTCTAACTCTCAGACATAAATGAGAGCTCAGTGTAAGGATGATATATGTATGTGTTGAGGGGTGGAGGGTAGGGAGGGGTTTATTATGAATTAACCCTAATCTTAACCCCAGGTCAGTCATCAATCTACAATTTATCAGAGATGGTTAATGTAATCCTAACTTCTGACATATTAAGGTCATCATTAGCATTTTATTGTTTGCCTCAAAGTGGATTGAAGTACATATCAGGACATAGTAATTTACTGACTAATCCTATCTCCTCCCTTCCTCCCCCTGTCTCTTGCTCCCTCCCTCCTTGTATCCCTTCCTCTTTCCCTATCTCCTTTTTTTTGTTTCCTCCTTGTTGCCTCCCTTCTCAGGCTCTCGTTGATTTCTGTGTGTTTGCCCTGTGCCTGGCACTGTGCTATACACTGCAGATACAGCAATGACTCCACCACGGTCCTCATCCTTAAGGACCTCGTGACTAGGATGCAGAGTTGAAGAATAGTTACTATTCAACATGTCAGTAGTTGTAAGGGAGCAGATTTTCCAAACTGGGGTTTCCAGGAACACTTTTTGGCAGGATGTTAAGTACGTGTACCATGAAAAAGAAGTATTTTGAGTTAAAAGAAGTTTAGGAAATTCTGGGTTAAATAAAACTAGTTTTTTCCTACTAGAGAATTTTCATACCCTTTAAAATGCTAATGTGCACTGTGAATCTCCCGAAAAGGAAGAGAACACATTTTACAAACCCATTTGACCTCAGAACCTTTTTTCATGACATACTTAATACAAATTTTATTCTTTTGTCCATCCATCCATTCTCCAATCATCCATCCATCTAAACTTCCTTCCAGTATTTCTTGAGTACCTACTATGTGCCAGACTGGGCTACATCCTGGAGTTCCAGCAGTAAACACATCTGTGGAATTAGTATTTTAGTTGGGCAGAAGAGCAACAAGAACACAAACAAATACATACAATTATCAGAGTATGGTAAGATTCATGTTCGGAATGACCTTAATTTAAAATGGGTAAAGAAAGAGTGATGCACTTAAATAGGAGGTCGAAAAAGTGCTCTGTGAGCAAGTGGCATTTAAAGCAAGTACCTGGAGGAAGAGAATGAGCCAGCTTTGCAAAGAGCAAGAGGAAGAGCCATCCAGGAAGAGGAAACAGCAAGTGCCAAGTGCCTGGAATGCAGAAAGGCTTGGCAGCCTCCAGGATCTGAGCTTCCTCCAGGAGTGCAGGTCTGCTTTGAGGCAGAAGGCTGGACCTGACACATTTTTAAAAATTAGAATCTCATCCTCATAAAATCAGAGTGGGAGGAGATACTGGCAAAGCTGAGTCCAAGCTCTTATCCAAGAGGGTCCCGTCTTCTAGGAAATAGGCTGCCTGCTATGCTTAGCTCTGTATAGGATTTACCCTTTTAGATGGGAGGTTAACTTCAGCCCCAGAATGTGCCTGCTTAAAGTGTTGCTTGTGACATTTCTCTTCCGTATGAAATGAGGACCAGGGAGACTTGAACACATCACTGTGTTTTTAAGGAGAAAACTGCTCTCAGAGGTGCAAATTCAAATACAAGTGTTCCTAGTTGGTGACCTTCACTCCCTACTAGAAATGGGAAACAAGAAACTGGAAGGGAGAAATTGATGAAGGAGCTAGTTGGTTACTCTTGACTCAGTGGCCAAGGAGGGGAACAGAGGTAGCAACCCTGATTCTTGAAGCCTGAGTGCCCTGCTCCTAAAGCTTTTATCTTTCAATTCTCCCTGCAAGATTAAGCATCCCCAAACACCACTTTTATGGTCTCTGCCCTGGTTCAAGGAGTTACAATGGATCTTCTTTACTGTCAAATCAACTGAAAACCTCTCAGCTAGACATTCAGGACTATCCATTATCATCATCATTTTCTTCTAGCTGAACCTCTGCCTTCTCCTCCCACTGCCCATAACACACACATGCCTACATGCACACACACACACCAAATGCACATAGAGTATGTATTTCACCATACAATTAAGGCCACAGAGAAACGAAGAAAATAATTCAGGCTTTAAGTTGCAGCCCTAGCTTTGATCAGATCTCTCTCTGCTAATTTCTGGCAACCTGACTGTCTATCTGCCGATCTTTAGGTTCTTCATCTGGATTCACAAATAATAATAATAAAAATACTTTTTGGGGCTGGCACTGTGGTGTAATAGATTAAGCCTCCTCCTGCTGCACCAGCATCCCAAATGGGTGCTGGTTTGAGTCCCAGCTGCTCCACTTCTGATCCAGCTCCCTGCTAGTGGCCTGGAAAAGCAATGGAAGCTGTCCCAAGTGCTTGGGCCCCTGCACCCATATGGGAGACCTGGAAGAAGCTCCTGGCTCCTGGCTTGGGTTTGGCCCAGCTCTGGCCATTGTGAACATTTGGGGAGTGAACCAGGGAATGGAAGACCTCTCTCTCTCTCTCTCTCTCTCTCTGTAATTCTGCCTTTCAAATAAATAAATAAACCTTGAAAAAAATACAAACACTTTTCAAGGTATAAATTAGTGCTGATCATATGGGGTTGTTATTATCTGAATCCAACCTTTACGGTATCTGCCATTCTAAGAAGTGCTCCCTCCTCTGACACCCAGTTCTTCCATCTTGCTTGCCCATTGAAGGAGCCCCTGTACTCTGGAGACAAAGGAGTCTCTCAAATTCTTCCTTCTTCATTTGCATTTTATGGCCCTTAACTATTCACAGTGGGCTTTTGGAATGGCTGATTTTGTCTCCCACTTGCTCCACTTTTTACTACCCAAGGCCACTTGGTTTTCCTCATATCCAGTTCTTGTTTCCAGGTAACCTAGCCTTGGTAAGA
This sequence comes from Oryctolagus cuniculus, assembly GCF_964237555.1. NCBI lineage: Eukaryota > Metazoa > Chordata > Mammalia > Lagomorpha > Leporidae > Oryctolagus > Oryctolagus cuniculus. The sequence goes on along the minus strand of NC_091441.1, from coordinate 40,012,629 downwards.
GTTTTTGGTTCCTGCTTATTTTGGAGGGAAAGTTGGAAAGTTATCCTCTGGGATGTACCCTTGCTAAGGTGAGACAATCAAGGTCTGGTTCTATCCCTCTGGCTGATTTAACTCCTGGGAGTGGTTGCAGAAGGAAGTCCTAGAATATATGGTCTGCCCTTTTAGCCTCATGGTCCAGAGGCTCTTACCAGTCACCAACACGTGTGATGAGTCTGACCACGCCTTCTAGACTTTGATTTGCTGTAATCTCTACTAATGCATACTAAAAGTGGAAGAGATTTGCTTATACCACAAATCCATGACATCCTAACTATTTTCATAGCCCTCACCATGACCATTGTGAGTCTTTTTTTTAAATGATATCAGAGGTACTAGCTTGGTTTACTTATTTACTTATTTTTTATTTTTTCCCCAGAAATACTTTACTTAAGGTATACAGACTTCATATATTTCATAAGTATAACTAGGAACATGGTGATTCTGCAACTCTACCTGCCGTACCACTCATGCTGCCACACTTTTTCCTCCTCCCTCTCCTATTGCCATTCATATTTTTCACCGAGATATATTTTCAATTAACTTTACACATATAAGATTAACTCTATACTAAGTAAAGAATTCATAAAATAGTATGAGTAAAAAGCTGTTCATCAACAGCCCAGACTGGGGCTCTTCAAAGTCATTGCATCTCAAAGCATTAATTTCAATTCTATAGATTACATTTTAGGTGCTCTGTTAGTTATCACAGATCAGGGAGAACATATGGTATTTGTATTTTTGGGACTGCCTTATTTCACTAAGTACAATGTTTTCCAGTGGCATCAATTTTGTTGCAAAATGACAGGATTTCACTTTTTTTTAAACCATTGTGTACTATTCCTTGGTGTACATACTTCATAATTTTTTTATCCAGTTTTCAGCTGACAGACATTGAGGTTGATTTCACATCTTAGCTATTGTGAATTGAGCTGCAATAAGCATGGGGGCACAGATAACTCTTTAATATGCTGATTTCATTTCCCTTGGGTAAATTCCCAGGAGTGGGATGGCTGGATTATATGGTAGGTTCATACTCAGATTTCTGAGTTATCTCCATGTTGCCATCCATAGTGGCTATACCAGTCTACATTCTCACCAATAGTGGATTAGGTACCCTTTTCCCCATATCTTCTCCAGCATTTGTTGTTTGTTGATTTCTGTATGAAAGCCATTCTAATGGAAGTGAGGCAAAACCTCATTGGGGTTTTGATTTACAATTCCCTAATGGCTAGTGATCATAAGCATTTTTTTCATGTGTCTGTTGTCCATTTGGATTTCCTCTTGAAAAATACCTGTTTAGGTCCTTTGTTCATTTCTTAACTGTGTTGTTTGTTTTGCTTTTGCTGAGTTTCTTGAGCTCTTTATATATTCTGTTTATTAGTCCTTTATCAGTTGCATAGTTTGCAAATAATTTCTCCCATTCTGTTGGTTGCCTCTTCCCTTTCCTGAGTGTTTCTTTTGCAGTACAGAAGCTTCTCAGATTGATTTAATCCCATTTGTCAATATTGGCTTTAATTGCCTATGGCTCTTGGGTCTTTTCCAAGAAATCTTTGCCTATGCCAATGTCTTGCAGAGTTTCCCCAATGTTTTCTAATAATTTGATGATATTGGGTCATAGATCTAGATCTTTGATTCATTTGAGTGGATTTTTGTGTAAGGGTCTTCCTTCATACTTTTGCATGTGGAAATACAGTTTTCCCAGGAAAATTTGTTGAAGAGACTGTCCTTGCTCCAGGGATTGACTTTAGCTCCTTTGTCAGATAAGTTGGTTGTAGAGACATAGGTTGATTTCTGGAGTTTCTATTCTGTTCATTGGTCTATCCATCTGTTTCTGTACCAGTACCAGGCTGTTTTGATTATAACTGCCTAATAGTATATCTTGAAATAATCTGGTATTGTGATGCCTCTGGCTTTGTTTTTGTTGTATAGATTGCTTTAACTATTTGGGGTCTCCTGTGTTTTCACATGAATTTCAGTATCAATTTTTCCATATCTGAGAAGAATGTCCTTGGTATTTTGGTGGTATCACATTGAATCTTAGATTGCTTTTGGTAGCATGGACATTTTGATGATATTGATTCTTCCAATCCATGAACATGAACTTTTTTTCCATTTTTATTGCCTCTATTTCTTTCTTTAATGTTTTATAATTCTTATCATAGAGAACTTTCATGTCCTTGGTTAAATTTATTCCAAGATATTTGATTTTTCTGCTATTGTGAATGGGATTGATCTTACAAGTTCTTTTTCAGCTGTAGCATTGTCTGTGTGTATAAAGGCTGTTGATTTTTGTGTGTTGATTATATATCCTGTTACTTTACCAAACTCTTCTGTGAGTTCCAATAGTGTCTTAGTGGAGTCTTTTGGATTCCCTAGATAGAGAATCATGTCATCTGCAAATAGGGATAGTTTGGCTTCCTCCTTCCCGATTTGTATCCCTTTGATTTCTTTTGCTTCCCTAATGGCTTTGGCTAAAACTTCCAGGACTATACTGAATAGCAATGATGAGAGTGAGCATCCTTGTTTGGTTCTGGATCTTAGTGGGAATGCTTCCTACTTTTACTCATTCAATAGGATGCTGGCCATCCATGGGTTTGTCATAAATTGCCTTGACTGTTTTGAGGAATATTCCTTCTATACCCAATTTGCTTAGAGTTTTCATCATGAAAGTGTGTTGTATTTTATCAAATGATTTCTCTGGATCTATTGAGATAATCATATTTTTTTATTTCTCAGTTTTTTCATGTACTGTATCACTTTGATGGATTTACAAATGTTGAATCATCCCTGAATATCAGGGATAAATCCCACTTGGTCTGGGTAAATGATCGTTCTGATTCTTTGTTGGATTCAGTTGGCTAGTATTTTGTTGAGAGTTTTTGCATCTATGTTCATTAGGGATATTGGACTGTTGCTCTGTTTTTTCTTTTTCAGGTTTAGAAATTAAGGTGAAGTTTGTTTCATAGAAGGAGACTGGGAGATCCCCTCCTTTTTGATTGTTTTGAATAACTTGAGAAGAATTGGAGACAGTCCTTATTTTGAATGTCTCACAGAATTCAGCAATGATTCCATTCAGTCCTGAACTTTTCTTTGTTGGGAGGGTCTTTGTTACTGATTCAATTTCTGTCTTGGTTATTGGTCTGTTTACTTTTTCTATGCCTTTATATTTCTATTTAGGTGGGTTGTATGTGTCCAGGAATCTATCCATCTCTTCTAGATTTCCCAGTTTTTTGGCATACAGCTCTTTGTAGTAATTTCTGATTTTTCCTCTGTGGTGTCTGTTGTTACATTTATTTTTTCATCTAATTTTATTGATCTGAGTCTTCTCCCTCTTTTTTTTTTTGTTAGTTGGGCCAATGATGTATCAATTTTGTTAATTTTTTTTCAAAATATCAGCACATTGTTTCACTGATCTTTTTATTTTTCTTTCAATTTTGTTGATTTCTTTTCTAATTTTAATCATTACTTTCCTCCCACTAATGTTGGGTTTGGTTTGCTATTGTTTTTCTAGGTCCTTGAAATGCATTGACTTTTGTTTATGGATTTGCTTCTGATTACTTCTTTTTTTATTTGACAGACAGAGTTAGACAGAGAGAGAGAGAGAGACAGACAGACAGACAGACAGAGAGAAAGGTCTTCCTTCCATTAGTTCACCCCCTAAATGGCCGCTTTGGCTGGCGTGCTACACCGATCCAAATCCAGGAGCCAGGTGCATCCTCCTGGTCTCCCAAGCAGGTACAGGGCCCAAGGACTTGGGCCATCCTCCACTGCACTCCCTGGCCACAGCAGAGAGCTGGACTGGAAGGGGAGCAACTGGGACAGAACTGGTGCCCCAACCAGGACTAGAAACTGGGGTGCCAGCGCCGCAGGCGGAGGATTAGCATAGTAAGCTGTGGAGCTGGCTGCTTATGATTACTTCTAAGTAATTCTACAATCATTTCTTGAATTCCATTTCTGGAATTTCTTCAATGTCTCCATCTTCACATTCTAGTATTGAAATGTTGTGTTCCCATAAGAGTGGGAATAAGAGAGGGAAGAGATGTATAATTTGGGACATGCTCAAGCTGACTTGCCCCAAATGGTAGAGTTAGAAACATACCAGGGGATTCCAATTCAATCCCATCAAGGTGGCATGTACCAATGCCATCTCACTATTCCAAGTGATCAATTTCAGTTCACAATTGATCATAATGAAGGGACTAAGAGTCAGAGGGAGCACATAAACAAGTCTAGTACCTGCTAACACTAACCGATAGAATAAATAAAGGGGAGAGTGATCCAACATGGGAAGTGAGATACTCAGCAGACTCATAGAATGGCAGATGTCCTAAATAGCACTCTGGCCTCAGAATCAGCCCTAAAGGCATTCGGATCTGGCTGAAAAGCCCATGAGAGTATTTCAGGCATGGAAAGCCAAGACACTCTGGCAAAAAGATCTCTGTGAGTGAGATCCCAGTGGAAAGAACAGGTCTTCAAAGAAGGAGGTACCTTTCTCTGAAGGGAGGAGAGAACCTCCACTTTGACTATGACCGTGTCTAAACAAGATAAGAGTCGGAGAACTCAAGGGGCTTCCATAGCCTTGGAAACTCATGACTGGAGCATAGGGAGATTACTGATGCCATAGACAGGAGTGTCAATTGGTAAAGTCAACAACAGGAGTCACTGTGAACTTACTCCTCATGTAGGATCTCTGTCCTTAATGTGCTGTACATTGAGATTTAATGCTATAATGAGTACTCAAACAATATATTTCACTTTGTGTTTCTATGGGGGTGCAAACTGTTGAAATCTTTACTTAATGCATACTAAACTGATCTTCTGTAAAAAAAAAATTATCAATTCCCAACTTGACTCTCACTGGGATTAAACATGACAATAGGTCTGAACTGATTTCATCATCATTTAAAAAAAATCATCTATTATTTTTCACTTTATGTTTCTGTGTGGGAGCAAACTGTTGAAATCCTTACTTAATGTATACTAAGCTGATCTTCTGTATATTAAGATAATTGAAAATGAATCTTGATGTAAATGGAAGGGGAGAGGGAGTGGGAAAGGGGAGGGTTGTGGGTGGGAGGGATGGTATGGGGGGGAGGCCATTGTAATCTATAAGTCGTACTTTGGAAATTCATATTCATTAAATAAAAGTTAAAAAAAAAAAAGAAATGTTGTGTTCCTTTGGGAGCATCATTTTGTCTTTCTTATTCTTGTTTCCTGAATTTTTGCATTTATGTTAAGCATTTGTGAAGATACTTGTTTTTTTTTTTTCTTTCCCTGTGATGGCTTTTATCTTTGGACTATGCATCTGTGGCTTAGTGGAATGTCTGCTCTTTGAATATTCAGAGGTGTGTGTGGAGTGTGGCCCAGCAGCTCTCTTCAGTGCTCCAGGTTGAGGAGAGTGTCTAAGGTGATACCAAAGTTGGGACTGATAGATCTGCTTTTTGTTTTTTATCCGAGGGGAGCATTTGATCAGCTCTATTCCCTCAGTTTCACGCCCACTTCCTCTCTTCCAATGAGACCAATGCCCAGGTTCTAGCCCCAGTTGGTACAATATTCATCCATGCTGCCTCAAGATCCACACTAAGAATCTGCAGTCCTCAGTGTGAGCACAGATCTTACAGCAATGACCCTCATAAGAGTTCAGGGAGCTCTGAGCATGTGGAGCTGCCCACTGTGACTGCTGAATGACCCAGCTACACCCTACACATGCAGCTACAGTGTTTTCACAGTCTGTTCCGGCACACAAGACTCCCACAGTCATGAGCGCCCAGCCCCTTGTCAATTCTCCCAGCCAGACTCAGGCATTTCCTTTCAGTTGTTTCCTGGACATTTGGACACAAGCTTCAGCAGCTATTACGTGTGTCCAAAATGGTGCCCATCCTCTTTCAGCTAGTTACAGGATACCAGTGTTGGGTGGTCTAAGAGGGAGAATCATTTCCCCCCTCCTTTTTCTCCCCTCTCGGTTGGCAGGTACACTGTCCCCGACTGGGCTCCAAGTGTACTCATTCCCGGCTTTTCCCACAGCTTTATTGCCAGTGGCTTGGGCTGCTGCCATCTGGCTTCACCATAGTCTCCAAAGTTGATGCTGAAGCTGTTGGCTGCTGGGGTCATGAGCTGTGTGTATGCACATCCTCCACAGTGTCCCTATAATTTGAGTGGAGTTTCCTCTGCATTTTTCTCTCTAATTCTTCCCTGAGATTGTACTCTCTCCACTTTTTTTTTGAACTGTCTTCCCCTAGACTAGAGCAGTAAACTCCCTCCCTATTCTGTCATCTTGGACTTTCTTCCATTCCCATTCTTAAAGAAACTCTTTGAGGAAACAAATCATCTGTACTGCCCTCCTCTTTTGTACTGTAGACATCCAAAGTTCACAGGTGAGGTGGGGTATGGGCCACTCAGATCCTTTACCTGGTGTTTCTGTAGTTGAGGAGGTGGTAGGATAAGAAGTGCTGGTCCTGATGTTCAGGACTCCTATTAATATGCAATGGCCTGATCATAGCATCAATCCAGACTCTAAAACAGACCTGGTAGTGGCTGCTTTAGGATATGAATGTTTGCTTACCTCCTACTTCATAGATTGAAATCCTAAACTTCAAGTTAGCAATTTTAGAGGGTGGGAGGTTTGGCAGGCAATTTGATTGTGAATACAAAGCCTTCATGAATGAGATTAGTGCTCTCAAAAAAGATGTCTGGGGAAGCTTTCTTGCTTCTGTCCATTCGAGGATAAAGTGAAGAAATGCTACCTCTGAGAAAACGGGTCCCCACCAGACATTGGATCTGCTGGCCCTTGGACCTTAGACTTTACTACTTCCAGAATGTGAAAGTCAGGAGACATGAATTTCTGTTGTTTGTTAGTTACTCCATATATGGCATTTTCTTGTAGTAGCACAAATGTACTATGGCAAGCTCCTGCACAGAGCAGGTCTATTTCCTTGTCAGAGACTGGAGAAGAATGATCCAGAAGAATGCAGTACTGGGACAGACTCAGGGATGTTATCCTCTATGAACTGGTTGCTTCAAACCTTGTATCTTTGCTGCAAGAAAATGATTGTTTGAAATTTGAAAAGTACAAATAATAGGGTATTTTCTGTATCCTAAAAAATTTGCTAATATTTCATCAGTCACATTTTGTCATCTGACTGTCATTAACAGCCAGCAAAACAAAAAAAAAATCATCTTTGAAAATGAATGCGATGTCTTCCTTAATGAAATTGGGATTCTGTAGAAAGGAAGTGATACCTTTTGGTAGGCAACTATGGTGCTGATTTGATCAACAGCTACCTTCTGCAACATTGCATCCTGTGCCTGCCTCTTCTTTGTTTCACATTGTTGCTAGCACCCAGGTCAGGACCTTAACTGAGTACAGGCTTCCTCAAAAGAAGTGTAGGACACCAATTGCTGTTCTTGGGACTGGTGTGAGAAGCCTTCTTAGCAGTTCTGGGTATGAGAAGTGGTCAAAAGCAATGATGAATAATTTCCTCTGGACAGGATGCTGGAGATGGCATTGTGTCCTAGACCATCTACTTTGTTTTTCATATATTCCTTGTCCTTCTGGCTCTGAACCATGCTGTCCTAGGTTACAAGCTTCTTCTAACAATAACAATGCTAAGACAATCTCATGATGCAGAGAAGAGATGTATATTAAGCATGTTATAACTGATTTTCAAATTCATATCAGAGTATTGAGTTACATAATTTCACTTCTTTTTTAAATATTTATTTTATTTATTTGAAAGACAGAGTTAAAGAGAAAGGTAGATACAGAGAGAGAGATCTTCCATCCGCTGGTTTACTCCCCATTTGGCTGAAATGGCCAGAGTTGCACCAATCTGAAGCCAGGAGCCAGGAGCTTCTTCCAGGTCTTCCACATGGGTGCAGGGGCCCAAAAACTTTGGCCATCTTCCACTGCTTTCCCAGGCCATAGCAGAGAGCCGGATGGGAAGAGGAGCAGCCGGGACTAGAACTGGTACCCATATGGGATGCCAGCGCTTCAGGCCAGGGCGTTAATCCACTGTACCACAACACGGGCCACAGAATTTCATTTATTAAAGGAAGTGTCTACTGATTAAGGAAAGCTAGGTGAAGCACATGCTTCCTCATATTTTATTTTTTACTCCATTACTAAGGTCTTGCTAGGTGGGTTACCTAAGGACTGGCACAGGGATTAGCTGAGGCCACTTTCAGGGGTTCAGTTACTGAATGGATCTCTTGAATGGCCATAGCCTCTATACCTTAGGTGTACCTCTATATCTCCAGGTACTGGAGAGGAATGATCCAGAAGAAGTCTTAGGACTTCTCAATGAAGAACTCCTTTCTTGATTCAGGTAGAAAGACTCCAACATGTGCCATACAGGGAGATCAGAGTCACAGTTTTAATTTAAGGGAACCATATTCTTCATATTTACTTCTCTCTTTTTTTTACTTTTTAAAAAACTTTTTTTTAATGAATATATATTTCCAAAGTACAGCTTATGGATTACAATGGCCCCCCCATAACTTCCCTCCCACCTGTAACCCTCCCCTTTCCTGCTCCCTCTCCCCTTCCATTCACATCAAGATTCATTTTCAATTCTCTTTATATATAGAATATCAGTTTAGTATATATTAAGTAAAGATTTTAACAGTTTGCACCCACACAGAAACACAAAGTGAAAAATACTGTTTGAGTACTAGTTATAGCATTAAATCTCAATGTACAGCACATTAAGGACAGAGATCCTATATGAGGAGTAAGTGCATAGTGACTCCTGTTGTTGACTTAACAAATTGACACTCTTGTTTATGGCATCATTAATCACCCTAGGCTCTTGTCATGAGTTTCCAAGGCTATGGGAAGCCTTTTGAGTTCACCAACTCTGATCATATTTAGACAAGGTCATAGTCAAAGTGGAAGTTCTCTCCTCCCTTCAGAGAAAGGTACCGCCTTCTTTGATGACCTGTTCTTTTTTTTTCTTTTTTTTTGACAGGCAGAGTTAGACAGTGAGAGAGAGAGAGACAGAGAGAAAGGTCTTCCTTTTTGCCGTTGGTTCACCCTCCAATGGCCACCGCGGCCGGCGCACTGCCGCCAGTGCACCGCGCTGATCTGAAGGCAGGAGCCAGGTGCTTCTCCTTGTCTCCCATGGGGTGCAGGGCCCAAGCACTTGGGCCATCCTCCACTGTACTCCCTGGCCACAGCAGAGAGCTGGCCTGGAAGAGGGGCAACCGGGAAAGAACCCGGTGCCCCGACCGGGACTAGAACCCGGTGTGCGGGTGCCTCTAGGTGGAGGATTAGCCTAGTGAGCCGTGGCACCCGCCAGACCTGTTCTTTCCACTGGGATATCACTCGCGGAGATCTTTCATTTACGTCATTTTTTTTTTTTTTTTTGCCAGAGTGTCTTGGCTTTCCATGCCTGAAATACTCTCATGGGCTTTTCAGCCCGATCTGAATGCCTTAAGGGCTGATTCTGAGGCCAGAATGCTGTTTAGGACATCCGCCATTCTATGAGTCTGCTGTGTATCCTGCTTCCCCTGTTGGATAGTTCTCTCCCTTTTTTATTCTATCAGTTAGTATTTTCAGACACTAGTCTTGTTTATGTGATCCCTTTGACTCTTAGTCCTATCATTACGATCAATTGTGAACAGAAATTGATCACTTGGACTAGTGAGATGGCATTGGTACATGCCACCTCGATGGGATTGAATTCGAATCCCCTGGTATGTTTCTAACTCTACCGTTCGGGGCAAGTCAGCTTGAGCATGTCCCAAATTGTACATCTCTTCCCTCTCTTCTTCCCACTCTTATATTTAACAGGGGTCACTTTTCAGTTAAGTTTCAACACTTAAGAATAATTGTGTATTAATTATAGAATTCAACCAATAGTATTAAGTAGAACAAACAAACAAAAATACTAGGAGGGATTAAGTATTAAGTTGTTCATCAACAGTCAGGGCAAGGGCTGATCAAGTCACCATTTCTCATATAGTGTCCATTTCACTTCAACAGATTTCCTTTTTTACTTCTCTTAAAAAATTAAAAATTCACTTGAGAGGCAGAGAGAGAGAGAGAGAGAGAGAGAGAGAGAGGAGAGGGAAAGAGGAAGAGTGAGAGAGAGAGTCAGACAGATTGACAGGGATCTTCCATCTGTTAATTCACTTTTCAGATGCCTACAATAGCCAAGGCTGAAGCTAGGAGCCAGCAACTCAATCCAGGAACCCCACACAGGGGGCAGGGACCCAAATATGTCAGCTATTACCTATATGTTAGTGGAAACTGGAATCAGGAGTGGAGCTGGAACTCCAAATCCAGGTGCTCTGATGTGGAATGCAGGCATCCCAAGAGACATCTTAACTGTTCTGTCAAGCACCCACCCCCATATGCGCTTCTTGAGTAGTCTGAATCAGAGCCTCCCAGATGAGCACACAGGGCTCATAAAGTAAGCTTGCTTCAACATTCTACAAGCCCACATACCCTTTCTCTGTAAGTATTATGTAACCATAGAGTGTCCCCTTACAGTTGCAATTCCAGTCACAGAATATCCTTAGACTTCAGATATGAAGGTACCCTGAGTCTGGTCACTCTCTCACACCCTAATTCAGTGCTTCACACTAAGACCTCAGCCTTAGTTCCTGCATCTGTGGGCTTAGCTGGGGCTGGGGCATTGGCAGTTTTATGGCCATAAAACTGATAATACTCATGTGTAGCCAAGAGTGCAAAGCCTCCTAATCCTAGAGAGAATCTCACCTGTAGCCTCCCTTAACTTCAGTCATAAACAAGCTCCCTAGAATCAGTCAGAACTCATCATGAATTCAGCTACATGCTGACTTCCAACTCTAATGAATTGCTGATGTGATGTCATGCCAGATCAGATGTGCCATCTGCCCCATGTTGTCACAGAGAATACCCACAACTTTCTCTCCATTTGGCCACATATTTGACCTTCAGCTCTGGAACATATACCTCCCTGCTTGAGAGCATAAGCCATCTTCAGTCCCAGAAAAATCACCTCCTATCTCCACTATAAATGGTTTATTAGTTTTTAAAAAAGATTTATTTTATTTATTTGAAAGGCAGAGTGACAGAGAGGTGAGATACAAGGAGAGAGATCTTCCATCTACTGGTTCACTGTCCAAATGGCTGCAATGGATGGGACTGAGCCAGCTCGAAGCCAGGAGCAAGAGGATTCCATCTGGTTCTCCCATGTGGATAGCAGTAGCTCAGTGATTTGGGCCATCTACGGCTGATTTCCCAGATGCACTAACAGGGAGCTATACTGGAAGTGGAGCATCCAGGACCAGAACCATTGCTCCAATATGAGATGTCAGCATCATAAGTGCCAGTTTGATCCCAAGCCTAGACCCAAAGTTACTCTGTAATTGTGGTGATATAGTTTCTATGTTGTTGTGACCACTCCTAGACTCTTCTATAGTAGAGGACTATACACTTGATAAATCGTAAATTTATAACCCAGGAAATGAATTAAATCCAGGACTCCAGCCTCAGTCCAATTTCAAATTCTGGCCATAAACTAACAATACTGCAACATACAGACTTCTGCCCTTGGGTAACTGCAAATTGAAAAATCACCGTAATTTTTTAACTGAAAATTGGGATATGGACATATATCAAGAACCCAGTACAGGTTCCAGCGCTGTGGTGTAGCAAGTAAAGCCACCGCCTGCAGTGCCAGCATCCCATATGGGCACTGGTTCTATTCCCGGCTGCTCTATTTCCAATCCAGCTCTCTGCTATGGCCTGGGAGAGCAGTAGATGACCCAAGTCCTTGGGCCCCACATGGGAGACCCAGAAGAAGCTCCTGGCTCCTGGCTTTGGATCGGCACAGCTCCGGCCATTGCAGCCAATTGGGGAGTGAACCAGTGGATGGAAGACCTCTCTCTCTGTCTCTCTCTCTCCTTCTCTCTGTGTAACTCTGACTTTCAAATAAATAAATAAATAAATAAATAAATCTTAAAAAAGAGAAACTAGTACATTGAGTCTCAAGTATTTGTCTCCCAATTCAACAACTATTAGTTCACAGCCATTCTTATTTCATTCATTTACTTCCTTGCTCTTATTTCCTTGCTTTAATGGATTATTTTGAAGGATACACAGACATCATCATATGCTATCATCTGTATGTCTTTTGGTTTGTATCTCTAAAGTGTTAGAGTTCTTTTAAAAAAGATTAACAAGTTATGACCATGGTACAAATACCACACCTTAAACTTAGCAAAAATTCTTTATGCACTAATACCTAGTAAGTGCTCATGTTTCTCCAGATTTTTTTAAAGATTTATTTATTTGAAAGTCAGAGTTACACAGAGAGAGGAGAGGTAGAGAGAGAGAGCGAGGTCTTCTATCTGATGGTTCACTCCCCAATTGGTCGCAGTGTCTGGAGCTGTGCTGATCCAAAGCCAGGAGCCAGGAGCTTCTTCTGGGTCTCCCATGTGGGTGTAGGGGCCCAAGCACTTGGGCCATCTTCTACTGCTTTCCCAGGCCATAGCAGAGAGCTGGATTGGAAGTGGAGCAGCTGGGACTTGAACTGGTACCCATATGGGATGTCGGTACTTCAGGCCAGAGTGTTAATCTGCTGTGCAACAGTGCCAGCCCCTCTCCAATTTTCTATATATAGATATTCTCAGCTTGTTTGATTCAAATAAGTTCTTTCGTTATTAGTTAAATAAGTTGTACTTTGCTCTTTGTTCATATGTTTCTCATTTTTACTCTATAGGTTTCCTACCTGTCATTATTGTTATTGCACTTTTGTTGCTGTTATAGGAACTATTAAGTGCCAACTACTAAACCCTAAGTGTGGGGTCATGCTGATCCTTAGTTCTGGTCACGGCTGCACCAGCACGAATTGTCTCACATAAGTAAGGCTCTGATCACAAGGGGTGCAAGCCAGGGAGCTTGTAGGGTATCCCTTAGCACAGTCACTAACTACATAACTATCCTCCAACCAGTGAGGGATGTGTCATCTTCACAGTAATGGCCAAATACTGTGTTTGTCATGATCATCCTGTCTTCTCACTGCTTCCTAACACAGGGTCATGGAAGCAAAGATGAGTTCAAACAGCCTTTGTTTACACATGAAAAAACCTAAAATGACATGCACAGAACAGGCTCTTGCTGTCCCTGCCCACTCTTGGTCTAGCTACAGAGAGAAAGTTCACAAGACACAGGTTTCATACTCCAGAACAACAGTCACTAAAGTGGGATATTAAGTACCAATGTCACTCTTTGTAGGAGTTTAGAGAAGGGAAGGAGATCTAAGCCTCTCCCAGAGTGTGGGAGAAGCATACAGATAGCTTCCAACTCTAATCTCCTGGTGATGAGGACTTGACTGTTTCTATGAACAGCTAGTTTATATTTGAGTGCTTGGAGTTTTGAAGCTTTTGGCATGATTAGTGTTGAGTGAAGTAACAAAAACAGCATCTTCAGCAACTCCTATTGCCTTCAGAGAATGATGCTCAGAGTTTTTGGCTGATATTCAAGTCTCTGCCCATCATATCCCAGCCTGTTTTGACAGCCACATCTTCCTCCCTTCTTCTGGAATCTTAAGTCAGACTGAGCTCCTTGCTGCTTCCCAAACAGGCCGTGTGCTTTCCTACTTCCTTGCATCTGCTCATATTGTTCACCTTCTTGGAATGCCCTTTCCACAGCCCTGCCTGTGCATATGCCACCTAAAACTCAGGGTGAAAGAGCTCAGATAAAACAGGAACTGTTAAGAAGCAGCAGGAGGTGGGTCAGCTTGATCACAAGGCAAAAGAAAGATTTGTTCAAAATGACCTGGAGCTTGGTACTAGAAAGTTCCTGGACAGCTGGACATCTGGACAAGGAGCATGAGTCAGGAGAGACCTCATTCTGACCTGATGCCTCACTATGGCTCAACTCTTCCATAAGGAAAACTTGATGAAAATATGTTGGGCAAAATTATATGTGCTCATTTCTTAACATAGCATTCAGAGTTAATAGTAGAAACCATTTGTTTGGTTTGAATTTCTCTAGTTTTTAGATATCATTTTTCTCTCCCAAACTAGGTCATTTGAATTATCTGCTGATAGTTCAAATCTGTAGATAATTTGCTTTTACTCACATTCCTAAGAACTAATTACCTGTACATATAAAATGATGAAATCTCATTATATTTTCTTTTAAAACTCTGACATGCATTTAATTACATTAGTCAATTATTACTGTACATGCTGAGGATTTGCTATTGACCAGCTCGTGCTGGAATATTTACTGCACAGATGTGTTACTTTAATTAAACAAATGTGATTACACACATATCAATTTTTATTTGGTTTCAAAGCCCAGAATCTAAAAGTGATGCAGTTGGCAGAGCTGTGTGGTGTGATGCCGGTTCCCAGGAACGCAGCAAGAGGCTTTTTACTGAGGGAACGCTGAGTGCCTGCAACTCTGCATGGGAAACTTCAGCCATAAGTAGGTTTTTGTCACTATGTAAGTGCCATTGAGTGAACCCAAGAAGGGAACAAACAAACCAGCTTTGGATCTTCTTCGTGCTTCTTCAGTACTGTTCTCTTCTATATAGAAATGTGGCGCTGTGCTTGGAGACCCTACAGGGAAACTAATGCAGAAGTTTAGCCATTTGAGAATGGGAATTGCTTGGAATTGGTCCTTGGTTAAATAGACCAGATGGTATTTATTTTTAAAATTAAAGAAGAAATGGGACAACTTTAGAACAATGGACTTGATCTTTTGGGCACTTTTCTGCCATATCGTAACAGCATCCCACCATACCATGAGATTAACATCTAGAAGGATGACATCTCTCAATGCCTAGTTCCAATCAAGCAGTTCTGAAGGACAACAATGGGAAGACTTTGCTTTACAAACTGGAGAAATGCACAATTCTCTCCAGCTCCTGGTATTATGACTAAAAATATCAGATACCAAATAACTACCTTGAACACTGATAAGAATGATATACCAAACCATTGATCAACAAACACTTACTGACCACTGTATGAACTGGTTCCTTGTGGGCACAAACAGCAAGTCAGGGACTCTGTCTAACTGAGTGCTGATGGCTATTTTCTTTAGTCTTACACACAAGGCACCACTGTGTTTGTTCTCCAGGGTTTTTCCTCTCTGGGCCTCATGATCAAGGCACCTGAAGAACAAATTCAATTGTCTAAGTCAACCCAAAGTTTTGCTTGAATTGTCTCCAGGTCTTTTTGATGTAGACAGCATCTCTGAGAATGTGGTTCAGGAACAAATGTAATGGAACATGCTTGGATTCCCAAACTAGTCCTGAATATTGAGAGCATGCCAACTATTGTAAGAGTGGAGTGAGTTTTGCTGAAGGGGAAGTAGCAAGTTATAAAGAATGAAGATGGCCCTGCTGGGAAGTGAGACTGAGCTAGACACACAAATCAGGCACTGTCCCCAACTGTGTATAGCTTTAGCCTCTTCTCCCTACAGCTCCTCATCTAATGGTGAGGATGTAACCCACATAAGTCTTATTATAGAGATTGTGTATAACAGCCATACTCATACATGTGTGATGCTCAGAACATAATAGGGCCTCAGGAAACTGCTATTGGAAATGGTGTGGATGACAGAATTTGTGTGGCACATGTTGGTTATTGGAAGATTGTTTCTGTTCAATTTGCCAATGCCACTGCTGCCTTTAGCATGTTGTGTACTACTGGCTATTTCAATCATAAGAAGAAAGCTTATGATGAATATATTTGCAGTTTCAAAAGAAGGAAGATTATCTGGCTCAGCCCACTTGAAGAAAAATAACTGTACAATGTCTTTCAGCTATTAAAGTGGCAGAGTTAGGTGTCAAACTCTGATCTTCTTACTTTAAGTTAAGTGCTCCTTACATCACATTTCTTTATGTGATGACTGTTGTACATCATCCATAGAGATATGCATTTAACAAGAGGGATGTAGGAAAAAGCAAATGATTAACTCAAACTAACAGTGACATTTCAGGGACTATTGTCTTACCAGGTGAGATACTGTTGGGAAAATACTGGGCTAAATGTGTCTTCCTGATAACTCTTGGATTATCATGCAGAAGTTGCTATCTTTCCTATGTAGTTGACTTGGGTTTTCCGAACTATGGCTTGAAATATGATTCCTTCATCCAGAAAGGTACTGTAGCAACCTTCTCCAGGCTCCACATTCTCTCTTCTTCATCCTGAGTAGCGATAAGCATTTCAGTGTGTGCCAGGAAGTAAGTACATTTGAGAGGACAGTCTGGGTCTAACTAGACTAGCTGATTCATAAGACATGGCTTCCATCTTGGTTTTGCCTTTAAATTGCTAAATACCCTTAGCAAGCATATAAAATTATCTGAGCCTCAGTTCCTTTGTCAGTAAAATTGATATAGTTCTTTTTTTAAAAGATTTGTTCATTTGAAAATCAGAGTTACACAGAGAGAAGAGAGGTAGAGAGAGAGAGAGGGAGAGAGGGAGAGAGAGAGAGGTCAAGAGGTCAAGAGAGAGAGAGAGAGGTCTTCTATTCCTATGGTTCACTCCCCAGTTGGCCGCAATGTCTGGAGCTGTGCAATCCGAAGGAGCTAGGAGCTTCTTCTGGGTCTCCCACATTGGTGTAGGGGCCCAAGAACTTGAGTCATCTTCTACAGCTTTCCCAGGCCATAGAAGAGAGCTGGATGGGAAGAGGAGCAGCCGGGACTTGAACCAGCACCCACATGGGATGCCAGTGTTTCAGGCCAGGGTGTTGACCCACTGTGCCACAGCGCTGGCCCCTTTATATAATTCTTAACCCATAGTTTTGCTGTAAAGATAAATTGATAGTGCAATATTGTATTGAAATACCATAGATGCCCAAAACAGCTGAGTCAAATATACTTTTTTCTTTTTCTTTCTCTCTTTCCTTTATTTTTGTTCATAATTTCATCTGTCATGGTAGAGTGTACAAGCAACTTCTGGATTTTCACTACTTTCACAGTTTGGTACAGGGAATCAGCAGGTAACATAGTTGTTGAGCTCTTTGCTTTGGCTATGATTTGTCTCTACTGTATCTCAGGTTCCAGAGATCTGATCTGTCAAGGTCTCCACTGCTTAGGGTGGCAAAACTGGCACTAGGCTCTGCTGACTGTTCTTCTCCAAGATTACATAGATCTCGGCCCAGGCCCAACCCCTCACCTCAGCCCCACCCAGCTCCCTGGCTGCTAATCTCATCCTTTTGCTAGGGTCAGTTATAATTAAAACCAGATTTGTAGGAAGAAACATGCACACAGGAAGATACATAGCCAAAGCCTGAAACTGCTTATCTGAAAACAGGTTTCCCTTCCTTCTGCTCTCGTTCTTCAGTCTTACCAAGAGCTGGAGTAGGGGGTGGATAGAAGAAATGGGATTTGCACCATGTGTGTTTAGGCAAGGTGCTTCTGGGTAAGTGAAAGACAGACAAGCAATCACTTCCGCCTCACTCCCTCCTGGGCAAGCTCAAGCTGGCAGCTGCAGACCACCTGAGTGAGGTTCAGCCCAGGGGACACTTGGGCCTTTCTCCCTTGGGATGGGTCATTGACGGTTGAACCCTGTACCATGGGGGGTGAGGGCTGGGCTGCTGGCCCACTGTACCTCATTATGTATTCCTTCATTGTTTCCTATGCAAATTAAGTTAATGAGAATTAGGAACATAATGGAGCCCATTCACCGTTCTAGTCGCTGGAAAATGGGTTTGACTACCAATTTTCCATTACAGCTGTTTTGTAATTACCGTGGAATACTCTGAATTCTAATGGAGACGCTGAGCTGCCTGACAGCCTCTCCACTTTTTTTTTTTGTTAGGGGAAGGTCTTACAAAAAGAAAAGGAAACTGAAATCCTATAACAAAAGCATTTCTAGCAGAATGTCTAGGTTTGGCTCTGGTGGTGGAGACTTCCACTACCATAGGAAGGCCTGTTTCTCTTGCTGTGTTTCCTGACCTTGCTGTGGTAAGATAGCTGACTGGCAGTGGCAGAGTCTTCCCTTGCTTTGCAGGCAAGCAGAGCCAACTTTGGGGTTATATTCAGCCAGGAGCCATCCCTTGAAGTAGGCCAGGGTGGCCCAGCACAATAATGCACTGCTCTGTGTTTTATCTGACCCCCACTCACCTCTCTGGCCTAGGAGCTTAACCACATATACATCCTTCTTCACCTGTTGCTAAACTCTGAACACTTGGGAGTATAGGAGTAGTCTCAGTCCCTCCAGGCTGCTCTAGCAAGGTGCTATAGATTGGGTGGCTTATACACAGTACAAATTTATTTCTTACAGTTCTGGAGTCTGGCAAGTCCAAGACCAAGGCCCCAGCAGACTCGGTGTCTGACAAGGGCTTGCTTCCTGATTCACAGATGCCTGTGCTCTCACTGCAATTTCACATGGCAGGAGTGAGGAACTCTTCCTGGGCCTCCATTATAAGGGCTCTAATCCTAATCCCAAATACCTCATCACCTTCAGAACCCTGTCTCCAAATAACATCACACTGCATTTGAAAAGGGACACACAAATAGTCCATAGCATTCCATTTTGTCCCTCTCCGCCACCCAATTCATGTACTTCTCACATATTATCAACTCAAAAGACGAAGGTCTCATCAAAATATCATCTAAACCAGATATGGGAGAGACTCCAGGCATGAGTCATCCTGAGGCAAATTGCTCTCCAGCTGTGCATCTCTGAAATCAAGCATGTTATGTACTTTCAAAATACAATGGGGGGATTGGCGTCAGATAGAAAATCCCATTCTGCGAGGGAGAAACAGAAAAGCAGGAAAGAGGAACAGGTCCTGAACAAGTCCAAAACCCAAAAAGGCAAATTACATTAGACTTCAAGGCTCAAAAATGATCCTTTTTGGCTTGATGTTCTGTCATTCGGGCCCACTGGGCTGAGAGGTTTTCTTTCTAGACACACTGTGGGTGAGGGTCCGGTCTTCTGGACCTACTTGAGGCAGGCGGCTTGCCCCTGCTGCTTATCCAGGCTGAGTTGAGCCTCCAGAGCTCTAAGTGGCCCTGTCCCCATAACTTTGGGCACTTATTACATCACAGTTCTCATGGGCCAAGTTGCATGCCTCTGACTTGCCCAGGCTCCGATCTCACATTGATGGCAATCCTTGTCTAGATTTTTATGGGTGCCTGGGCCCATGGATCCCCCTGGGTATTGCCTTAGTGAGGGATATCTGCAGGCATATCCCCAGTTGCATCCCCATAGCTCCAGGTGGGTGGAGGGAGTCATGACCACAGAGCTTTGTTGAGAGCAGGACACCTTCCCACTAGGGCCCACAAGAGTCACGCCCGGGGTGGTTGAGGAGTGCAGGGTGGAATAAGGAGAATGGGCTCAGTGATATCAGGGCAGTGCTCACTGAGGTCCCACAAGTGCATGTGGCTCCTCAGGTGACATTCATGTCTTTTCATGGTCTTATAAAATAACACTTGGCTTTTTTGAGAGAATTGACTAGTTATTTAGTCATACTCTTAGTAGTTTTTTCCCCAAAGTCTTTCTCATTCTTTTCAACATGGATGGGCTGATAATGTTCCAGTTCTTTAAGTTTTGCTTCCCTTTTGATTAACAATTCTGTCTTTAAGTCATTTCTCTCTTCTCACATTTTGCTATAAGCAGCCAAGAGGAACCAGACCTCTCCTTCAGCACTTTGCTTGGATAATTTCTCAGCCAAGTATCCAGTTTCATTGCTTGAATACCTTCCTCAAAATACTAAGCTATGTGCACAATTCATCCAAATTCATCCTTTATAATAAGGATGACCTTTCCTCCATCATCTACCAATAAATCCCCCATTTCTATCTGAAACCACATCAGGCTGGCCTATACCATCCATATTTCTATGAGCATTGTATTCAGAATGACTTAGATTTTCTCTAAGAAGACGGAGGCTTTCTCTACAGCTCTCCTCTCCTCTTTCTGCATCATTCTAGGATTGCTCTTAATGATCTGTTCATAGCCATGTAAGCTTTTCCTAGCTTGTATCTCAAAACTCTTCCAGACTCTACCCATTATCCAAACTTATTTCCACATTTCTTTTTTTTTAAAGATTTATTTTATTTATTTGAAAGACAGAATTACAGAGAGAGGTAGAGACAGAGAGAGAGGTCTTCCATCTGCTGGTTCACTCCCGAGGTGGCTGTATCAGCTGGAGCTGCACTGATCTCAAGCCAGGAGCCAGGAACTTCTTCTGGGGTCTCACATGCGCGTTCAGGGGCCCCAAGCAGTTGGCCATCTTCCACTGCTTTCTCAGGCCATAACAGAGAGCTGGATTTGAAGTCAAGCAGCCGGGACTTGAACTGGTGCCCATATGGGATGCCAGCACTACTGGTGGTGGCTTTATCTTCTATGCCACAGCTTTCCATATTTCAAGGTATTAATTATATCAGCAACCCACTTCTCAGAACTAATTCTGTCTTAGATTATGCAGGCTGCTGTCACAAAGTCCTGAGACTGGGTAGCTCACAAACAACAGAAATTTGTTTCTTATGGTTCTAGTGGTTGGGAAGATTGAGTATCAGCAGATTTTCTATCTGGTGAAGGACAGCTTCCTGGCTCATAGATGGCCATTTTCTCAGCTTTCTCATGGTAAAGGAGCAGGGCCTCCCTCTGGGACCTCCTTTAAAAGGGCACTCATTCCATTCATAAGGATCCTGCCCTCATTACTTAATCAGTTCCTTCAGGACCCGAAGGTCTCACGTCCAGAAAACTCACATTTCAGATTAGCTTTCAATATTTGAATGTGGTATGGGGAAAGGAGCATAAACAGTCAGTCTATAGCAGATGTAGTCCTTGCCTTAACGATGCCTTCTTTTTTAGCAGCAGCAAAGATGTGACCAAAGTTTGGTAAAGCTTCTCTGAGCCCTCTTCACCACAGCTCAGCCTTGGCTCCCGTCCTTGCTGACGTGGCATAGAAAGAATCCTGTTAAGTTGGCTTAGAGAGAAAGAATCCACACATCACTCTGTAGCCCAACATCTGATCATCTTTGATATCTGGCCAATTCATCCATCCCCCACTCTTGATATCTGTTTCCCTTGACCTGCTTTCAGCAGGAATCCTGTTAGGTCAGAATTTTCCTGCCTTCAATGTCAAAGTCTCCTCTAAAGTGGAACAAGCTAATGGATATGAACTACCATTCCAAGGATCTGCTTAAAATTTAGACTTTAAGAGCGACAAATAAAGAGTCCTCTTTGTGATTTTAAAAAAATTCCATCCATCTACCTCCTATCCCTTCCCTGCTTATTGGCTGTAAATCTCCACTTGTCCCTACTGTAATCATAGTTGAACTCTGTTCTGCAATAAGGTCCCTTTTCTCCTATTGCAGTACCTGAATAAAATCCATCTTTACTGCTTTAATTTCTAATAAAAATTAGAACCAAGAACTCCAGGAGAAAGGACATGTTAAGAGTTTTATCAGTTCACAAATTCCATTAGTCCAAAGTGATTGGACCAGGGGAATCAGGGTGAAGCTGGACTGACAACAGTGAGCACTGTGGAAGGATCACGGGAGACCATTGTGTAATGTGGTGCTAAAGAAACAAGATTCTTGGGACCTGTGTTGTGGCATAGTGGATTAAGCCACTGCCTGCATATGGGCGCTGGTTCAAGTCCTGGCTGTTCCCGTTCTGAGCCAGCTCCCTGTTAAAGTTCCTGGCAAAGCAGTGGAAGATGGCCCAAGTCCTTGGACCCCTGCAACCACATGGAGATCTGGAAGAAGCTCCTGGCTCCTGGCTTCGGCCTGGCCCAGCCCCAGTTGTGGCCATTTGGGGAGTGAACCAGTGGATGGAAGCTCTCTCTCTCTCTCTCTCTCTCTCTTTTCTCTCTCTCTCTCTAACTCTACCTTTCAAACAAATAAAATAAATATTTTTTAAAAACAAATCAAGATTCTTGTCTTAAGCCTTCTTAATCAGATGAGAGGCATTATGATGGTTTAATTTAGAATATTCTGGATGCAGTGTGGAGAAGGGATTTGGACATGGGTGTCTTGAGGTGGTGTTGTCTTGGTTATAGGATATGTAAAAGCCAGATAAAGAGCCATAGCACTTACACACTTTTCCTTACTGATGAAGGGTCAAGAGGGTTTGAACTAAAGGGGTAACAGTTGGTATGGAGAAAAGCGAATGGAACAGGAAGACATTTAGGAGGTAGAACCAATGGGTTGGATGACTAATTGGATATGTGGTATTGTAGGGTGGAAGGGGACTTTGAGTGTTTCTCCTTGATGATTGAGTGGGAAAATTTACCTAGATAATAAGAATGCTGAGAGCTAAAACTGATGAAGAGTATAATATGTTCCAGGCACTTCTGTTTTACATGTAGAGCTTTTTATATTTGCAATAACCTAATGAGATAAGGTAGCTGAAGGAGTTGACATACAAAGAAGTGAAAAAAAAAACTTGTCTGGGACATCCCAGTTGGGAAATGGTTAGAGTCAGGGCTCAAAGCCAGGTGGTTTAATTCCATAAACCAGGTGTATCACTCTGGGAAAAGATATTTTCTCTGGGTTGCTTGTGTGTGTGTGTATGCGTGTGTGTGTGTGTGTGTGTGAGAGAGAGAGAGAGAGAGAGAGAGAGAGAGAGAGAGATCTGGTGTGTGAGTTATATTTGGAACTCTATCCAGTAGGTATCCTGAGAGGTTGTATAAACAGGCTACAGTTTAGGAAGGAGGACTGGACTTAAAATACATGTTTGTCAGCTCTTAGTGTGCAACACATGGAACTGTACTGAATTTCCTAGGAGAGGAAAGAGAGGAGCACTGGACAACTCTGGTGTTTGTAGGATGGAATCTAGAGAGGGACTTCACAGAAAGCACTGAGAGAGAATACCCCAACATTAGAGCGAAAGCTAGTTAGGTGAGCAGTTTCTTTCCCTTCCCTTAGGTCCTCTGGGCCCTGAGCTGAGTGTGTGTCTTAGGTCCATGATTCAGGGGCCTGTTTGCTATAGAAAAGCCTCATCACTGGGATCCAGGTAAAGAACTCAAGGGAAGATATAGTAACACTTCAAGTCCCTGGAATTTAGCAAAAATAGTAAGGATGCATTTGTTTGGTTTTCCATCCAAGAAATAGCCTCTGAAACGAGCACCAGGACAGGGAGATGGCAAAATTTTAATAGTGCTAGCTCTTTGCAAAACTCAGGAAGGAGATGCACTAATGAAATGCCCACTTTGAAGGGAGAGGGCATATGATCCTGTACATATAGATTCCCAGATAGCAGCAGGAGATAAAATGATCCTGACCCTGGTGAAACCAGGGTCACAGGGATATATTGTCTATGGGCCTGAAGAGTTATTGTGTCACTTGACCCAGATCATGGCCACGGTCATTAGCAGGTCAGGCCCTGGTCCATTTAAGCAAGGTATTGATGGTTTACCTATTTGTTTATTCAACACAGTTATTGAGCACCTGCAATTTTACCCATGCTGTATTAATTGCTGAGGATACAGAGGAGTTAATGAATGTAAAATGTTTACAATAGTGCTCAGTGCCAATAACTGCAATAAATATTTACTATTCCTGATACATACAGTTCTCAGTTTATGCTTTCTCTTTGAATATATACAGAGGTTATTTTCTCTCTCTCTGAGAACTTGATTGATTTCCATGATGGGTCATCGAGACAGATCTTCCATCTAATGCTTGACTAATTACTGTAATTTATTTTGCACTTATGTGCCAGGAACTGTGCTGCATACTTGAATTTCATGAGTTAAGATTAGATGCAGCTGCTTATAGCAGAAGAACACATCTGATTTCTTTACATCATATGAAAGATGTCTGGTGGCAGCAGTCAGAGCTGGTATGGTGGTTCTACAGAGTCATCAGGAACCCAGCAATTTTTCTACTATTTTGTTTCACTAGTTGGAAGGGAGGCTGAGAAGTGCAGTATTTAGCTGGGAGCATAATAAAAATAAGACTATTTCCAAGAAAAGAGGTGAGAAGTGACAGTGAGTAGTGTCCTGAGCCTCTTTGATCTGAGAATCTGAATCTGTCAGAAGCCAGAAGATGACCTTGCCTTTGGATCCCTGTGTTTCTTGGAAGTATGAATACATTTAAAGATGCCAACTCCTTGCTCAAAAATGGCTTCAGGGAGACACTGGGCTCTTCTCAGACCAGTTGCGGGGTGTCTGGCAAGATGGCATGTACATCTAGGAATGAATTTCGAAGACTATCCCAGAAAAATGTCAAATGTCTAAAGATAAGATGTTGCCCAGACCTGGTGGTTCTGTTTACCACTGCTCCCGCCATCTAGGGATGGAATTCTGCTCTGTGTCAGAAGGGAGACAGATGTCAGCATGAAAAGGAAAGAAACCCAGGCCTGTGGCCACCTCTCACTAGGACCTAATTCGCACTCAGGGAACATTTGATCCTCTGGGCTCTGAGGAAGTTTAATTGAAATGCAAAAACCAAAGGTCAAAACCATGTAAAATTTAAAGGCCATTTTTACTATTTGACAAGGAACAAATTGTAACTTTATATTGCTTTTAGATGCAATTTTGTTCAGTGAAATTAGATTGTACTCAACTAAAGCACCTTCTTTAGAGCTTTTAGATTAAATATTAGAACTTATTAGAGGGACCTTGATTTCGTCAGTAAATACCAAGGAAAATATTTGGTGGGAAATGCAGCTGCCTAATTTGCATTAATACAAACGAGAACTATTAAGCTTAGTTGATTAGCATATTCATATGTACTGTAGTCTCCATTTAAAATAGATTCTGCTACATTCTGATTACAAACTCAGTGTATGTATAACACTGTGAACCAGCCTTGGCAACTGTGTGCTGTTGACCGAGGGGAGGGGCCCCTGTGGGAGGTAATTTTTGAACAGAACACTGGCCTCAGGATCCTTTCCGTAAGCTGGTATCCTGCAGAGCCTGCCTGGTCTCCAAGTCTCCAAAAAGCAGATGAACTGACAGAGGTAACCCAGGATACAGCCTGGACTCCTAGGAGAAAGATGTGTCACAACAAAGGTGTGTGTGTGTGTGTGTGTGTGTGCACTTCAATGGAATTTAAAAAGAAGTTTATTTGGATGCAAAACTTTTCAAATCCACGCAACAGGTTTATTGTAATGCACATTCCCTTGAACTTCTTTGAAGTACCTTTATATTTGCCTGTTTCTTCATTGGCTCAGTGCATGCTTCGTGTGTGCCTGTTGTACTGCAGGCACTGAGGCTAGTGCTGGGATCATATGTTGTTTCTTCAGAAAGCTGGAGGACCTGGATCCTGATTTGTCAAAGGTGGGGCAGATCTTCTGGGTTCCCACCTGACTCTGTGCCCTGCTCCTTTCATCACTGGAGTGTTGCCTCTCCAGCTGGGGGCCATGTTGCGCAGGGTAGAGCTGTGAGGGTGCCCCTGCTCTCATAAACCCTGCTGATGATCCTTGGAAGGGCATTTTGGGTTCCCCTTCCCCCTAAGTGCATTCCTCCTGAGTTTCCTCTTTCTGCTGCCATGACTGGAGGTGCCTGGAGTAGGTCAGCCAGCAGCAAATTTGTACTTGCATGGGAAATTGCATATTGCTTACAACTAAGGTAGCTGCCCCTTCACATTTAAAAGTCAGTGCCCTGTGTGGAGGACACAGGCATTGCTTGTCCACGTGTCTGCCCAGGCCCCAGAGCTCCCAGAGCAGATGCATGTTGTGGAGTCCTTTGGAGGTAGTGGGTGATACTGGGCACCCCCAGGAGGGAGAGGAGGCAGCAAAATCCTCCCTTTCCCAATGACTCAGTTTATTTACTTTGCTTTTTGTGCTGTCATCTTTCTGAGACCCAAGGTGTGAAACTCTGGAATTGTGGTCCTGGAAAACCATCATAACCCTGATTTTAACCTAATGTCAAATAAACCAAAGCTTAAGGGAGTCCTGAGACCTGCCAAAGTAGTGTGGTCTAATCCAGTGCCCCGCTTTCTCAGCCTCAGACCAGTGTGTGATTCCTAAGGTTCCTTTTGTCTCCCTGTGTCCCAGCTGCCCTCTGCCAGGGCATGGTGATCGCTGGGAAGAGGCTTGCACACCTTGTGAGCAGACAGACAAAGGCCTTGGGCTCAGTGAGCTTATGGTCTAAGGAGGCCAGTAAGGTCACGAGGAGGTAGGCACACCTGTTCTGAGGAAGGGTGTGGCTAGGCCCAGGGAGGAGAATGACCAGATCATTGTCCTAAGAGGAGTGTGAGGAGGCATGTTTGGTGAGTAGACATTTGAGCATCTGGAGGAAATGAGTAATGAGACACAGGCTGGGGAAAAAGTGTTCCAGAGAGAGGCAGAGGACATGACTGGTGGGGGTGGGCTACAGTGTGGTCCAAGTGGTGCTCAGAGAAGTAGCATGGAGGGGACAGGAGCAAGAACTAGAAGCAAGTGAGGGTGGTGGGAGGACGACTTGTAATTTATTATCCGGTTAGGGCCATCATTAGTAAAAGGAGTTGCTGTTAGTAATTCTGCTGGGTCAGCCATCAGCGACAGAACCTGGGCTAGGTGGGGGCGCATGGCCACCGGCCCAGGGACAGTGACTGTGAGAAGCATTTAGCAGGGCAGGGAAGCAGCGAGACGTCAGCTCTGCACTCTGAGTTCTGGGAGGGGAGCGGCTGCTATATCATGAGTAGTGTGGGTGGGGACGGGGAGGCTGAGTGAGAGGACACCTGAGCTGAGCCCCCTAGGGGAGCGAGAGCGTGGAGACAGGATGTGCTGTTGGGCATCCTGAGGTTAGCACTCTGCTTCTGTGGCTCACCAGCGTCAACGATCAGGCCCAGCTGCAGGTGTTTGTGCAGTTCCCCTTCCTTCCAGGGTGAGGAAGCGGAAGGCAAACAGTGTCAGGGCCCTTGGGGAGGTGGGAGAACACCACCGACAATCACAGATGATGTGCAATGACCAGGCCTCTCCTAAGTGAGGACCAACTTGGGGTCAGGATTCTGGGTCACATCCAGTTTCTGCCACTTCCTTCTTTGGTCTTTCTGAGCTTTTGTCTCTAACACTGAGCATGCCCCAGCCTTCACTTGTTTAAGGATTAAGTGGGATGCATTATGTGAACAATTCATGAGGACCCAGCTCATTGTCGAAATACAGTACAATCAGTGCTTGTTTTTTGAAAGATGGAGCTCCTATCTGCTGATTTAGTCCCGACGATCTGCAATGACTGGTGTGGGGCCAAGCTGAAGCTGGGAGCCAGGATCTCAATCCAGGGCTCCCATGTGAGTGGCAAGAGCCCAGTCACCTGAGTCAACACCATTGCCTCCCAGGGTCTGCATGAACAGGAAGCTGGAGTCAACAGCTGGATGTGAAACCCAGGTACTGTGGCATAGGCCGCCAGGTCCTGAGCAGGGGCTTCCTTGCCATGCAAGTTGCTTTCCCCAGGCCCCTGTATATCTAAGCTGAAACAGATGTGGGGTTTATTTTCTAAAGGGAAAAAGAAAAATGAGGGTTGCTGGCTTTGTGTGTTGCAAGTAATGTCGTGGCTTGCGGTGCCAGCATGCTGTGTGGGCACTGCTTTTTATTTTTTTAAAAGACTTATTTTTATTTATTTGAAAGAGTAACAGAGAGAGGTAGAGACAGAGAAAGAGAGAGGTCTTCCATCCACTGATTCACTTCCCAAATGGCTGCAATGGCTGGAACTGAGCCTATCCAAAGCCAGGAGCTTCCTCTAGGTCTCTCACGTGGGTGGCAGGGGCCCAAGCACTTGGACCATCTTCTGCTACTTTCCCAGGTGCATCAGCAGGAAGTTGGATAGGAAATGCAGCAGCCAGGGATGGGATGCCATAGGTTATGCTGGTACTGCAGGCGGGGGCTCTAACCCACTGTGCTACAGCTTGGGCTCTGGTTTGAGTCCTGGTTGCTCCACTTTCGATGTTGCACCAGCTAATGGCCTGGGAAAGCAGCAGAAGATGGCCCAAGTGCTTGGGCCCCTGCCACCCACGTGAGAGACCTTGAAGAAACTCGTGGCTCCTGGCTTCCATCTGGCCCAGTCCCAGCTGTGGGGGCCATCTGGGGAGTGACCCAGCAGATGGAAGACTTCTCTGTTTCTCCCTCTCTATTCCTAACTCTGATATTCAAATAAGTAATCAAGTCCCCCCCCCCCCCCAAAAAAAAAATGAGGACAGAGAAAATAGTCTTTGCTGGTGGGTGTTCAGGGAATTTAACTCCTCTGTGGCTTCCAGCACAAGGATGGTGGAGCAAGAAGGCAGGAATTCCTGTTTGCACACAGCGTTGTGCTGAGTCAGGGACGCCCGCCCTCCTCTCCTTGAGGAAGGCCAGCTCCCGGTCTGCCTCTCCAAGCGGCCTGCTGATGGAAACGACGGTGGATCTGGACCGAGGAACAGCTTATCTCATACTCCAGAGAGCGACTTAGAAGCGGTCACTGCCCTCCCTCCTTCCCCATGCTGGCTGGGCTCACCGTGGGGTGAGGCGCGGTGGGAGTCCGGCCCTGCCCTCTGCCTGCCAGGCACGGGGAGGGGGGTGTGACCACGGTGTGTGAGCCACCTGTAGTCCTGAGCAAGTGCGGGGATTCAAGGACGCTGCTGAGCCGAACATCTGCTCCCTGTGGGCAGGCCATGCCCAGCCAGCGTGACTTTGGCGAGAGGCTGGTAGCCAGCCCTCCATGGCCTCTGCCACCAGTCCACCCTCAAATCCTCCTGGCCCCCACTTGACACTGACAGGGTCACTAAGGATGATCACCTTGGACTCTGTCTTGAGAAAGTGCAATTAGGGGGGCCCTTGTCCAAAGGCCTGAGCCAGGGACAGGTGACGGGGTGGAGGGGACATCTCATGGCGGCGAGAAGCAGCAAGGGCTTGGGCATGGCCACAGGCTCCCATGAGGTCTGAAAGCTCCGCGGCCGCGGGGCTTCTGGATGGGAGACGTTGGCCTTGGCCGCTGCGCACCATTGCCCAGCGTCAGCCTTGCACAACGGCAGAACCTGAGTGTGGGCCCTGCGCCGAGGCAGGCTCCGGTGAGGCTGACTTGGTTTCGTCCTTACTGCAGCCGAGCCTCCTTCCTCCAGGAGCCTGCGGGGCGCTCCCTCAGGCCGGCCTCTTTCCCCCATTAGTGTTTCATCCTCCACCGTTTCCCCTATTTGAGCAGTTCCCGCAGGGCTCAGACTCATCGCTTCCACCCTGGAAACAACAGGTGTTAGCTCCGGGGCCCCCTTGCCCACTGCCCTGCTCCCCGCAGGGGCCTGGCCCAGGGCTCAGGAAGCATGGCCCAAGTGACAGTGGTGGCTATCCCTTAGGGACAGTCGGAGCTGCGGCAAGCAGGTGCGAGGGAAGGCACTACCGGCTCCATCCGCCGCTGCGCTCCCGCTCCTCGGCGCCTCCACCTTCTGCCTCCAGCCGGCTCCTGCTCCGGGGCCTGAAGCGAGCCGAGGAGGGAAGAGACGCTGCGTGCCTTCGCCCATGCGACCACCAGGGGGCACTGGAGCACACTCGCAAGCTGCCTGCAGCCGCAGGACCGCGCAAGTCGGAGGAAGATCGCAGGCCGCCGAGTCTGGCCAGGCGCCCCCAGGGTGCGAAGGCCTGCTCAGCGCGCCGGGTCTCAGGGAAACACGGACCAGGGGCGCCTTGACTTCGCGTCAGCCCGCCTGGTGATTCACGGTCCAACTGAAGTCTCCGCCTCGTGGTTTTCCGGATCATTGCCCTGAGCTCCTGGGCGCAGGCAGCCCAGAGAAGGAGAATAACTGATCCGAAGCCACACAGCACCACACGACTTTTCCATGGGGTTCTAACCCCAGGGGCCGCCGCCCTCGCGTCACAGCGGCTACTCCAGTTCTCACCTGGGAAGCCGAAGCCGAGGCCCCGTTCACACCACTGTCAGAAGCTCCTTATCGTGGGGAGAACCTGGCCTGGAACCCCAACGTTTTCAGCCAGGGTTCACCATGCTTCTGGCAGTCCTGCTGATGAGTGGGAACCCCGTGCGTGTGGCAAGCCTGGTCTGAGCCAGCCTGGCCCCTGGGCACCCGAGCGAGCGTGGTCCCCGCTGTGCACTTGCAGCTCTCCCCGAGCTGTGTGGCGTCCAGCTTCCTCGCTCACGCTGGGCCCTACGCTGACACTGACTGCCCTTTACTCCGCGTCTTCCAAAGCGACAGTGAGTTAATCTGATTTTAAAAAAATCGCTGCTAGTGGAGTCAGGGTGGAAAGTTGTCCCAACCACTGGCCAGCTCTGGGTGTCATGGGGATTTAAAGTGGAGCTCTCCTGATACACGTTAGCGCTTGTAACGCGACAGGAACTTCAGGGGTGCAGAGGGACGTGCCTTCGAAGGACAGAAGGGCTTAGCACAGGGGCTGGTTTTTATCTATACCACGGCGGTGATGAATGCCAGTCTGAGGTGTTTCTTTGAAGAGGACAAGGACTGGTTTCCCATTTCAGATATAATATATGTCCATTAAGATATGCAAGCTGTATAGGAAATTATACTGGAAATTCAAAGCACAACAAGTCTTACCACCTGGCTGGTGGTAAGACTGGGTGGAGATGCCAGGTAATACCCATTGCAACACCTCTCCAGGAACGCGATCCTGATGAGCAACTGCTAAACTTTAATGAGCACCTACCACGTGCCAGAGTTCTGTGGGCTTCCCATACATTCTGTCGTCTCATTCTCATGCCCATTGCAGCAGGTGATGATGTTTTATGGACAAAGAAATGAGAGCTGGAGGCATTGAGTAGCTTGTCCAGGGGGAGACACCCTTTGTGAAGACAGGAGCCCAGCCCAGGCTGCTCTCTCTCAGAAGCTATGGGCTTGCTCTCTCAGTGTTGGCTACATATGCAGGTAGGTGTACACCCAAACACATATATGTACCGACACATGCACACAAACATACACACATCATGGACACAAATCATACCCCTCAGATACACATACAGCATGCAGACACACTTGTGGAACTCACAGGCATCCCTCACAAACACACATACACACTTCCTGATGACACAAATATGCAACAGACATGCACATCACAGGCATACTACACACACACACACACGTTGCAGACACACATCCATTGACATACACATATGCTCTATAATACGTTGAAGACACACATACAGAACTCTCACACACATGCCACAAACACACACACCCACACCAAACGCGTATAACTCACATGCAAATACACCACACATATAGAACTACAGATGCCTACACACACTCTTCAAACACGCAACGCACATCCCCGCACCACAAATACACACATAACTAACAGAAACTCATACAAACACACCTGCAGGACACACACACAGGCACCCCCCCACACACAAAGAACTGAGGCACACAGTCCCTACATGCACACACAGAACTTGCATACATACACACTCCCTTATAGACATACTTATACACCTCACAGACACACAGAGAACTAAGACACAAATATATCACCCATGCACACATACAGCTCACACACAGATATGCTGTAGCTGTGCACACACAGCAGCACACACAGAACACACACAGAGTCTATGGATACACACATAGAACTCACACTCACTCACTCCCTTATATACCTCATACACACACAAACTCACACAGGGTTCTCTCACCAGCATAAGAAGCTGTATACTGGATTTCACATAGATGCACGTGTTCCAAACATGGCACACACACATTGTAGATGTACACACAGGCCTCACACATATTGTATACACCCATGCTGGAGGTGCACACAGAGGCATAGCCTCCCTTGACAGCTGATTTTTTCTTTTGATTCAATATGTATATATAGCTTTTTAGCTTTTTAGAAGCCTGCAAAATATCCTATTGCATCAAAGTATCCTAATGTGTCTAATCAAATCCTACTGGTGGATTTAGGAGTATATTTCAAATGTTAGAATTGCAACAGAAATCAGAAGAGTAAAAAGGTATTGGGCTTTCAAGATGTGCCAGATCACATCGAATCTTCACAACCCCATCTTGTATATGCAAAAACTGAAGCTCAGAGGATTTTGGAGAATCCAACTGGCAAGCCTGGACCCAGAGTTAGGGAGTCTGCGTGCAGGCACTCTGTGTGAATTGGTTGTCAGAGTGCATCTATGCATGCTGTAGTTGGAACAGGATTTGGCTTCCCAACGTGTACTTGGTGAAGGCTTATCTTACTATGGTATGTGAAGATGGGGCCTTTGGGAAGAGATTGGATTGCACTGAGTTGTCATCCTGGTGACTATGAGAGACCACGGAGACTGTAACAAACTTGCTCCCTGCTTTGTTTTGCTTCCTGGCTTGCCAGGTGATGTACCCTCTACATTCCTCCCTCATCAGACACCAGACCAGTGGGGCTGCCCAATTTAGGGTGAACCTCCAAACTTGTGAGCTGCATTAAACCTTCCTTCATAAGTGACTTCTCTTAGGTATTTTAGTTGTAGTGGTGGAAAGCTAAGTCAATCAATGTGTATATGTGCTCCTTTTAGGAAAAATCCTTAGAAGAGAAATTTCAAGTCCAGGAGCATGTATAGTTCCCATTCCCTTCATTCTCCTGCCCTGGCTTTCAGAGAGAATTGCCCATGAACACATTGCCTAGCCCAGGAGCCAGTGCCTTCTTTCCCTTCAGTTTGCCAGAACTGGGTATCTTTATCTTTATCTATTTGTTATGTGAAAAAGTCATATCTAAATAGCATACAAAGCCCCGTAGGAATCAGATTTTGACTGACATGTCGGAGAAGGCTTTGAGGTGGGGAAGAACATTGACATTGAGGGCTGATTAGGTTTGCATTAGCAGAGGGTATTTTTCTTTAAGACAAGAACAGTCACATTAGCCAACATACTGGGCTTCTTCGTGTTTTTGGCTCTTCTGAGCTATGGAGGTGCATGTGGAAGGCTCTCAGAGTTTACTTATCATAGTGACACTGTGTCCTGAGGCTGGCTGATTGACAGTGTTGCCTCCTGTAGACAAAGACATGGTTTCATCTCAGAAGGTGGAAGGGCAAGTGTGAATGATGTCTTGTGGTCCGCTTTCACCTGTGACATGGTACTGGGATCATGTGCAACACACATGGAGGATGGCATATAGGGTGAACCCATGAGCACATTTGCAGCAAATTTGGGATACTGCGTGTGGACTATTTACCCTTGGCAGCTCTCAAAATTCACTCAGCCATTGCAGATTTGACACACGATCAAAGCTGCAGCTATTCCTTTCTCAAATTCTACCTTCCTGAGTTATTATAAAATCCAGCTTTTTCTTGCCTGAGAGGATGAATTTCCAGCTTCTGAAATTTGCTTCTAAGTGGGCTCCGTTGGTATGGCAGAAGAGAGAAGAAAAGAAATGAAATGTTATAGGGCAACTGTTCCTTCTAGTCAATGTGGGCTGAAGATTTGTATTTCTGCAGAAAGAGGTCTTTTGTCCTAAGAGCTGGGGCAGAATAGAATAGAATGAAATGGAATGGAGTAGAATAGAATAGAATAAAAACTGAGCTTTATCTAGGGAAGAAGGAATGGATGGGCTCATTCTCCAAGTGTCTAAAACTGCCAGAGCCTAAAGAAATGTAAGCAGCAGGAATTCATAAAAATTGCTCTCCTTTCTCCTTGGACTTGTTTTTGAGGGGACTTCGGCTCTTTCTCCTGGAGGCAGGTTAGGTATTCCCCATGTCTGGCTTCGGTGCTGTGATCACCTTGTGTCTCAGCCTGAGCCTACCTGCTTTTCTTCCAAAGTACTTCTGG
This sequence comes from Oryctolagus cuniculus, assembly GCF_964237555.1. Classification (NCBI taxonomy): domain Eukaryota; kingdom Metazoa; phylum Chordata; class Mammalia; order Lagomorpha; family Leporidae; genus Oryctolagus; species Oryctolagus cuniculus. Next base: position 39,979,021 of record NC_091441.1, on the reverse strand, counting down.
CCATGCTGGAAGTTCTGTAGAGATCACAGGGACCAGGAAGTGTGGAGTTAACAACAGACATGACTTATTCATATGAATGTTATTCCCAAGTTCTCTTTTACATCCTCTGTATTTTTATCATACATCTTACTTTTACATATGTTAATGCTATAAATATAATATATTGCTACTATTTTTGCTTTAGACAGTTATCTTTTAGAGCTATTAATCATTAATGCCATTTCCATCCTTCTTCATCTTGTTTTGTGAGGATCCTAGTTTCTGTTTGGTCTGTCTGGTATCATATTATTTCTGCTTTTAAAACTTCCTTTAGTATTCCATGCAGCCATAGGTCTTCTGACAATGAGTTCTTTCAGATTTTCTTTGTCTGAAAAAGAATTTCTTTCTCATCCATTTTTTAGACTTTTTTTGGTTGAGTATATAATTCTGAATGGATGGGTTTTTTTCTTTCAATACTTTAGGATTCTTATCTTCAATTCTTTACACTTCAGATCTTTCTCTGGCTGCCTCAAGATTTTTCTTAGTCTTTGGTTTCAAGTATTATGAATATGACATGCCCAATTTTTTTAGCTTTCCTGCTTGATGGCATAACTACTAATTTGGAAAACTTCTCAGCTCATTTTCTCATGTGTTTCTTCTGTTCCATTCTCTCCTTTCATCTCCTGTACACATACACTATCCTTTTTGATAATTTCCCATAGCTCTTGTGTGCTCTGTTCTTTTAGAAACATTATTGTTTGCATTATTATTGGCTTCTACTATTTTCTTCTTCTGTTATAGTTTAGATCATTTCTATTAACCTATTTTAAAGTTCATTGCTTTTCCCCTCACCTGTGTCGACTCTAATGTTGAGCCATAAAAAGCTTTCTCCATGTCTGCTTTTATTTCTAGCATTTCCACTGGACTATTTTATATAGTTTCCATATCTCTGCTGAAATTACTCATCTGATGTTGCTTGGCACCCATCTTTTCATTACAGCCTTTACCATGTTAGTCATGGTTATTTTAAATTCCTTGTCTGATAGCTTCAGCATCTGTATCTTGTGAGTACCTGGTTCTATTGATGGCATTCTCTTGAGAGTATTTTTTTATACCTAATTTTTGTGTGTGGGGGAGTACATCTAATAAGTTTTTCTTGAAATCACACATCTTGTGTAGAAACTTGGAGACTGAGGTAAATAGTTTATGTGCTTGAAAATGGGCATGGCAGTTTAGAGATGTGCATGAACCTACTTAGGGGTGGAACTAAGTTTAACATTCATGGTTGCTATGGTTACTAACGATGCATCACATGCTTCAAACTCCTCAAGCAATAGCTTGTCTTTAGGCTGGGGTTTGTATTGCCAGAGAGTTTTCCTCAATGTCTAATACACATTTAGCTTTAGGCCTTACCTTTATGCTATGATTTAGAGAATCCTTTCCCCTGATCTTGGCCCTGTACCAGCAGTATTCCACTCTTATTTGTTTCTTGATGTTTCTTAGTCTTGTGATGGGGAGCAGGTATATACTCCATTTTTCTAATTAAGCTTCAGCTTGTCTTTGAGCTTCCAGCATGTGGCCTTCTCAGTGCTCCTGCTCCACTCCCAGGGTGGGTAATTCTGAGTCTAGTTCATATTCCTGCCCCTCTTTTATAGTAGAGGGATTTATCTACCACCCACCCCCTGTTCTTTATTCCTGGATACCATAGATTTCACCCTGGTCCTCAGTGTGACAGTGCATGCTGGTCTTCTCCCAGAAGTATAAGGCTTTTGTTATAGAGAGGAAATGAGCAAGGAGAATCTAAATTGGATTTTGCGTTTCCTGCCCCAGCTGCTGTTCTCTTCCTTTAGGATTGTTCTGTGAGGGGACACTTCTTCAGGCTCCTCATAGATATTTTTCATGATCATTGGTGAGGCTCATGTAGAAGAGTCTACTGGTGACTGCAAATTTCTACAACATCTGCATCTTTGGGAGTTCTATATTCTCTTGAGATCAATCCCTTGGTCTTACTGGTTCAAAAATAATTTGAGTTGAATTTTCACAGTGTCTATAGCATCTGTCTAGTAGTCAGTGTCTAGTAGCATCTATACTAGGTAAGCAGGTGCTCATGCTCTTTTTTCCTTGCATACACTTGCATTTACTGAGATTTCAGATTAGTTTTTCTTTCTTCAAGTTCAAATGTCTAAAGGGCTTAAGTATAGATAGGCATATGTGGGTTTTGCAGCAATTTTGCTGCAAGAGTGGGAGCAATGCTCTTTCCGTGTCTACATCTAAAACAGAAGCCAGAGGTAGCACTATTCTTAATACTCTAAAATTTCAGATTTCTGAAGTCAAATAAGTAGATATGTTTTGTATTCACTCAAAAGACTAGTATGTAGCAATAAGAATGAAGGCACCACAACTACATGAAACAATATGACTATAAATCATAAATATAATGTGGGCTATGGAAGTCAGATATGAAGGAGTCTATGCTGGAAAATTCCATTTATATAAGGCAAATAAAAAAACCCAAGCTAATCTATGTTCTTAAATATCAGGGGAGCATCTACTCCTGGAGGACCAGAGACTAAAATAGAGGAAAAAAGGGGGGATTTCCAGATATTAAACTTCTTCTTTCTTAATGTTTGCTGTTTTAGAAGCTTTATATTTCTGGAAATATGAATTACATATGCATAACACTCACTTTCTATGTATATCATCCTTTATTGAAATATTTCAAAATTTTTCACTAATACAACTAAAACATGGATTTGTAATTTTTGAAATAGCTAGAGAAAATAAAAGCAGCTGAAGCATAATCCAACAAAAGATTTAAAGTAAAATGAATGCCAAGGCAGCTTATAAAATAAAGTGCTAAAGTCTAAGGGCATCAATTATGGCTATAAATATAAATGCTTAAGATTCTTTCCTTGTTAACAGATAATAAAATACCATATAACTCATATATATTTAATAATGTGAAAATGTAAAAGGACTATAGGCGAGCCCTTTACCCCCAATTTACTTCTTTTCTTCTTGAATTATATGAGTATTTGTGCTATCACAGTGATGATGTTCTTGAGAAAATGTAGCTAATCTAGTAAATGGTGGATGGGCTATGGGTGTCTCGAAGATAAGTAGGAAAGGATATAACAATTTTGGACATACCAAAAAATGTGTATTTCCTGCAGATTGATTCAGTTCTAAGCTGGATCACCTTCAGAATGTCTAAGGGAAATTATTTTGATTAATTTAGTATTAATCTCCAAGTCTTTACTCTCACACATATAGGACACTCCTTTCATGAGTTTCAGAGAATCCCAGCTCCATATGTGAGTCTTTGGATAGATGATACCACTACCCATTCTCGGATGGCAGCACTTCATAGAGTGTGCTCTATGTAAACAAAGTGATAGAGAAATCAGATCTGGATGGTTTGCTGGAAGGGGAATAGAAGCTTTATATGGGAATCAAATTGAAGAGTGAAAATGTATTTTCTTATTATTTTCAAGCTTTTATAGAAATATAATTGATATATAAAAATTGCACATGTTTAACAGACTCATTTTGATGACTTTGGACACAAGGATATGTCCATGATACCATCGCCATAGTCAAGGTACTAAGCATATCTATCACTTCCAAAAATTTCCTCACATTCTTTTCTGAGTTTGTTTTTGTGTTCACCCTACAGAGGGCAATTTATAAATGCATAAATAACAGTCATTTCTATGGGGATTTTTCTGAAATGATGATGTGGACTTGGGGTGTGTTTTCTCACAGGAATTATCCAAAGACATCCAAGGAAATGGAGCCTTAAGGCAATGCTTGGAGTAATAAAAGCATCTTAGAATTCAACCACTTTTAAAATATGAAAAATGTTATTTGGAGAAAATTTTTCAAGAGTTATTAAAATATCTCATTTTTTTCTAGGTTATTATAACTTTTTGGAAGATTTCATGTCTTTTATCTCATTGTAATTTCCTAGATTTTCTGTTTAGGATTATACAAAATAGTGTGCATCTAAAATATTTCCTAGACCAAATTATCATAGTATTATTCATTATACATATTTGCAATACCAATTATGTGTCACTTACAATAGAAGGTCTGGGATATCAAGAAAGTTCCTACTAACAAAGTTAAAAAAATCTAGTGGTAGGGATTTCCAGTTAAGGATAAGAGCTCACTGTGGAGAAACCTAATTGCAGAATGTTCAGTGTGTGGGAAAATGGCTTTCACTGGGTCTCTCAAGTTTCTATATATATTTTAAGTGAGGTACTAATTATCCCTTGATTTGTACTATCTTTTAAAGGGCATCAATGTAGTGGACAATCTTGAAATATTCTTCTGGAGCAAAGGGAATATAGTTTTCCTGCTTATTATAAAAGATCTGGCTTCCCTAAGTTCAGAGTTCTTCTCCTATTATATTGCCCACGATATTTGTAGGTGCCTTCTAGCCCCATAGAGTTATGCTGTAGAAATGAGGAACTGGAACAAATTCTGACACCCTGATTGCTGCAATGCTATGAATAATAAATTGTCCCTCATCTCTGAGTAAAAAATATTATATCTTCTAGCACCAATTAAACTGTGGCAGGTTAATTTGTTACTTGGCAGGAAGTATAAAATTTCAGACACTTCACGGTTCTTGACATATCCTACTATCAGAATATGAAGGAGGTATATTATTTTAGTATTTATGTATTTATATGTATAACATAATAATGCAATATAACATAAACAATGCAGTATAAGCAATATAATATATATGTACACTATATATAATAGACATAATATATAGATATTTGTATACATATATTATATATATATGTATATATATATGGAGAGAGAGAGAGAGAAAGAGCTCCCATCCACCAGTCAACTCCCAAATGCCCACAACAACCAGGTCTGGATCAAGCTGAAGCTGGGAACAGGGAATTCAATTCAGGTATCTTATGTGGATGGCAGAGACCCCACCACCTGAACATCACCTGCTGCCTTCGAGGGTGCACATTAGTAGGAAGCTGGAATTGGCAGCAAAGCCAAGAATCGAATGCAGATACTCCCAATATGGGATGCAAGTATTGTAATTGATATCTCAATTACTAGGGTAAATGCATGCCCAGGTATAATTTTTTATCAAATAGAATAGCATTGTATTATTTGAACAGTAGGACAACTGAGTCTGTGCGAATGTGGAATAAGTGAAGTCAGGGGAAGGGAAGGGGGAAAAAACCAAAATTCACATGGAAGAAATAGTATATGCAAAGGACAGAGCTGATGAAGTTTCTTTTAGTGTTATTCAAGAACATGGATGCTTCCATAGCCTTGGCAACTCATAACAAGAGCCTAGGGTGATTACTGACACCATAAACAAGAGGGTCAATTTGTTAAGTCAACAACAGGAGTCACTGTGCACTTACTCCTCATGTAGGATCTCTGTCCTTAATGTGCTGTACATTGTGATTTAATGCTATAACTAGTACTCAAACAGTATTTTTCACTTTGTGTTTCTGTGTGGGTGCAAACTGTTGAAAGCTTTACTTAATATATGCGAAATTGATCTTCTATATATAAAGATAATTGAAAATGAATCTTGATGTGAAAGGAAGGGGAGAGGGAGCAGGAGATGGGAGGGTTGCGGGTGGGAGGGAAGTTATGGGGGGGGGGAAGCCATTGTAATCCATATTCTGTACTTCGGAAATTTATATTCATTAAATAAAGTTAAAAAAATAAAAAATAAAAAATTAAATAAAAAATTTTAAATAAAAGAACATGGATGCTTTCATGAAAGTAATGTAATTATAGGATTTTATGTAGAGTTTGATATCATGTTAATGTTTTTAAAAATTTTTAAATTTTTATTTGCAATTAGTTTTTAATAGATTCCATGTGATTTGTAGACACAATTCTTTTTTTTTAATAAACATTCTTTTTTTTTCTTTACTTGACAGGTAGAGTTATAGACAGTGAGAGAGAGAGACAGAGAGAAAGGTCTTCCTTCTGTTGGTTCACTCTCCAAATGGCCGCCAAGGCCGTTGCTGCGCCGATCTGAAGCCAAGAGCCAGGTGCTTCCCTGGTCTCCCATGCGGGTGCAGGAGCCCAAGCACTTGGGCCATCCTCCACTGCCCTCCTGGGCCACAGCAGAGAGCTGGACTGGAAAAGGATCAACCGGGACTAGAACCCTCCACCCATATGTGATGCCGCTATGGCAGGCAGAGGATTAACCAAGTGAGCCATGGCGCCAGCCCCTGTAGATACAATTCTAAAAGCATAATGCTATTCCTTTCCTCCTTCCCACCCACCAAACCTTCTTCCTTCTCCCTTTATTTCTTTTGTTTTTTAGTTCTTGAGTCAACATATTTTAAATTTACATTACAGTAAAAAGCTTAATATTTCAATGAATAATAAGTTTAACAAGTAAAAAGAAAACAAATCCTAGTTTAGTGGGATTATAGACAATGGCTATAAACAGCAATTTAATGGAAAAATGACCATTTCACCCAGATTCAGTAAATTTTAAAGTAATCTCAAATCATGCAAACTATAGGATGTAACATTCTTTTTTTTTTTTTTTTGACAGGCAGAGTGGACAGTGAGAGAGAGAGAGACAGAGAGGAAGGTCTTCTTTTTTCCATTGGTTCACCCCATAATGGCCACTGCGTCCGGCGTGATGTGGCTGGCGCACTGCGCTGATCCAAAGCCAGGAGCCAGGTGCTTCTCCTGGTCTCCCATGTGGGTGCAGAGCCCAAGGACTTGGGCCATCCTCCACTGAACTCCCGGGCCACAGCAGAGAGCTGGACTGGAAGAGAAGCGACCGGGGCAGAATCCAGCACCTCAACCAGGACTAGAACCCGGAGTGCCGGCACCACAGGCGGAGGATTAGCCTGTTGAGTTTGGGCGCTGGCCGGATGTAACATTCTTAAATGGCGGTTTGACAAAAGTGGTTTGACAAAATTTTACAATACTATTATATGCAGGAATTCTGATACACACAGACATTTCTTTATTTTATTTTATTTAGAACAATTTTTAGATCCCACATACAAGGAAGAACATGTAGCATTTGTCTTTCTGGGTCTGGCTTATTTCACTGAACATGATAACTTCCAGTTGTGTCCATTTTGCTGCAAATGGTAGAATTCTCTTATTTTTTATAGGTAAATAATATTCCAATGTGTGTGTGTATCACATTTTCTTTATCCATTCATCTGATAATGGGCCCCTTGGTTGATTAGAAATTTTGGCTATTATGAAGAGTGCTGCAAAAACATGATGGTTCAGGTATCTCTTTCATCCAGTGTGTTCAAGTCTTTTGGGTGTATACCAAGTGTGGGATTGCTGGAACATATAGCAAGTCTCTTTCTAGTTTTTAAAGAAATATCCACACTGTTTTCCACAGTGGCTGCAGTATTTTACATTCCCACCAAAGTGTCTGAGTGGGATTGTAAAATACTGCAGCCACTTTGGATGTGATGCAATCCCAATTGTTAATTTTGGCTTTGACTGCTGTGACTCCGGGGTCTTTTCCAAGAAGTCTTTGCCTGTGCCTATATCTTGCAGAGTTTCTCCAATGTTCTCTAATAATTTGATGGTGTTGGGTCATAGATTTAGATCTTTAATCCATGTTGAGTGGATTTTTGTGTAAGGTGTGAGGTAGGGGTCTTGCTTCATGCTTCTGCATGCGGTAATCCAGTTTTCTCAGCACCATTTGTTGAATAGACTGTCCTTGTTCCAGGAATTGGTTTTAGATCCTTGATCAACTATAAGTTGGTTGTAGATGTTTGGGTTGATTTCTGGTGTTTCTATTCTGTTCCATTGGTCTATCCATCTGTTTCTGTACCAGTACCATGCTGTTTTGATAACAACTGCCCTGTAGTATGTCCTAAAATCTGGTATTGTGATGCCTCCGGCTTTGTTTTTACTGTACAAGATTGCTTTAGCTATTCGAGGTCTTCTATGCCTTCATATGAATTTCAGCATCATTTTTTTCCAGATCTGAGAAGAATGTCTTTGGTACTTTGGTATTGCATTGAACCTATAAATTGCTTTTGGGAGAATGGACATTTTGATGATATTGATTCTTCCAATCCATGAGCATGGAAGATTTTTCCAATTTTTGGTATCCTCTTCTATTTCTTTCTTTAAGATTTTGTAATTCTCATCTTGGAGATCTTCAACGTCCTTGGTTAAGTTTATTCCAAGGTATTTGATTTTTTTTGTAGCTATTGTGAATGGGATTGATCTTACAAGTTCTTTCTCAGCTGTGGCATTGCCTGTGTATACAAAGGCTGTTGATTTTTGTGCATTGATTTTATATCCTGCTACTTTGCCAAACTCTTCTATGAGTTCCAATAGTCTCTTAGTAGAGTTCTTTGGATTCCCTAAATAGAGAATCATATCATCTGCAAAGAGGGATAGTTTGAGTTCTTCCTTCCCAATTTGTATCTCTTTAATTTCTTTTTCTTGCCTGATGGCTCTGGCTAAAACTTCGAGAACTATATTGAATAGCAGTGGTGAGAGTGGGCATCCCTGTCTGGTACCAGATCTCAGTGGAAATGCTTCCAACTTTTTCCCATTCAATAGGATGTTGGCCGTGGGTTTTTCATAAATTGCTTTGATCATATTGAGGAATGTTCCTTCCATACCCAGTTTGTTTTGAGTTTTCATCATGAAAGGGTGTTGTATTTTATCGAATGCTTTCTCTGTGTCTATTGAGATAATCATATGGTTTTTCTTCTGCAGTCTGTTAATGTGGTGTATCACACTGATTGTTTTGTGAACATTCAACCATCCCTGCATACCAGGGATAAATCCCACTTGGTCTTGGTGGACGTTCTTTCTGATGTGTTGTTTCATTCTATTGGCCAGAATTTTATTGAGGATTTTTGCATCTATGTTCATCAGGGAATTTGGTCTGTAAGTGTCTTTCTCTGCCGCATCTTTTTCAGGTTTAAGAATTAAGGTAATACTGGCTTCATAGAAAGAATTTGGGAGGATTCCCTCTTTTTCAACTGTTCTTAAGGGTTTGAGAAGAATTGGAGTTAGTTCTTCTTTAAATGTCTCGTAGAATTCAGCAGTGAATCCATCCAGTCCTGGGCTTTTCTTTGTTGGGAGGGATTTTATTACTGATTCAATTTCTGACTTGGTTATGGGTATGTTTAGGTTTTCTGTGTCTTCATGGTTTAATTTAGGTAGGTTGTATGTGTCCAGGAATCTATCCATTTCTGATAGATTTCCCTGTTTGCTGCCATACAACTCTTGTAATTTCTGATGACTCTCTTTATTTCTGTGGTGTCTGTTGTTACATTTCTTTTTTCATCTCTGATTTTCTTGATTTGGGTCTTTTCTCTTCTTTTTTTAATTAGTTGGACCAATGGTGTGTCAGTTTTGTTTATTTTTTTCAAAGAAACAGCTCTTCATTTTGCTGATATTTTGTGATTTTTTTTTGGATTCAATTCTGTTGATTTCTTCTCTAATTTTAATTATTTCTCTTCTCCTACTAGATTTGGGTCTGGTTTGCTGCAGTTTTTCTAGATCCTTGAGATGCACTGATAGCTCATTTGTTTGGTGCCTTTCCAATTTCTTGATGTAAGCACCTATTGCTACAAACTTTCCTATTTACACTGCTCTTGCTGTATCCCGAAAGTTTTGATATGTTGTGTTGTTATCCTCATTTACTTCCAGCAAGTTTTTGATTTCACTTTTGATTTCTCTTTGGATTTCTTCTATGACCCACTGATCATGTTGTTCAGTATCCATGTGTTCAGTCTCCATTTGCACATGCTCTAGGGATTCCTGAGTTGCTAATTTCCAGCTTCATTCTGTGGTGGTCTGAGAATATGCATGGTATTATTTTGGTTCTTTTGAATTTGCTGAGACTTGCTTTATGGCCTAGTATGTGGTCAATCTTAGAGTAGGTTCCATGTAATGCTGAGAAGAATGTGTATTCTTTAAGTGTAGGATGAGAAGTTCTATAGATATCTGTTAGATCCATTTGGTCTATAGTGTCAATTAAACCTACTGTTTCCTTGTTGACCTGTCTGTTTGATCTGTCTATTGCTGAAAGTGGAGTATTGAAATCCCCCAGTACTATTGTATTGGAGTCTAAGTCTCCCTTTAAGTTTCTTAACATATCTTTTAAATAAACTGGTGCCCTGTAATTAGGTGCATATATGTTTATAATAGTTACATCTTCCTCTTGAATTGATTCCTTAATCATTATATAGTGCCCCTGTTTATCTCTCAACAGTTTTTGTGTTAAAGTTTATTTTGTCTGATATTTAGATGGCTACACCAGGTCTTTTTTGTTTTCTGTTGGCATTGAATATCTTTTTTCAACCTTTCGCTTTCAGTCTGCATGCATCTTTATTGGAAATGTGTGTTGCTTGGGCTTCCGGCAAGATGGCTTAATAGGAAGGGAGCACACTGATAGTTCGGGAAAAGACAGTTTAATAAAAATGGAGATACTGCCCATTCAAGGAAGAGTTAGGGAAGAAACAGCAGAGGAAACTCTTCTGGAACTAGTGGTTCATGGTGGACCTACGTGGAGGGCACAGGCGCCCATGACTTGGAACCCCAGCCATGGAAGCTATGCACCACTGCAGGAAGGGGAGGTGAAGCGAAACCTCAGTAGCCTGAGACACTGGTGGGAAAGCGGAAGGCGGAGCCTAGAGGGAATGAGGCTTGACGCCTCGTGGGGGAAAGTTCACCAGGCTAACTAGAGGAGAGAGGGAAAAAAAAAAGGGACCGGTATGGACATGAGTCTCTCTCTCCACTCACCTTTCAAAGATGAGCAAGACAAAGAGAAGGCGCCTTTTTGGACATACATAAAAGCTGAGCCCACCATCAGCCAAGCAGAAAAACCTGACTCGGGGGGGGGGGGGTGAAATAACAGGAGGTTAGGACCTAGTGAATGTGTGGAGGTAATGAACTGAGACTGGGAAAAAAAAAAACACGGTGGGTGAGAAGACTCACAGAGTTCACGTGAGTACTCTCCATAGATGCTATGATCTCGGTAACCTTGGCAACCCAGTGGGAGACTGCAGGGGAATTTGAACTCACACTGAGGGCAGAACAGATCTTTTGTGTGGTCCTTGGGACATAGCAGATGAATATTATACCCACAGGTGCCAGAGATCAGAAACTGACTGCCTTCAATTCCACTCAGCTGTGTGGAATTACTTCCCTTCTGAATCAAAGAGAGAGAGAGAGAGAGAGAGAGAGAGATTTATGACACCAACCTAGATGTGTTACCTTTGGCACACCCTTAACCCTGAAGAACCAAACAGAGCTTTCTAGCCACACTCATCACAAGCCTCTAAGGATCCATCAAAAGCAGACAGTTCACTTAATACAGTCATAGTATATTGGGTTTTTTAATAGTATCCTGTAGATTCCCAACAATATTTTTTAGATTTCTAATTTCCTCTTCTTTTCTTTGGTTCACCCTGTGCTCTATCTTCTAAGTCTGATATTCTCTCTTCTACCTCAGTTATTCTGTTTTTAGGGCTCTCAAATGCATTTTTCATTTGTTCTACTGAACTCTTCATTTCATTTTGGTTTCTCTTCAATATCTCATTTTCATGTTCTACTAGTTTCTGCATTTCATTTTGATTCCTCCTTAAGATTTCATTTTCATGAGAGAAATTTTCTGTCCTGTCCTGTATGGATTTCTCTAGTTCATGCATTTGTTTTTGAAAACTTGTAAATGTTCTTAACATAAATTTTTTGAAATCTGTGTCTTGCATTTCTTCTCTCATCATCTTCGTAATCTTGTATTGGAGTGTCATGTTCATTTGGGAGCATCATGATGTCTTCCTTGTTCTTGTTTCCTTGGTTTTTGCATTTGTTGTTTGGCATTGTAGAGATATTCTTTGGTTTCTTCTTCTTCTTTTTCTTTTTCTCTCTGTGGTGGCTTTTCTCATTATAGTATGAATCTAGATTAAGTGGACTGTCTGCTTTTGGTGAATCTCTAGAGGCTTGTGATGGGTGTGGCCAGAGAACTCTATTCAGTTCTTCAGGGTTAAGGGCGTGCGAAAGGTGACACACCCAGGTTTGGTGTAGTAAATCCTCTCTCTCTCTCTTTTTTTATTCAGAAGTTAAGTAATTCTGTTCAGCTGAACTCTTCTCCTTGACGTCAATCAGTGCCTGAGTGCTAGCCCCAGTGGTTATAATATTTGTCTGCTCTGTTCCAAGGACCACTCAAAGGATCTGTGCAGTCCTCAGTGTAAGCTCAGATTTCCCTGCAATGTCTCTCACCAGGTAGCCAAGGTTTACCGAGTTTGTGGCGTCTCCCACCAAGACTACTCAAGTCTCAGCCACACCATGAGTTCTCCCACACACCCTCAATTTTTTTCACAGTCCCGGTTCATAAGCTCCACACACTCATTAGGTCTTAGTCTCCTGTTATTACTCCCAACCAGAGTCAATTTTTCTGTTTGGTTGAAGGCAGGCGCAGCCCCAAGCTGGTGTAGCTATTACGTATATCCAAAATGGTGCATGCTCTATTGTCTTGCATGCCTTTGTAAGGTTTGTGGAGAGAGAGAATCACGTCCGTACCGTCCCTTTTGTTTTTCCTCTCTAGTTAGGCTGGTATACTTTCCTCCATGGGGCTTCAAGCCTCGTTCCCTCTAGGCTCTTCCTGCCACTTTTCTGCAGTGTCTCGGGCTACTATGGTTGCATCTCACCCCTCTTTCCAGCGCTGGTGCAGAGGAGAAGATTCCCATCCATGGCTGGGCTCCTGAGCCATGGATGCCTGTGTCCTCCATGTAGATTAATCATGTCCCTCTAATTCCAGATGAGTTCCTTCTGCAGTTTTTCCCCTAACTCTTCCCTGAGAATTCACTATCTCCACTTTTATTAAACTGTATTTTCCTGGAGTATCAGTGAGCTCCCTCCCTATTCTGCCATTTTGGAACCACTCTCAAGAAAGTTTTTGATTTTCTTTTTAATTTCTTCAATGTCCCATTGATCATTTATAGCATGTTGTTTAATTTCCAATTATTTATGAGTGATCTTTTGTTCCTGTTGTTGATTTCTACTTTTATTCCTTTATGGTCTAAGAAAATACATGGTAGGATTTCAATATTTTAAAATGTGCCGAAAATTGATTTTTGGCTTAATATATGGTCTTTCCTAAAAATGTTCCATGTGCTGGTGAGAAGAATGTATATTCTGTAGGTGTTTGGTGAAATGTCCTGTAAATGTCTGTTAGGTCCATTTGCTCAAGAGTATGTTTCAACTCTGATGTATCTTTATTGATTTTCTGTTTGGATGATCTATCTGTTGATAACAGTGGGGTGTTGAAGTCATCCATGTTATTGTAATGGAGTCTATCTCTCTCAGTAGTATTTTCTGCATACATCTGGTCATCTGGTGTTGGGCACATATATATTTATGATTGTTATGTCTTCTTGCTGTATTGAACTTTTTATCAAAATATAATGTCCTCCTTTATCTCTTTTTACAGTTTTTCATTTAAAGTACATTTTATCTGAAATCAAATAACTATGACTGCTCACTTTTAGTTTCCATTTGCCTGGTATATCTTTTTCCAAACCTCCACTTTGAATCTGTGTGTATGTTTGTTTGTGAAGTGAGTTTCTCATAGGCAGCATATAGTAGGGTTGTGGGTTTTTTTTTTTTTTTTGACAGGCAGAGTGGACAGTGAGAGAGAGAGACAGAGAGAAAGGTCTTCCTTTGCCGTTGGTTCACCCTTCAATGGCCGCTGTGGCTGGCGCACTGCGGCTGGTGCACCGTGCTGATCCGATGGCAGGAGCCAGGTGTTTCTCCTGGTCTCCCATGGGGTGCAGGGCCCAAGGACTTGGGCCATCCTCCACTGCACTCCCAGGCCACAGCAGAGAGCTGGCCTGGAAGAGGGGAAACCGGGACAGAATCCGGCGCCCCAACCAGGACTAGAACCCAGTGTGCCGGCGCTGCAAGGCAGAGGATTAGCCTAGTGAGCCGTGGTGCCAGCCCAAGGGTTGTGGTTTTTTTAATCCATTCAGTCAATCTAAGTCTTTTGGTTTGTGAATTTAATCCATTTACATTCAAGTTTAGTATTGATAGAACTAAGACCTGTCATTTTGTTGATTGGATAATGATTCTACCTGCTCTGTAGTGAATTTGATCATAACATGTGTTTCATGGTTACTTCTTTTTTATTTTTTAAAGTCAAAGATACACAGAGAGAGAAGGAGAAGCAGAGAGAGAAAGAGAGAGAGAGAGAGAGAGAGAGAGGAAGAGAGAGATCTTTCATCGATGGTTCACTCCCCAATTGGCCACAATGGCCAGAGCTGCACTGATCTAAAGCCAGTAGCTTCTTCTGGGTCTGCCACGTGAGTGCAGGAGCTCAAGAACTTGGGCCATCTTTCACTGCTTTCCCAGACCATAGCAGAGAGATGGATAGGAAGTGGAGCCACTGGGTTTTGAACCAGTGCCCATATGGGATGCTGGTGCTTCAGGCCAGGGTGTTAACCCACTGTGCCACAGCGCTGGCCCCCTCGTGTTTACTTCTAATATAGGAAATTCTTCAGGATTCCTTGTAAGGCTTCTCTGGTGGTGGTGAATTCTTTGTTTTTGCTTATCTAGAAAATACTTTATTTCTCCTTCACTTTTAATGAATAGCTTCTTTGGATATAATATTCTTGGTTGGAAGCTTTTTTTCTTTTAAGATCTTGAATATACCATCCCAGTCTCTTCTGGTTTATAGGATTTCCACTAAAAAGTCTGGTGTTAATCTAATTGTCTTTCCTTAATATGTAACATGACACTTTTCTTTTACTGTCTTTAGGATTTGCTCCTTATCTTTAACTTTTGACAATTTGATGACAATATGCCTTGGAGAAGACCTTTTTTCATTGAGTCTGCTTGGGGTTCTTTGAGCTTTTTGTAGTTGAATATCCATGTCTCTTTCAAGACCTGTGGATGTTTCAACTATTATTTAATTTTGCAGATTCTCAATGTATTTTTTTCTTTTCTTCTCTTCTAGGAATACTTATAATACAAATATTTGATTGCTTAATGGTATCCAATATTTTGTATAGATTTTCTTCATTCCTTTTAACTCCTTTCTCATTATTTTTGTTATTTAAAAAGTCTTGTCCTCAAGGTAAGAAATTATTCCTTCCACCGAGTCCATTCTGCTGTTAAAACTCTCAGTCATATTTTTTATTTCACTGATTAAAAATTTCACCTTGGGCCGACACTGTGGCTCACTAGGCTAATCCTCTGCCTGTGGCACCGGCACCCCGGGATTCTAGTCCTGGTCGGGGTGCCGGATTCTTTCCTGGTTGCTCTTCTTCCAGTCCAGCTCTCTGCTGTGGCCTGGGAGTGCAGTGGAGGATGGCCCAAGTCTTTGGGTCCTGCACCTGCATGGGAGACCAGGAGGAGGCACCTGGCTCCTGGCTTCAGATCAGTGCAGCATGCAGGCCACAACACGCCATCCATAGCAGCCATTGGGGGGTGAACCAATGGAAAAGGAAGACATTTCTCTTTGTATCTCTCTCTCACTGTCTAACTCTGCCTGTAAAAAAAATAAAAAAATAAAAAAAATAAAACTTTCATCTCCAAAATTTCTATTTGGTTCTTCTTAATGAGTTGTATCCCCTTAGTAATATTTTCATTCATGTCATTCATTTATTTCTTCATTTCTTTAATCTGTCTACCTGTATTTTCTTGCATTTCATTGAGTTTCCTTATAGTCATTATTTTGAATTCTAGATTTGTCATTTCATAGATTTCCTTCAGTTCAGGATCTAATTCTGGAGGAGTACTGTATTCTTTTCAAGGCATCACATTACTTTGCTTTTTCATGTCTTCTGTGTCCCTATGTTGATATCTGCCCATCTGGTGTATTTGACCCTTCTTGATGGAATAGGATTTTTTTGGAAAAGAGTTCATGGTTTAACTGGGATGCAATTGGCTTTGGATCTAGGTGAGCCCAGGAATGCAGTCTCTGAGTGATTTCTTTTGTCTTAATCAATGTCAGCTGTGTCTATAAGTGACAGAGTTGTCTAGTCTGCTGTTGTTTAGAAGATAGAATTGTGATTTTGAGATGAATAAGGGTTGCCTTGATCCACAGAGTTCTGTATCAGTCTTCCTGGTGAATGTGATAGCCTGGGCCTTGTTCTTTGTACTGTGGTAGACAAGGGTAGCAGCCCCCTTGTCCTACTGGCAAGCCTGAGTGATGCTGGGACTTATGGCACCAATTTTTGTGGTTCTAGGACTGTGTGATATAAATGAACCATTCCCTAGTCCTGATAGGAGAGTCCAACTTGTGCTCTGGCATATAATACCAACAGTCCGTGTCCCAGGACTATAGGATGTGAACAGGACCTTGTTCTATTCCTAAAGGGTGACTATAGGAGATTTTACTCTGGATGGTGTGAGTCCAGAGAAGTGGGATGCAAGGAGGTTCTTCTCTATGTCCACCAGGTAGATTCTAGAAACACCAAGAAACTTAGAACAAATTGTTACAGTTCTGGTGTTGCAGGGTATAGTGGGGTCATTACCCAGATCTCCCAGGGTAGGAGCAGTTTTTCTATGGGCTGATTCTGGAGTTAGCTCTCAGAAGCTAAAGCAAATCCCCCATCTCATGTAGAATATGTGAATATAGCTTTGGGGCTAATACTCCCAAAACTCCCACAGTTGCAGGATGCAGGGGATCTGTCCTTTGCACCACATGTTGCCCTGATTCTGATTATGGTAATGGTAGGAGTAGAATAGAGGTGTGCTTCATGGCTTTTCATTACCAAGTATGGCACTGTGAGTAGGTGCGGGGGTGGGGTGGGGAGAAAAGCAGCATGGCTTTGACATTACTGGCTGCAACAGTGTATCTGTCTTCTCTCCTCTTGTCCCACGGAGTCATCTTTCTTTTTTCACTTCTTCGCTGAAAGTTTCCTTAATTCAGGCTCCTAGAAATATAGTCTTTCCTTTGTTCTCTTTGTAACCCAAAACAGCATGAGTTAGTGTGGCTATACCTAATAGGTATAGTCATCTTGAATTCTACCTGTCATATTTATATTTTTGCAATGTCACTTTAGTAATAGTGGATAATGAGTTGGACACTCAAGATGAGAGATAGGGAGCTCAAAAAACAAATTGGGTCCCATTTAAGTAATCTAAATGTATTATGAAAATCTAAATAGGGAAAATGGATAAGAAGGAGCAAATTTAAAAATATTATGGAAGAAAAATTAACTGGTGTGCCGAGAGAATAGAGAATAGAGTTTGGGGCTTATGTAAGCTGAATCCCAATTTTTCTTTTATGCCTGAGTAGGTAACGGTAACATCTAACATGGTGGAGAGATAATGAAGCATAGCATCTATAGGGGTACTAGGAATTCATTTGTACATGGGTGTTTGATTTAGAAAGAATCATTATTCTGGGTGAGCAGAGCATATTTTACCCTTGTTTGACAGTTAATCCTGAGATTTAGGTGGATTGATGAAGGTTGTATGGTTAGGGGTTGATAGTGGAATCTGGATAAAATAGTCCAGTGGCTTTTTAAATTCTGTTTTTTAGAGCTGATTGCCAGCACTAGTCACTGATATCCTATCCAGTCTCAGAGGATCTTGGAATCATTTGGGAGATGAAGGAGCAGAAGAGAGAGGATACTTGTGGGCTGCATATTTTCTGATTTGGCAGATATATTGTACCTGCTGAAAAAAGAGAACAGAAGATTTATGTGACAATGTAGACTAAAGAAGGTCTTGCTTATTAATCAAAGAACTCCAAAATGTATATTTCTAGAGGTGCTGATCTTAGATGATCCAAGAATAAATCTGTTCTGCCTGAATGCAGATACTCATCTTTGAACATCCAATAATTAGACAAAACTTGTATACAATAACACGAGGCTAGAGTACTGAGTTTGTGTTTATGTAATCCCAAGACACATCATCAACCAATTTGGTAAAAATGGCAAAAATCACATTGAGCCAGGTTTCTTATTTAATTTTTCCTATTATGGACAGAGATTTTATTATTGGTCCCAAAACTAAGTTGTGACATAGTCTGAGAAAGTGAATTTTCTGTCTACTGTCTGCAACACTGCATGCTCTTACATACCATCCACAGAATTGTAAAATCTTTTATCATTCTAACACTCTGAGAGCATCTGAGAACTTCAGGAAAGAATATGCAGAATGCAGAGGATGATTAAGTTCAGAACATTAAAGAAATCGACATTTAGGGACCAAGGAGATAGATTAACAAGTGGAAAAGCCAGGGAAGAAATGTTTAGAAAGTGTATTTCTGGCTGTCTTTTCCTAAATGAAAACTGAATCCTATAAATTAGCAAACTTCATGACTTGGATGGTGATCAGCTGTTTTCCCTGCCCATGGAGGACCCTGTGAAAAAAATCAAATGAAGAGAAATTTGAGTTGGGTATAAAAGTTAAATTTCTGTTTAACCTATGGTGAGTGAGAAATCTTGCTGTGAATTCTCTCCAAAATCAATCATTAAAAAGAATAATTTCCCACTTTGACAATATTACCGACCTTGGAATTCCTTCAGTACTGGCTGTGACTATCACTTATTATCTAAGTTTTCATGATCATAAATCTTATTTCTTCCATCTAGATAACACTTTCTTTGAAAGAGAGTCAGCACTCAGAGTATAAGCAGTATGCATACTTTAACTTATTTGTTTAGAATAATCTCAGTCTTTTGAGAGTGGTAGAGTTTAAGCTGAAGACTCAGGAAGGTGGAATGTTTAGAGGTCACTAAAGGTGAGCTATTTTCATGCTTCTTCAGGCTCAGAGAGCATCTGAAATATTTCACATGGACTTGAGATTTTGGAGTCTCAGCTAGCTGCCTGGAATGTCCACCCTCCCCACCCCCAGTATGCCCTCTTTGTAGCCATACTTCTGAGAGGCAGCCAGTGTTCTTGAGAAGACAGTTTCAGAAAAAAGCTGCATTCAACTGCTAGATCCTAATGGTACATATCAGTCTTGGTCTTTGGCAGGCGATGTCCTTGGATCCTAAAATAACTTTAACCACAGGGTTAAGCTTTTCCCATAATTGAAGAGTACTGGGATAAAGATTCAAATGTATAAAGGCTGAGACATTTAATCCCACTGAACTCAACAATTTGGGCTTCCTTTGTAGTCACATTGGTGATGGCAGCCAAAGCTTAACCTCTTTGGTCCAAGCTTCCATAACAGTGTCATGAAGGGTCGTGCTGTCACTTTGAGAGAGGGCTTAGCCAGGATAGAGACTAGCCACACAAAGGATGACTGAGACCAATCTATTTAATTCCTAAGACATAGCTGATTGGTCTACTATAAGACATATAGTTGATCTATTATAACACATTGACTCTCAGGATTAAGTAGAGCAAGACTTTTAACTCAGTGAAAATCTTGAAAGTCTCCTTGGTTTCCTGCTCCTAGATCTCTTTCTAACTCATTTCTCCAGCTCTTCTTGACTATTTGGTGATGTGGATTTGCACTGTTCTTCCCTGTATTGAATCTAACGTGCCAGTTACTTCACTATGTCCTTTTGAACCCATTATCACCAAGTCTCTTTTGATTTTCAGTAATTTATTTATCCCATTCCATATCACAAAAAACTTTCACTGTGCTGTACCTATTTGCAATCTTTTGCATGACTTTTTTTTTGTATATAAGACCACTTTTTAAGTTTGTATTAATATAAAGAGAGCATATTTTATGTATTTCACAGGTACAATTCCTCACCCTCTCCCTCAATCCCCCTCCTTCTTTCCTTCCTTCCTTTTTTTTCTTTAATTTTTACAAAAATATAATTTCAGTCCACTCTATAGTCAAGGATTAATGCACCACTAACCATAACATTCATGAAGTGAAATGTATAAAGACCACAATTCCACAGTATATAAGGGCTAAAAACAACAATTAAATTACAAAATGTTTGTTTTGTTCTTTTTATATTCAATTTAATAATCAGGCATTGTTGTTATGGTTAAGTGGATATACAAATTTGTGCATCAGATAGGTACAATGCATTGCAGGTAAGTTATCCTTTAATCAAATTGCTTTTAAAAATGGAGGTCAATTTTTCCTTGGTTGAGTCTGATAACCCAAAGGTCAGGAGATTGGTCCTCTTGACACTCAGCCCACCTGCCACCCAGGAGGGAGCAAAAATGCTTGTCCTGATTTCTCCATGGGATATAGAATTATTTCCAGAGATTTGTTTTTATTTATTTGAAACACAGAGATGAGGAGAGAGAAGGAGAGGAAGAGAGAGATCTTTCATCCAGATGCTGGTTCACTCCCCAAATGACTGCAACAGCTGGAGTTGGCCCTGGCTGAAGCAAGGATCCAGGAGATTGTTTCAAATCTCCCTTGTAGGTGGCAGGGACCCAAGGACTTGTGCTATCTTCTGTTGTTTTCTCAAGTGCATTACCAGGGAGCCAGATTGGAAGTGGAGCAGCTGGGACTCGAACTGGCACTCATAGGGGATGCTGGTGCTGCAGGTGGTGGCTACCTTCTACACCACAGCAACGGCTCCAGGATATACAATTTTAAAAAGAAGATCTCTACCTGAAAAAAAAATAGTATCCCTCAGGTCAAACATCTTTAGTGGCAACTGCTAATTAAATTGGTATTTGTTTATTATAATAGAACTGTTTTAGCTTACAGTGTGAATTCTGTATTATATGTTACAATTATAGTTACAACAACTTTATTTCATTATAACAAGGCAATTAAATATAAATCATGTGTTTCACTAAGGATAATTAAAATTATCAAAATAATTTATTATAATATATAGATTTTTCCTTCTAACCACTGTATTTATCATCATTTGAAAATCAGATTATATTTCTTTATAAAGACAAAGCCCTAGTGCCTAGGGGTCTCGAGCATTGTATCTGTGACTGAAATCTCTGCTTCCTGACCCTGGCCATTCTCACTGGTCAGCCATCTCAGAGGCTGCCCTGGACCAGGCTGGAGCCTCCACATCTGTGGGGAGCATCTGACAACTGTGCTGCCTCTCTAGAGCACTGTCTCTGACTTCCCACCAATCAGCTTGCTTGCTGCCATAGACCTGGTGTTTCCTACCTCTAGACTTCCAGAAGAGTGCCTGGCACTGAGGAAGGACTATATAAGTGTGTGTTGCAATTATTATAATTTGTGTCTGCTAAAATACAAACACAAACATATAGCACACCCCTGGGATGATGAATAATAAATAGCTTTTATTGGTTAATCTCTTGATGCCTATTTAAGTTGGCCACATGGAGGCTTGAGGTGTCCTTGGGGAACACAGAAGGGTTGGGTCCTAGAGAAGGATGCTAGCAGGAGGTGATGTCAACGTGGAAGGAGAGAGCCTTCTAGTTTTGAGTTTGTTTAAGATCTTAACTTCAGTTATTTCTTATGCATAACTGTGACTGATTTTTTCTTGTCACTTTCTGCTTTTGGGTTGAAGGGTTGCCAACACCAGTTGCCACTTTTGCTTTTATTACAATTTGCCCCGACCAAAATCTCAAATTGGGTCTGATCCGTGACCTCAACAACAAGAAGATGTGACAGGCAGGAAATGAAGGGGTCAGTCTTTGGTTTGAGCAGAGTCACACATGATAAGCTAAATGCAAAGTAGAGCCCTCAACGAAAAGCCACAGTGCTAGGTGTCCCCTGGAAGGAGCAGCCAGTGCTGTTAGCGGCCAGCTGAGCAGACATGTCAGTTGGCCCAGCTGTGGCTGTTGCATCTTTAGAGGAGGATGCATGTCTTGGGGTGTCTCTCAGGCAGGCAGTGGGGGGGTATGACTCACAGTGTTTCTCAGCTACCAGAAGTCCCTGCAGGAAATAAAAGGCACATTCCAGCTGGCAAATATGCTTGGAAACAATCCAATAACTGTGATTTAATAATGACCCACTGGTTGGGGTTTGGGCTGTGGCCACGGAAAGGAGAAAGGATTTTTTTTTTGTTCTTAGATCTGTCATTACACCTAGGAGTCAAGACTCCTATGCTTAAACAAATACAGAGTGACAGAACCTGGTGGGTGTCTAGTAGCCAGAACCCTGTGGGCTCCCAGGGAGAGAAACCAAACTCAGAGTATCTTCAGGGAAGAAGCTTCATTTATTGGCTCCCTGACTTAGAAAAACAGGAGTGCTGCCCCATAGCCATTCCTGAGATGCACATCATTCCCTTTGTCTGCCTCCCCATGTGCTTGCATTAACATTCCCCATTCTAGTCTGATTAGACATTAATGTTCCCCATTCTAGTCTGATGTCACTAACTGGTGACAAGTGTGCAGTGGTAGTAATTTGTGTCCCACCAGTTGCTGACATCAGAGAATCTGAGAAAACTTCTCTCTCCTAGTGCTGATATATAATATTCCATAGAACCATCTAGATTCAAGTGACTTGGGTCCTGTGCTCTTTTCTGGCCAATAACTAGTTGATATGTTGAGCTACTGTGATGGTCAGGCCTGGGGTATGTGACCCTCCTATAAGTCAGAAAGTGAGGGGCATATAGAGTAGGAGAAAGGCAACTGACTACAATGAATGGGCGGGGGTGGGAGCTCTTGCCAGAGGAACGGGCAAAGAGATCTGGGATACCCCCAACAGCAGGCGCTCTGTTCCTGGCCAGGGCTGCTGGGTGAGGCCCAGGATTTAAGGGTGTAAAGATTCAGAAAAGGGGACCACAAGGTGCATGAGGGTGCGTGGGAAAGACCAGAAGGATCCCTGGGAAAAGTGGGTCCCAAAAGGAGGGTATGTTTGGAGGTAACAGCATTCTTCCTCATGTGCAGGGAGAACGGGCAAGAGCACAGAAGTAGGCCAGGCTTTCCTGCAGGGCCCTCTCCACCAGCGAGCCGTGGTTATTGAATAGGGGCCCCTGATGAAGCCACTTAGCGGCACTCATGCTAAGGGGTGGTGACCTCCAACCTCAGAACTGGGGCGCTCTGCAAAGGCAGCCGTAACCACCCAGAGTGTAATTTGTCAGGGACACGGAGGTTAACATTTTTCTTCACAAAAACCATCTTTAATGACCGTCAGCAATCAGGACCTCCGATTTCTGTCTCATTTGAAAGCTTTTAATGCTTTCAGAGGGACAGATGGGGTGACCTAATAGGTCTTTTCCATCTCTGATTTTCTATGATTAATGAAGTTCAATTGTGCAGAATAAAATGGTGAGTTTCTCGGTGTCAGTTCAGCCGCATTCCTTTTCCCTCCCTCTTCCTTTCTCCATTTTATTTTATTTTTTTTCAGACAGATGATAATCATGCACATTTTCTCTTAATGCTCCAGGGGGAAAAAAGAGACTTTCCTTCTGAGCCAGGCTTTGAAAATGTCAAGGTGGGTGTATTTATCTGTGCTGGAAATTGTTGCCAAATGCCACAGCCACTCTTCACTTCCCCACCCCAGGACAGATCTGTGTCTGCAGTGAAGGCACCAGGAGTGATGTAAACGTGACAACACTTCTGCTTGTACAGTTTATTAGACTTTTCCCCAAGTACATTCCTAAGCGACATTTGCTTAGTAATTCCCTGACTTAGGTCTTCTGAGGTTGTCCTGAGGGATTTATAACCCTCTTTTGTCTGGAGGGAAACTGAGACCCAGAGCAGAGATGGGACTAGGACAGGGCTGCCTGGTGGAGAGCTGTCCTCGGACTTAGTGGACTCTGCTGTGCTGGAGGAGAGCAGTGCAATTTTTAAAGCATGACTGGAGGAGAAGTCTGGACGAACTCGGTGAGGCTTGTTCTAGGTCTGGAGATTTTCCTAGGTGGAAACTCTGAATTATGAAGAAGCCAGGCCTCTGGAGAGCTGTCTCGAAGGTAGGGAGTCTTTCGCCCTTGCACACTCTTTGCCTTTTGAAAGGAAAGGCTTCAAGGGTGAGTTTTCCCTGGGTTTGGGTATTTAGCCTCTTTTCTGGTTAAATGGCACAGACTGGACCCCTATGAATTCCTGGAGCTGCTGCTCCCCTGGGAGAGCAGTAAGTGGCATCAGACAGGATCCTCTTTGGGCACAAGGGGAACTCTGCCAGTGACAATCCTGCTGCCCAGGAGTCCCAGCACGGTCCTGTGAGGAGAACACATCCTGATTTGGAAAAGATTAAACCAATCCATTGAAATCCCCAAATGATGGAATTCAGACTATATCCTTCTTTTTAAGATCCTGGAATTTCACAAGAGAAGAATAATGTTCAACATTCCCATCAGTAGTGCCTCTCTGGCAGACTCCAGGCATACACAGCAAGTACTGTGACTTTTAACCGGCACTCTCTTAAAGACTCTTCCTTGTAAACATGTGCAGTAAGGGGAATATGGTGTTGGTCCTGCAGCTGGCTTATTGCCTGGTGATTTCATCTCTCTCCCTAGACATAGATGAAAGTCCTCTTTTGTTCCATATTTTGGGGAGGAGTCAGCTCTTCAGCTCCCAGAGCCTTCTCCTCCACTTCATGGTTCTGCAGTTGTCCCCCCGTGAGAGCTTGTCTCCACAGTTCTGCTGCTGCTTTATGGCTTGGGGTCTGACACAGTTTATAAATGAGTAAGTTGTTGCTCCTTGAAATTGCACAATAGGGTGCATCTCATTTTCAGTTGGAAACAGACTCCAAGGAGTGACTATTCTTGCCTCTCTTCTCTGAACTATAGTAGCACTAAGAACAGAATTTCTCAGATTGGGTTCCAGGGACCACAGTACTTTCAATGGGTTCAGTGTGTCTTCTGCAAAAGTCAGATGTTGCTAATATGAAAGCTTCAAGAGTTGGAGCCTGTAAGAAGTGATTAGGCCATGAGTGCTCCTCTCGTATGAATGGGATTAGGTTTAGGTGCCCTTATAAAAAGCTTTCGGGATGGAGCTCATCCCTCTTCTACTCTCTGCCACTCTATGTTCCTCGCCGTGGAGGACACAGTGCTCAGGTTGTCCTCTTGGAAGAAGACACTGAACCTACCTGAGTCTTGCTATCAGACTTTTCAATCTCCAGAACAGGGAGAAAGTAAATTTTGTTCTTTACACACTACCCATTTTCAGGTATTCTATTAAAGCTATGCAGAGCAGACTAACACCAGCATTTCAATCAGCTTGTGTATGTGTGTTGAAGTGCGGCTTCCTGGGTTTGACCAACTGAGTTTATCTCCCTGGAGGTAGTATCAGCGATCTGCCTCTCCCTGGGGCTGTTTCTGCATACTCAGGTTTAGGAATGATGACCAGGAGATTTTATGTTTGTCTTAATTAGATTAACACACACACACACACACACACACACACAGAGAGAGAGAGAGAGAGAGAGAGAGAGAGAGAGAGATCCCATTTGCTGGTTCACTCTCCAAACTTGCACAATGGCTGGAACTGGAACTCCAAACTAAAGCCAGAAGCCAAGAACTCAAACCAGGCAACCTGCATGGGTGTCAGGGACCTAAATACTTGAGCCATCAACTGCTGCCTCCCAGAGTATGTATTCCAGAATCGGGAATGAAGGCAGAGCTTGAACTCAGGCAATCTGATATGGGATGTAGACATCCTAACCAGTGGCTTAACCTCTAAACCAAACACTGAACTGACACCACTTTTTCTATGTTCTTAATGTAAAAAAATAAATTACTTCTTTTTTATATGTTTATTTTTTCTTATATAATAATTTAAAAGGGGGCCGGGGCTGTGGTGCAGCAGGTTAAAGCCCTGGCCTGAAGCGCCGGCATCCCATATGGGCATTGGTTCTAGTTCCAGCCGCTCCTCTTCCAATCTAGCTCTCTGCTATGGCTTGGGATAGCAGTGGAAGATGGCCCAAGTCCTTGGGACCCTGAACCTACGTGGGAGACCCAGAAGAAGCTCCTGGCTCCTGTCTTCAGATCAGTGCACCTCTGGCCATTGCAGCCATCTGGTGAGTAAACGAGCCGATGGAAGACCTCTCTCTCTGTCTCTACCTCTCTCTGTAACTCTGACTTTCAAATAAATAAAATAAATCTTAAAAAAGTATAAATTGAACTTAATACTGTTTTAACTTTATCTCAAAATTTTTGACATATTGAATTTCCATAATCATTAAGTTCAAATATTTGTAAAATTCTTTGAGTTACTCTGTACATTGATTCACTTACCTCTAATTGTTGACATTAGGAAGCATCCCTAGCATTATTTCACAGTGAGGTAAATGAGTATCAGGACAAGGCTCATTCACTCTTAGCAATTAAGTGAGAATTCAAATACATGATGTCATATTCCAAACCCTGTGCCTTCTTCTAGTCTCCTGAAAAACTCCTGCCCCAAATGTGCCAGTCCTCACATGTCCTTTATGTTCAGATCTAGTCAGACAGGCTCTGTCCGTGAATTCACAAGTTCTAGGACTGTACATGTGTTTCTGTTCTCCCTCCTCTTTTCTACCCCATGTAGTCTCTTTCAATCCTCATTCCTATCCCATATCAGTATCTGTTCCCCAACGTCTTTCATTCCATCTGAAGTACAAGAGATTGACAACAGCTGAACATCCAGTATTTCCTAGCATAAAGTGTACTTAACATCTTTCTGAATCTTGAGCTAGAATGAAAGTTGTATTTTCACAAAATCTATTCTGGGGAGGGAGAGGAGAAAGACACACACACACACACACAGAGGAGGGAGGGAGAGAGAGAGAGAGAGAGAGAGAGAGAGAGAGAGAGAGAGAGAGAATATGCACTTCCATCTGTTGGTTCACTCTCCAGATAACTGCAATGGCCAAGGCTATGCTGGGGTTGATACGAGGACAATCCTGGCCTCATATGTGGCAGGAATCCACTTACTTGAGCCATCCCTGTTGCCTTCTAGGTGTTCTGGAGTAAAGAGTCAGAGATGAGTATCAAACCCAGGTACTCTGATCTGGGATGTGGATGTCTTACCCAGCATCTTAACCTCTAGACTCAATACCTGCCCCCACCTGCCCCCAGATATTTTTTAAAATTGTGGTAAAATATATATAACATAAATTTACTATTTTAAGAGTAACTTTCAGTGTCATTATTCTCATTGTTCTTCAACCTTTACCATTACCACCCATCTCCAAAATGTTTTCATTTTCTCAAACTGAAACTCTGTACATGTTAATACTTTGTATTTCTCTCCTTCCTCTTGTCCTTGGTAGCTACTGTTCTTTCTGTCTCTTATGAATTTGACTTCTATAGGTATTACGTATGAACAGAATCACCATTGACTAGCTAATTTCACAGCATAAAGTCCCTAGAGTTCATCCATGTCATAGCATGTGTCAGAATTGCCTTTTTAAGGGAGGAGAGAACTTCCACTTTGACTATGACCCTGTCGGAATAAGATCGAAGTCGGTGAACTCAAAAGGCTTCCATAGCCTTGGCAACCCATGACTAGAGCCTAGGGAGATTACTGACGCCATAAACAAGAGGGTCAATTTGTTAAGTCAACAACAGGAGTCACCGTGTACTTACTCCTCATGTGGGATCTGTCCTTAATGTGTTGTCCATTGTGAAGTAATGCTATAACCAGTACTGAAACAGTATTTTACACTTTGTGTTTCTGTGTGGGTGCAAACTGATGAAATCTTTTCTTAATATATACTAAATCGATCTTCTGTATATAAAGATAATTGAAAATGAATCTTGATGTGAATGGAATGGGAAAGGGAGCGGGAGATGGGAGGGGTGCAAGTGGGAGGGAAGTTATGGCGGGGGCATTGTAATCCATAAACTGTACTTTGGAAATTTATATTTACTAAATAAAAGTTAAAAAAAGAAAAAAAATAATAAAAATAAAAAAAGAATTGCCTTTTTAAGACTGAAAAATATTCCTTTGTGGGTATATAACACATTTTGTCATTATGCTTATCCACTCATCTGTCAATGGATGCTTGCCTTTTGCCTTTTGTGAATAATGGTGCTTTGAACATGAGTGTACAGATCTGTTTAAGTTTCTGCTTATTATTGTATATTGGATATATACAATAAATGGGACTGCTGTATTACATACAAATTTTGTTTAATTTTTTGAGGGACCACCATATTGTTTCTGCAGTGGCTTCACCATTTTGTATTCCTCTAGAATGTATAGGGTTCCAGTTTTCCCATGTCATTTTCATCACATGTTCTTTTCCACTGTTTTGATTATAGTATCCTGCAGATGTGAAGTTGTGTCTCACTATGGTTGTGATTTGCATTTCTCTAGTGATCATTGATGTTGAGCATCTTTTCACATGCTTATTAGGATGTCCCTGAGTTTTGACCATGCACTTTGGTTCAGTGATTCTTAACATTGGCTGCACATTAAAATCTCTCTTGGAATTTAAAGAAAAAAAGAGTGATGCCTAGGAGCCACCAATTAATTCAAAATCTGGATTTTTTTTCTAAAAAAGTGCATTTGGAGTCTTCTGGGTCTCAAATATAATGGCCTGTGTAGTCTGAACATACTATCTGGTATTGTCCTACTTCAGCAGACATATTTGTTTTTCACTGTCTGTGATAATAAGAAAAAATATTTGTTCTTTGTGCTGAGTTCCTGATACAGAGCTTCTAAATCTCTTATAATTTTCTGAGTGATAGGAATGATGAAATTTTTGATATTCATAAGAAGCCTTTGTCAACTATATCGGAGTTTGTGCAAATGAGATGATGCTTGGAGGGCTCCTAGATAACTTCGGGATGGGCTGATTGCTGGAGGAACCAACCTTGTGATTAGAGGATTGGAAATTTAGCCCCACTCTCCAGCCTCAGTAAGGGGTGAGGATTCAGTCACCAATGGCTAATGGTGTAATCATTCATGCCTATGCAATGCTCCTTCCATAAAAACCCCTCAATGATAATGGGCTTCTGAGTTTGTGAGCACATTGAGGTGCTGGGAGGTTATTGTTCCACACACCTTCCCATATACCTTGTCATGTATATCTTTTCCATTTGGCTATTCTTGAGTTGTAACTATTATAATAAATTAGTAACAGTAAAGAAAGCACCTTCTGGAGCTCTGTGAGCTATTCTAATAAATTAAACATGAGGAAATTGTATGAGAACCTCTATCTGTTGATCAAAAGCATAGGTGGAAACTCAGGAGTTGCAATTGGTATCTGGAGGGAGGGCTGTCTAGTGGGTTCTGCACACAGGGAGCTAGTGTCAAACTGAATTGGATTGTAGGCACCCATTTGGTATCTGGAGAATTGGAGAATTATTGGGTGTGGGAATTAAAAAGAACCTTCACATGTTTGTCCAGAAATGTCATGGGTAAAAATGGTTCATGTTTTCACTAACATAAAAAGGAAGTAATATTGCATACCCATCAGAATTATTTTGAGGTTGGGATGAGACCATGAGGTGACATATAATAAAGAGCATTGTTCGTAGCAAGTGCATTTTGTGGGAGGAAAAGGAGAGGATACCTGTACTGTCCTCTGTACTTTGATAATGGCCACAGGAGATAAACTTACTCTTGAAGAGAGGGCAAGCAAGGATGAGACTGACAAAAGCACAGAGCTGTGTCTCAGCCACGGATACATGTTCAAGTCACCTGGGGATTTGGAACTCACCTGGGGAGTTGCCCATCTACCTGTTTTCCACAGAAGATTCGTGGTGTGGTATTCTAGGATTGACTGGTCACCAGCTACCATGCCTGATGTGGGAGAGCTCATGTTCCCTGCTCTCAGGAGGTAAATCTCATTGTGAAAACACAGGACAAACTGCTTCAACTTTGAATGTTGAGAGCTAAAGACCTCAGCTTCAAATATAGTCTGAAAACAATTTGAGGGAAAAACAATGTTGGGTGTTCTCTAAATCTCCTTGGATTTTATGTGTGCTATTAATAAGGTAGGCCAGTAATTGATCTAAATATATAATTTCTCACTTGATACAATATTCCTTTAGTTTCTAATTCCTGTCTTGCAATGCTGGTTCACATGATTGGGATAATACCATTACTGTGTTCTTTTGTTTTCTAGTATAACAAAAAACCAAAAAGCAGGATTTTAGTAAAAAAATATTATGTTCAGGTTCTTTTGTCTGTTTCTTACATCTAGGAAGGATTTCCTTTGATATAATAAGGCAATTATTGAATTTTAATTAAGTAACAAATGATTATGTGAACCATGATTTTTGGAGATCTACGGTGCTTTCCAGCAGCACTGCAATTCACATGTAGCCAGTGGAGGGCCTCTTTCAGATATATTTTGGGGAGTACTCATCAGCATTCTTCAAGCAGAAGTGTGTTCTACATCATCTTCTTTGCCCCATTTGTGTCCTTTCTCTGTTCAGTTCCTTTTAGTTAAAAATGTCTGTGCACATGGATTTGGGTCAGAAATAGTCCGGGGATGGAAGCTGTGCCCAGGAACAGCTCTTGGCAAAATTGAGCAATGTGCCCTCTTGGTCTTCATCAAGTACAACTGAACCCAACTTCCAACATCCTTCCTCATTCTTTGTTGCCTCTACCTTCACACCCATAAAGTCCTACTCAGTGTGAACTAGTTTTATTTTTAATAAATAAGAGATTTATATAAAATGTTTATTTATTTGAATGGTAGAGTGACACGGAGAGGAGAGACAGAGAGATTTTCAATCTGCTGGTTCACTCCCCAAAAGCATGAAACAGCTGAACTGGGCCAGGATCACACTAGCAACCAGGAACTCCATTCAGGTCTCTCACATAGGTGGCAGGGATCCAAGTGCTTGAGCCATCATTTGTTGACTGCCAGAATGCATTAGCAGTAAGCTGGATCGGAAGCAGGGAGTAACCAGGACTCTAACCAGGCACTGAAATATGGGACAAGGGTGTCTGAAGTGACAACCTAACCTATTGTGCCACGATGCCTGCCCCAAAGCTGTTTTTTTTTTCCTTTTTAAAGCTTTAGTTGTAGGACTTCCCATTGTCCCTGGTGTAAATACACCATGGCTGATTTCATGCTACCCAGTTGAAATCTCAGGCAGGGAAGGGAGCATATTCAGTTCCTGCAATCAGAGCTCACTAAAAGGGGCTCCTGCACTGGCCTTATCATGAGTTTCTCCTGCCATCTCTGTCATATCTCAGGATCTGCACAAGATTGAATAGTGGTCATATACCTGCATGTGAATTTTAGACTCCTGGCTCCCTGTATTAGAGAATGTGCTTTTCCATCTGCAAGAACAGGTCTTTTCCTGTCAATGATCCAGTAGAGAAGAAATTGCAGGCAAGATGGGAAGACTGACTTCCCAAAGCAAATATCCATGTGGTGAGGAGAAAGAACATGTTGGGGAGGTCCTGAGCGCCAGGATTTTGTCCTGAGGTTCTCATCCGTGTGATCTTGGGCAAGGCATGCCTCTTTTGGTCATTGAGTTTCTCATACGTTTGTGAACTATCTCTCCCCACAAGGGGCTCTCCCAGCTCTTATGTGTTACAACTCCAGATGACAATTGATGCCAACAATGCTAAGTCATACAATTAGAGCCCTATGCACTGTAGCGTAAAGGACCAACCAGATTGTTTCATTATATTCAGTTAACCGAGTATTTTTGATATTGAAATAAATGCTAAGAAGTGTGTGAGACAGATAATGTACATCTTTCTTAAGTGAAAGAAACTTGATAAACTTTGTAATGGTTTTGGCTTATTACCAGCATTTGTTAAGGCTCTGAGCATCATCCCTTGTAATCAAGTGATATACATTTATCATATAATCATTACCTTATTAAGGTATAATAAATGCCTGTTTAAGTGCATACAGGCCATTTAGGTTGCAATTTAATTACCAGCACAGTTAATTAGGCAATATACTCCATCACCATTTTTATTCAAAGGGTTTCTTCACTTTATTAAACATCTTTGAGGAGATTGGTAGACCTAAAACCTTTGATTAGGAGAGGTAAAGGAAACGATTAAGCACTGCTGATGTGTTCTGAGTGCCTATTTTGGGCCAGAACTTAACAGAAACCATCTCCCAGTCCCCAAATGTCTGAATCAGGCTCTTGAGACATGGAAAATGCTGCTTAGAGCCCCGCGACCAGAGAGTCAATGATGGCTGCATCTTTCTGGGCACAGGCAGCTGGTGTGCTTGGGATGCTCTGCATCTAATAGGAATCCTCCCTTCAGAGCTGCAGCTAGAGGGCCTGAGATTCTTAGGAGTCCTTTCTAGTGCCAGATTTCCCTGGGTAGATTTAGGGATCACTAGGAAAGTTCAAAGGCATGGACACTTTCCATGCAGTTGGAGAAAAACAAGTGAAATTCCATCATCATGACTTTAGGTTTGGAGGAGTAAGCTCAATCTAGTGGTTTAGATGCTGGCATCCTATACTCAGATTTTTGCAGAAGTTCCATTTTGATTGCTAGTTTGTGTATTTTATTATTTTAGCAGAGTGGGTCAGGGTAGGCATTTAGTCTAGTAATTAAAATGCTGGTTAAAATGCCCAGGTCCCATATTGGTATACTTTGTGGCTCCAGCTCCTGCAGCTCCTGACTTCAACTTCTTCCCAGTGTAGACCCTGAAAGGCAATTGTGATGGCTCAAGTGTGGGAGATCTGGCTTGAATTCTCAGCTCCGGCTCTGTCTCTAACTTTACTTAGGTCTAGCCCCTGCCATTGTGGGCATTCATATGGGGCATGAACCAGCAATGGGGGTCTTCTCTCTTTCTCTTCTCTTTCTCTCCTGTTTCTCTGCCCCTCAAATCCATAAATTAAATGACCTATATCTTTTGGTTCTATCTCAAGATTCTGAAGGACATTAAATACACATCTTCATAAGAAACTTTGGATGTTCAGCTGTTGTCAATCTCTTGTATGCCAGATGGAATGAAAAATCTTGGGGAGCAGACATGAATATGGGAAGGGCAGGAGGGTGGTGGGACATTGACTGGGGTATAAAAGAGGAGGGGTAACAGAAAAACATTTCCAGACTTAGAACTTGTGCTGATTCCTGAGAGCTTAGGATTTGTGACTCCTGACTGAGCCTGACAGACAGGAGTCTGTGTGAGGACTGGAGCATTATGGCAACAGTTTTTCTGGAGACAAGAAGGCGGCTTGTGATCTGGAATATGTCGTCATGTAATTGAATCCTCATGTGATTGCTAAACATAGAGGGATCAATTTCTGACATTTGATTGTCTCACTGTGAAATGAAGGTAGGAACATTCTTTTATGTCAGCAGTGATAGGTACCAGGTGTGAAGTGTCTAAATCCCTTTCTCTTGCCTCAAAATAAAGACCCAATACACTTAAGATGGATATCAGCATCCTGCTTCCTGATTTGTCATTTTATGAACCACATGACTTGGTGCTGGATAGCTGGTTGCAAGAACATCATTCAAAAGAGGGAGCACCTTAAAATTTAAAATTATTTATAAGAGGGTTCTGCATACACATGAACCATTTATTAAATGTCCTTTAATGTGTTGACTGAGCCATAAAACTCCTTTTGATCATTTTGTAATATAATCCACTGCATAAAATTTCTAAAAAAAGACATTTTCTTGCTCATTCTATAGCGATTTGTTCCTGAACTTTATTTATCCATTTATTTACTTGCTCAGTGATTTTTAAGGGTGAGGTATCTGTTTACTCATAGGTTGAAAACCTTGTTTAACTTGCCAGCTATTCTATCTTAAGCATCTAACACAATATCTGACAAAGGGTAGGCATTCATGTATATTTGTTGAATAAGCAGACTTTTTTCCCTACTGTTACAGTTATGTAAATGGAATGGGGTTTGCAGCTGATGGAAAAAGATGTAAAGATGTATGTATTTAAACATCTAATCTGAAACCAACTGACTAGGTGAGGTACACAAACAAATTATTAGTGCCAATGTCCGCCATGTACCAGTAACATTCTGGAACTTAGAGACATAGCTATGAATTAATCAGACAAATATCCTTATTTTCATGGCATAAACATCCTAGAGGCAGAGAGAAAATAACATGTGGTAAATATGTAGAGAGAAAATAAGGAGGTATGATACTTTAAGATGTTAACTTTACTGAGTTAAGGAATACAGAGACAGCTTGGAAAGCCTTATTGTTCAGAATTTCTATGAGTGTGCTTCTGGAAGAGATCAGCATTTGAATGAGTAGACAAATTGAAGAATATCCACCTTCACCCGTAGTGGATGAGTGGACACCATCCAGCTGACTGAGGCTCTGGATAAAAGAAAAAGCCAAAGTGAAAAGATAAATTTGCCTTCTTTTCTGGAGCTGAGACATGTATTTTCTGCCAGCCTTGCCTATCAGAACTCAAGGGTCTCTGGCATTTGAACTCTGGGACTTGCACCAGAAACCCCCTTAGTTTCTCAACCCTTGGTCTCAGATGGAGAATCACTGGTTTCCCTGGTTCTCACGCCTTCAGACTTCAGCTGAGCTGTAATAACAGGTTCTGTCATTCTCCAGAATGCAGATGATATTCTGTGGGACTCCCTAAGCTCTACGATTATGTGAATCATTTCCCATGATAAATCTCGTTCATTTATCTCTCCCTCTCTCTCGCATTTCTTACTCTCCATCCATCCATCCATCCATCCTATGAGTTCTGCTCCTCTGGATAGCCAAGGTAATACAGGAAGAGAAAGAAGTAAGGAGGGATGAGAATATGTGGAGATTACAGTTTGATATACGGAATTACGGAAAGGCCTCACTGAGAATGGGCTTTTGAACAAATACTCAAAGGAAGTGAGGGATAAGAGTTTTTGGGAAAAGAACATTTCAGATCTTTTGAAGAACAAGTGTAAATATCTAGAGAAAGGAATTTGTGTAACATGTTGAGGGAATAGGGAGGAAGTCAACACAAATTGAGTAAAATGGAGAGCTAAGGGTAATAGGAGATGGGGGTGGATCACAGAGTATATAGCAGAGCAGTCAGTCCACACTGCCTTGTAGGTCATTTTAGACTTCAGATTTTGGGGCCAGAGCTGTGGCATAGCAGGTAAAGCCGCCACCTGCAGTGCCAGCATCCCATATGGGCAGTGGTTTGTGTCTCGGCTGCTCCACTTCCAGTCCAGCTCTCTGCTAGGCCTGGTAAAGCAGTGGAAGACGACCCAAGTCCTTGGGCCCCTGCACCCACATGGGAGACCTGGAGGAAGTTTCTTGCTCCTGGCTTTGTACTGGCGCAGCTCTGGCCATTGTGGCCACTTGGGGAGTGAACCAGTGGATGGAAGACCTCTTTCTTCTCTCTCTACCTCTCCTTCTCTCTCTGTGTAACTCTAACTTTCAAATAAATAAATAATAAATCTTTAAAAAAAGACTTTGGATTTTACTTTGCATAAAATGAGGACTCACTAGATTTTGAGCAGATGTATGAATGATATATATATAGTATGATTGCTAGTCTGATAGGATAACTTTGATGTTAGGATTGAGAACAGATTGGAAAGAAAGAGAAAGGGAGATGGGTTTGGAGCTTCTAACTCAAACAGTAGATGATGATAGTTCTGACTAAGATGGTAGCAGTTGAGATGATGAGAAGTGGCAGTCTGTGTACCTTGCAGATAGGATCCTTTAATCATGAGGTGTGTGAAAGGAAGAGGATATGGAGATGATCCCAAGACTTCTGACTTGAACAATAAGAAAGAGTTGTCACTGAGATGGGGGCATTGGTGGAGAAGAACATTTTGAGGGCTTGGGGAATTATTAGGAGTTCACTGTAGGGATCTTTCACTTTTTTGGTTAAATTTATTACTAGATATTAAAATTTTTTGGGTGGCTATTGTGAATTGGATTTCTTTCTTGGGTTCTCTTTCATTGAAGTCATTATTAGTGTATAAAAGCTGGTTTTTTATATGTTTATTTTGTAACTTGCAACTTTATTGCATTGGTTTATTAGTTCTGACAACTTTTTAATGAAGTGTTTAGATTTTTCTATTTAAAGCATCATGTCATCTGCAAACATGGGTATTTTGACTTCCTCCTTTCCAATTTTGATGCTCTTTATTTGTTTCTTCTCCCTAATTGCTCTTGGTAATCTTTCCAGGACTATATTGATAAACATTGGTGGAAGTGGACATCCTTGTCTTGTTCCAGATCTGAAGGGAAAAGATATATTGGCTATTGGTTTGTCATATATAGCCTTTATAATTTTGAGGTATGTTCATTCTATACCTAATTTGTGGAGGGTTTTTTTCCATGAAGGGGTGTTGAATGTTGAATGCTTTCTCTGAATCTACTGAGATGACCATATGGTTTTTGCACTTCATTTTGTTGATGTGATTTATGACATATATTGATTCGTTAATGTTGAAACACCATTGCATCTCTAGGATAAATCTCACTTGATTATGAAATATTATCTTTGTGGTGTGGTTTTGGATTTGATTTATAAATATTTTGTTGATATTCCTTTCATCTATATTTGTTAAGGATATATATCTGTAGTTTCTTTTCATATTGTGTCTTTGTTCAGTTTTGGTATCAGAGTTATGCTGGCCTCATAAAAAGAGTTTGGTAGAGGGGCCAGTGCTGTGGCATAGTGGATTAAAGCCCCAATCTGCAGCACTTGCATCCCATATAGGTGCCGGTTCAAGTTCCGGCTGCTCCATTCCTGATCCAGCTCTCTGCTACGGCCTGGGAAAGCAGTAGAGGATGGCTTAAGTCCTTTGGACCATGTACCCTCGTGGGAGACCTAGAAGAAGCTCTTGGCTCTTGGCTTTGGATCAGCTCAGCTCTGGCCATTGTGGTCATTTGGGGAGTGCATCAACGGATGGAATACCTCTCTCTGGTTCTACCTTTCTCTGTAATCTGTCTTTCAAAAACATAAAATAAATCTTTAAAAAATAGAAAAAAATAAAAAAGTCTGGTAGAGCTTCAAACTGTTCAATATTTTGAAGTAGTTTGAAAAGCATGGAAATTAGTTCTTCTTTAAATATTTTGTAGAATTTAGTAGTAAAACCATCAGGTCCTGAACTTCATTCTGCATTTTTAATATTATTTTTAAAAAGATTTATTTATTTGGAAGGGGAGAGAGGGAGAGAAGAAGAGAGGGAGAGAGAGGGAGAGAGAGAATACTTTTTATTTAAAAAATTCTTTAGTATCAAAGTGAAAATGTTAAGCAGATATTAACCAAACGAAATTGGAATTCATTGAAGAGCTCTATAAACTAGAAATTGAGACATGAGAATAGGTGAGGTCACCAGGAAAATGACTATAGGTAGACAGAGAAAGTGGTCCAAGCATTGAACACTGGGGCATATGAAATTTAAAGAGAAACAAGAAAAATAGACTGAGAAAGAGAATCAAGTGAGGTAGGAGGGACTCAACAAGAAATATACTAGAGGAATATACTTCAAGAAGGAGATAATAATCAACTATGCCCACTGCTGATGGTGGGTCAAGTAAGATGAAGAGTGAGAACTAACCATTATGTTTACTGTATTTATCAAAGTAGATGTCACTTGTATCCTGTTAATAATTTTTTACAAGTATAGTTGTGAACAAATTGGTGAGGGTTCAAAAAATTAGATGGAAGGGGAAAGGCAGAAAGTTTTCAAGACATATTGCTACAGAGTAGAACAGAGAAATAAGGCAATCGAGTAAGTAAATGTGAGGTCAACAGTTTTTTAATGGAAGGAATAATTGAATGTTTTTATCCTAATGACAGTGACCCAATAGAAATAAAACACATAATTCTAGAGAAAGAGAATTAATGGAGAAGAATTATGGAGTAGAACAGAAGAAATGGGTCTAGCGAACAATTATCTACAGTGGAAAATATGACAATGAGTAATAAGGGCCTGGGGATGGTAATTGTAAATATAACTTTGTTCTTATATTTTTCATGAAGTAGTAGAATGTTTCATGAAGGTGGACTCTGATCCATAAAAGAGTGGTAAGAAATTTCTGAGAGCAACCACTGTGTCCCTCCTGAGGCAGGTAGAGAGATTGAGAGAGAAAAAGAGTGAGAGAGGGAGAGAGATAACTAAAATACCAGTACATGAAGTAATGTGGAATTCTGAAATATATTCAAGTAGTCTGAAAGAAAATTGTCAAGGATAAACTGATGAACAAAGGTCAGGTGGTACAAACAGAAAACAAGTACGAAGAATGTGGGATTAAACTGAGAAATAATCATTGCACTAAATTTAAATGGATTAATTACCCTTAGTAAAAGTGCAGAGGTTGTCACATTGAATAACTGAAAAAGATATAGCTAGATACAATTTATAATAACTAATATTTAAGCATAAAGCCTAAGAGAGAATGAAAGTAAAGGAATGGAAGAATATATACTATCAAAATATTAAGTAATGAAGTAAAAAAGAGAGTATGAACACTTTAATATCAGATAAGTTGGGGACACCCACTACATCACAGCACCAGCCCCTGTTGTTGAATTTCTTGAGCTCTTTATAGATTCTGGATATCAATCTTTTATCAATTGTATAGTTTGAAAATATTTTTTCCCATTCTGTTGGTTTCCTCTTCTCATTGTTAAGTGTTTCCTTTGCGGTACTGAAGATTCTTAGCTTAATGTAATCCCATTTGTTTATTTTGGCTTTGATTGCCTATGTTTATGGGGTCTTTTCCAAGAAATCTTTGCCTATGCCAATTTCTTGTAGAGCTTCCTCAATGCTCTCCTTTGAAACTTGATGATATCAGGTAGTATATTTAAATTGTTGATCCATCTCAAGTTGAGTTTTGTATAAGGTGTAAGGTAGGGGTCTTACTTCATACTTCTGCAGGCAGAAATTCAATTTTCTCAGCACCATTTGTTGAAGAGACTGTACTTTCTTCAGGGATTGGTTTTAGCTCCCTTTTTGAAGATTTGTTTGGTTTAGATGCAGGGATTGATTTCTGGGGATTCTATTCTGGTTCATTGGTACATGTCTATTTCTGTGCCAGTACATGTGAGTCACAAACCAAGAAAAATCATGTGGTAGGTAGTTAAATGTACAAATAAATTTCAAAGAATAAAAATTTTGTAGAGTATGCTCCATGAAGACCACACAATAAATTACAAATCAATATTATATCTGAAGATATATAGATATAAAACCATTTGAAAATTAAATAAGACACTTCTAAATAATTCCTGGGTTAAATCTCAAAAAATTTTGAATCTAATGACAATGGAAATTCAATATGTCAAATTTGGGAGAGATGGCTAAAACAGTAATAAAGAAAATTTATAGTTTTAAATGCCTATCATAGGGTCAAATAAAGGTATATGAAGCAGTGATTTATCTTTCCACATTAATAAACTAGAAAAGGAGAGGCTGATGTTGTGGTGCAATAGGTTAAGCCACTGCCTGTGACTCTGACATCCCATATGGGAGCCTGGTTGGAGCCCTGGCAGCTAAGCTTCTGCTCTAACTCCCTACCAATGTACCAGGGAAAGCAGCAGATGATGCCTCAAGTACTTGGGCCTCTGCCACCCATGTGGGAGATCTGGATGAACTTCCAGACTCTTGGCTTTAACTTGCACTAGAGTTGACCTTTGTGGCCATTTGGAAAGTGAATCAGCAGATGAAAACTCTCTCTCTCTTTTCAACTTTCTCTGTCTCTGTCTCTCTATCACTCTGTCTTTCAAATATATATATATATATATATATATCTTAAAAAAGAAATTCGAAAAGAAAGAGCAAATTACAACCAAAGTAAATAGAAGGTAGGAAATAAAGATGAAAATAAATATTAACAAAGTACAAAAT
The DNA here is from genome assembly GCF_964237555.1 of Oryctolagus cuniculus. Lineage (NCBI taxonomy): Eukaryota > Metazoa > Chordata > Mammalia > Lagomorpha > Leporidae > Oryctolagus > Oryctolagus cuniculus. The sequence continues at coordinate 39,939,554 of NC_091441.1, read as the reverse complement.
GAGCAAATAATAGAGAAAATGAACAAGTTGATTGTATAAAATGCTTAATAAACTTTATAATCCTTTAACAAGACTTAAAAATCAGAAAATAGAATTAATCAGTATTAGGAATAAAAGAGGAGAAATAACTATTTGCCTATAAGATATTGAAAGGATATTTTTAATTGCATTATGCCAAAAATTTTGAATTTAGATGAATTCATAAAAAACTTTTAAAACTGTTACAATAGAAACTTGAAAATCTAAATAGTCTTATTTTTATTAGAGGTAATTAATTTATAATAAAAACTTTCCCTTGTAAAGACAATGATGCAATATGCAGCAGTCTGGGAGAAAATATTTGCAAAAGGCATATCTGATAAACTATTATTATCCATATACAAAGAACTTAAAAATTTAATAATAGAGGCTGGTCTTGTGATGCAGTGGATTAAACCTCTGCCTATGACATCATCCCCTATCAGAGTGATGGTTCTAGTCTTGACTGCTCTGCTTCTATCCAGCATTCCTGCTCTTGTGCCTGAGAAGACTGCGGATGGTGGCCCTTGTACATGGGCTTCCTCCACCCATGTGGGAGACCAGGATGAAATTCCTGGCTTTTGGCATAGCCCTGGCCCAGACCTTGTTCTTGCAGTCATTTGGGGGAGTGAACCAGCACTTGGAAAAGTTCTCTCTCTCTCTTTTTTTTTTTTTTTTTTTTTTTTTTTTTTTTTTTTGACAGGCAGAGTGGACAGTGAGAGAGAGACAGAGAGAAAGGTCTTCCTTTTGCCGCTGGTTCACCCTCCAATGGCCGCCGCTGCAGCCGGCGCACCGCGCTGATCCTGGCAGGAGCCAGGAGCCAGGTGCTTTTCCTGGTCTCCCATGGGGTGCAGGGCCCAAGCACCTGGGCCATCCTCCACTGCACTCCCTGGCCATAGCAGAGAGCTGGCCTGGAAGAGGGGCAACCGGGACAGAATCCGGCGCCCCAACCGGGACTAGAACCCGGTGTGCCGGCGCCGCAAGGTGGAGGATTAGCCTATTGAGCCACGGCGCCGGCCCCTCTCTCTCTCTTTCTCTGTGTGTGTGTGTGTGTGTGCATCTCCCTCTCTCTCTGATACCCTGCCTCTCGAATAATCCAAATAAGGACATAACAGCTCAGTAATGAGAGTACTCATGTATCATATCTGTATGCCTGGGTTCAATTCCTAGTTCTAACTCCTAACTCCAACTTTCTGACAATGCTGACCTGGGTGACAGGAGGTGATGACTCAAGTTACTGAGATTCCACCACACATTTGGGAGGCCTGGATTGAGTTCCCAGTTCCTGGCTCTGAGCTCATTCCAGTCCCTGATGGTGGGTATATCAACGGATGGGAGCCTCTGTCTGTCTCTGCAACTCACATTAAACCAATAAAATTAAAAAAAATAATAAAAGATAGGTCAAGGATCCTGAGAAACAATCAGTAAAATAAATGGTAAATATGCACATGAAAAAACTTCTACACTGTTATATGTTATTTTTTAAATATTTATTTATTTGTTTGAAAGGCAGATTTACAGAGAGGCAGAATGAGAGAGAGAGAGAGAGAGAGATCTTCCATCTGCTGTTCTGCTCCCCAGATGGCTGCAATGACTGGAGCTGCGCCGATCAGAAGGCAGGAGCTAGGAGCTTCTGCCAGGTCTCCCATGTGGGAGCAGGGGCCAAGGGCGTGGGCCATCTTCTACTGCTTTCCTAGGCCAAAGTGGTGAGCTAGATCGGAACTGGAGCAGCTGGGACCCGAACCAGAGCCCATATGGGATGCTGGCACTGCAGGCGGTGGCTTTATCCACTATGCCACAACGCTGGCCCCTTTATGTTGTTTTAAATGCAAATTAAAACATGATGAGATACCACTGCATATCAGAATGGCCAAAATCCAGAACACTGACAACACGAAATGCAGTTGAGGATGTGAAGCAACAGAAACTCTTGTTCATAATGGGAATGCAAAATGATATAGCCACTTTGGATAATAGTTCGGTGATTTCTTACAACACTAAACATAATCTTACCATTTGATCCAGCAATAGTGCTCTCTGGTATTTACCCAAAAGGAATTTAAAACTTCTGTACACATAAAACCCTTCACATTTATAGCAGTTTTATTCTGAATTGCCCAAACTTAGAATCAACCAAAACGTCCTTTTGTAGGTCAATAGATAACCTATGGCAATCCAGACAACAGAATGTTTTTCAGTGCCAAAAAGAAATGAACTATGAAACCATGAAAATGGGGAAAATTTAAATGCATATTAGTAAGTGAAAGAAGCCCATCTGAGAAAGCTACATACTGTATGATTCTAACTCTATAATAGTCTGTAAATGACAAAGCTAAGGATGCAGTAGAAATATCAGAGGTTGACTGGGGTGAAGGGGGAAGGGAGGGATGAAGAGGAAGAGCTCAGAGGATTTTTAGGGCAGTGAAATTACATCATCCTACATTGGTGAATACATGCATACATTGTAAATTTTTCCTCTCCCATAAAAAGTGAAACACCAAGAATGAACTTTGTTGTAGGCCGTGGACTCTGGGTGACAGTGACGTACCAATGCAGGTTCATCACCTTAACAAATGGACTGCTCTGTGGGAAATGCTGATAATGGAGGAGGTGAGGCATATGTGGGGCTAAGGAATGTGTGAGAAAACACTGTACTTTCCTCTCTATTTTGCTGTGAACTTAAAACTTTTTTAAAAAATAAAGTTTATTTAAAAATTAACAAATAAACAAGGAAATAAACAAGTATCATGAAGAAAACTCTTGACTTATATTGACTTGTTAGTGAGCTATATCATACATTGAAGATATCTCTTTCAGAAAACAGAAGAAGAGGGAACATTTCCTAACCATTTCATGAAGACAAAAAAAAAAAAAAAAACAACCACGGACATTATGAAAAATAAAAAAATTAAAGAGGCATATTCTTAGTGAATATAAACACAAAAAGTTATTGTCAAAGTACTAGCAAATTAAATACAACAAATATGTAAAGGATAATCCTCTATGACCAAGTATGATTATTTTCCCAAGGAGGAGAAGAAAGCAGAAAGAGGGATACGGAGAAAGAAACAGAGAGTAGCAGGGATAGAGAACTCTTCTATCTGTTAGTTCACTCCCCAAATATTTGTAGCAGTCAGGACTGGGCCATGCCAAAACCAGGAGTCAGGAACTCATTCTGAGTCTCTTTATGGATGGTAAGGACTCAAGTACATGAAGCATCATCTACTGCACCCATGGGTGTGCATTAGCAGGAAGCTGGATTAGAAGTACATTCTAAGTGGTGGTTTTAACCACTGAACTAACTTTTTGCCCCTATCTTTTAAGGATGTAAATCAAAGGACCTTTTTTTTAACAGTTTCACATAAAACATTAGACAAAAATCAAAATTATTTTTGATAAAAATTTTCAGCAATATATAATAAAGGTTAGCAGAGGCAAATAAAAAGAAATTCTCACCAAAAAAGGACTACTATATATAAAAAAGACAAAAGATACATGTAGACTCATATTTATCAATTATTTTACATAAACATGGTTTAAAATCATCCATAGTGAGATAGAGGCAAACAGGGAATGTACCAATGCCTGTAATTCATTTTGAAATACAGCAAATAATAAGATGAATTGATCATTTTCCAGAGTGATGGATAGATTGATAAACATTTAAAAAAACAAGGTGTTAAAATGTTTAAAGTGGAGTCTTAATGATGATTATAAGGGCTTTCAATGCAAAATTCTCCATATTTTCTGTATGTTTAAAAACTATCATAATAAAATATTAGGGCAGAAAGGAAAAATAAAAAGTTTACATTTGTATAGCTATTACTCATTAAAAATAACAGTGACAACTGGACTTAATAGAAAAAATGAAATTATAGATACATCTGTTTCTAAGTAGCAAAAAAGTAGACTTTATTAAAATCTATATATACCAAAGTATTTGAAAATTAAGCAACACAAAGTGACATTCCAAGAAAATCCTAAGCATTTATAATTCTTAATCTAATAAAGCAAATACTAGTTTTAGACCTTTCTGAAAGCAGTTTGAAGTTTTATCAAAAGAAGATTTAGAAGACCCAAATAAACAGAGAGATATACAATTTCTTAGAAGCATCCATATCATAAAAGTGTCAATATTCTCCCTGAAACTCCATAATTAAGCTCATTTCAATTGCAATCTTGTCAGTTTTTTCATGGAACTTAAGAAAGTGCTCCTAAAATTTGCTCAGAACTAGTGACACTTATTTTTAAGAAGAATCAGTGTGAATTTTTCCCTTTGCATATTAGAAACTAAAGTTATAATAATTTAAAAAATGTTGTTTTGGCACAAGAGCAAAACATAGATTAAATAAAAACAACATCCTATGAATAGATCCAAGTGTACATAGAAAATCTGTCTATGTTACTATAGGACAGGCAGAATGGGGGGGACTATTCAATAATTGTACTGCCAGAATTGGTTTTCCCTGTAGAAATAAATTGAATCCTGGTTCCATAACAAAAAGTTATGTGAATTCCATACATAATATAAAAAGTAAATTTATAGAAAAGAATATTGACTTACCTGTTTATGAAATTGAGGTAGGGCAAGATTACTTAAATAATTTATATAAAGTAGAAATCATAAAGAAAAAAATCTTGTATTTTTCTCATGTTGAATCTGAAATCTTCTATGCTATTGAAGACATTAAACACAAAGCTCCAAGAGAAGCCAATCACACAGAGGTGATATTTGTGATAGCTTTACTCAACAAAGGAATACTAACCAGCTTCTATATAGAAGTCTTAGAAATCACCAAGATAATTTAAACAAGTAAACATGAAAATCAGGTAAGGAAATGTACACAAAGCTAATTCACAGAAAAGGAAACTCAGCCAGTCTCTATATGAAAGGAGTTTAAATGTACTAGTAGCCAACAAAAAATATTTTATTTTTTTTTATTTTTTTTATTTTTTTTTTTTTTATTTTTTTTGGACAGGCAGAGTGGACAGTGAGAGAGAGAGACAGAGAGAAAGGTCTTCCTTTGCCGTTGGTTCACCCTCCAATGGCTGCCGCGGCCAGCGCGCTGCGGCCGGCGCACCGCGCTGATCCGGTGGCAGGAGCCAGGAGCCAGGTGCTTTTCCTGGTCTCCCATGGGGTGCAGGGCCCAAGCACCTGGGCCATCCTCCACTGCACTCCCTGGCCACAGCAGAGGGCTGGCCTGGAAGAGGGGCAACCGGGACAGAATCCGGCGCCCCGACCGGGACTAGAACCCGGTGTGCCGGCGCCGCTAGGCAGAGGATTAGCCTAGTGAGCCGCAGCGCCGGCCAACAAAAAATATTTTAAAATGAAATTCCTTTTCACACATCAGGTAAAAGTATAATAATTTTAGATGTTGATGAACATTTGCAGAGACAGGGACTTTTATGCATGTTGATAGAAGAGTAAATAGGTAAAAAAGGATTTTGCAGAAAACTTTAATATACTAAAGTTAAAAATGCTAATACTTTATGACCTCACCACACTACCATGGGGAGTCTTCAAAAAGTTTGTAAAAATGTATATTATGAAAAAAACTGTGCAGATATTTGAAGAAATCAAATAAAAACATATCACTGCATCTCCTGGAGTCAGAAAAATAAGAACAAATCAGATCCAAAAGTGGTAGAAGGAAAGAAATAATATAGCTCAGAGAACAATGTAGTGACATAAAGACTAAAAAATACAAAAAATAATAAAATGAGCTGGTTCTTTGAAAAGATAAATAGGTTGATAAATCCTTAGCTATACTAACCAAGGAAAAAGAAGGATTTTATGCATAGAATCAGAGATGAACATGGAAATATTATGACTTAGATCATAGAAATACAAAAAAAAAATCAGAGATTACTATGAACAACTATATGGAAACAAATTTGACAATCTAGAGGAAATGGGCAAATTCCTGAGAACATATAACTTATCAAGACTGAGTCATGAGAAAATAGAATATATAGACCAATAATGAATAGCAAGATTGAATCAGTAATAAAGAAACTCCCATCATAGAAAAGCCTAGGACCACATAGGTTCTTTGCTAACTTCTACCAAGCATTTAAAGGAAAATTAACAAAATCTTTCTTAGAATTATTTCCAAAAATTGAGGAAGAAAGAATTCTTCCAAAGTCATTCTATGAATAAATTAATATTTTATAATAAAACTGGACAAGGGCACAACAACAACAACAACAAAAAACAAATTGAAATTAATAAACAAGTTGATCAAAGTTGCAAGTTACATATTCAATGAACAAAAATCAGTAGTGTTGTTATATACCAATAAAGAATCATCTGAAAAAGAAATCAAGAAAACACTTCATTTCAAATAAATCTTTACAAAAAAGGAAGAAATTAATCCATTTTCCAATAACTACAAAAATATCTAGGATTTCATCAGTTTGCACCCACACAGAACATCAAGTGTAAAATACTGTTTGAGTACTAGTTATAGCATTAATTCACACTGAACAGCACATTAAGGACAGAGATCCTACATGAGGAGTAAGTGCACAGTGACTCCTGTTGCTGACTTAACAAATTGGCACTCTTGTTATGGTGTCAGTAATCTCCCTAGGCAAACTGATGAAATCTTTACTTAATATATACTAACTTGATCTTCTGTATATAAAGATAATTGATAATGAATCTTGATGTGAATGGAATGGGAGAGGGAGTGGGAGATGGGAGGGTTGCGGGTGGGAGGGAAGTTGTGGGGGAGGGGGAAGCCATTGTAATCCATAAACTGTACTTTGGAAATTTATATTTACTAAATAAAAGTAAAAAAATATTCTATTATTTGTAGTCACAAAAAAATCTAGTATTAACCAAAGAAGTGAAAATCTCTGCAATTAACACTATAAATCACTAATGAAAGAAATTGAAGAGGACACAAGAAATGGGAAGACATCCCATGTTCATGGATTGGAATAATCAATATAATTCAAAAGTGCACACTGCTAAAAGCAATTTACAAATTCAATGCAATTTCTATCAAAATTCTAATGACATTTTTTTAGAATTAGAAACCAACACTACTAAAATTTTTATGGAACCACAAAATATCACAAATAACCAAAGCAATCTCAAGCAAAAAAGAACAAAGTAGGATGCACAACACCATCTAACTTTAAAAATATTATGAAGCTACACTCAATAAAATAGCATGACACAGGCATAAAAATAGATCCATAGACCAATGGAACAGAATAAATGACCCTAGAAATAAGCTCACATATCTACATCCAACTGATCTATGACAATGGTGCTGAGAACATGCATTGGAAAAAAAAGTTGGTCTTCAATAAGTTGTTCTGGGAAAACTGGATATCCACATGCAGAAGAACAAAAGTAGACCCTATATCTCATCGTATATGAAAATCAACTCAAGATGGATTAAAGACCTAATGTGAGACCTGAAACTTTTGAACTATTAGAGGAAAACATAGAAAAATAATTTTGGACATTGGAATGGGCAAGTGTTTTCTGGATAAAATCCTGAAAGCACACGAAATAAAAGCAAAAGTATACAAATTAGATTTCACCAAACTGAAGAGATTTTGCACAGCAAGGGAAATGATCAACAGAGAGAATAGACAACTTACAGAACATGATCTGTTCTATCTCTAAGGTTTTTGAGCAGAGCCAAAAGATGGCACTGGCGTTTACTGAATGTTTCTCCTCTTGGCTGTGTCACCTTTCTTGCTTCTTGAATAATATGCAGGGCTCCAATACTATTTTTTCCTCAGGTAGCTGTGTGTTCAGTAATGTTTGTTTGTTGATGTTTGACAGAACTTTGGGACCTGATGCACCATTGTCTTGAACTCTGCTGCTTTTTTTTTTTTTTAAAGATTTATGTATTTATTTATTTATTTGAAAGTCAGAGTTACACAGAGAGAGGAGAGGCAGAGGGAGAGAGAGAGAGAGAAAGAGAGAGAGAGAGAGAGGTCTTCCATCCAATGGTTCACTCCCCAGATGGCTGCAATGGCCGGAGTTGCACTGATCTGAAGCCAGGAGCCAGGAGCTTCTTCTGGGTCTCCCACGTGGGTGCAGGGGCCCAAGGACTTGGGCCATCCTCCACTGCTTTCCCAGGCCACAGCAGAGAGCTGGATCAGAAGTGGAGCATTTGAGTCTCGAACCGGTGCCCATATGGGATGCCAGTGCTTTAGGCCAGGGCATTAACCCACTGTGCCACAGTGCCAGCCCCAGAACTCTGCTGCTTTGAATGTGTGACTTGGTGGGTCTCAGCTTCTTCCCTGCTCCCCACAAGTGATAGCTCCATGTGGTTCTAGGATGCCACATTTTAAGGCATCCTTGGCCCATGTGTCTCCCTATCTAACCCTTGACACAAGGTCTTGAGACTTGACTTGCTGAATATTCTGTCAAATGGATATGTTTGGGAAGACAAGGCAAGGAGCAAAGAGCATCATTTTTGTTAAAGCACTTTGGACAGATAAGTATTTACTCAACCAAACAAATACAGGCATTTATAGGTGCTCATGCTAAGAACAGTTGTAGAGAGACAAAGGAAAAAAAAAAAGCTGAAGGAGGAAGAAGGAAAGGAACATTTAATGATTATTTTCATTGCATTTCTAGCCATCTTGCTTAATTTTACAGTCTGTGCTAAAGTTGGTATATTAACATTTGCTTATGGAGAAACAAGGCTTGAAGACAACAATTTGCTTAAGGTTGCATACATTTGGGAGAAGGAAGAGAATGAGGATGAGGAAGTACAGTGGTGGCAGCGGTATGTTTCCCACTTTAATTAATTTTTCAATTATTTATGTACTGTTCTCTGTGTGCTAGTGATGTGCTCATGTCTAGGCAAGATAATTTCTTGGTTATCTCATTTTCAGGGAACTGAAAATGTATGATGGAGATAGTTAAAAGAAAATCAGAGACGCGGATATGTTTTAAAGTAGCAGATGAAACATTATCTACCACAAACAGAACATTAGAACATAAGGCAGTGGTTTCATAGGCTAGGCAGCAGCCAGGTGAGGTCTAGAGGGAGGAAGCTGGCCTGCCTGCCCCCAGGTAATCCATCTGGTGCCTAGAATTTGTGGATCACATAGAACATACAGATGGAATGCACTATGTTGAACAATTTATTTTTACATAGGAAACCCATCCTATGTATTCTTTAAATATACCTCTGGATGCAGCCCTGAGTCTTAACAAAACCATACAATAAACCCACCTAGAATGATGGCTCATGAAAGAGGGAAGAGATGGTATAGACTTTCCATTTTTCATTGAGTTTCAAATTTCTGAGTTGCAACAACAAAGGGCAACTTCCATGGACCCAAAACTATTATTTTGCTGAGAAAGCTGTTCTTGAGACTAAAAATGCTGACATTCCATGGGAAAAAAAGCCAAATTCATGCCTGGAAGCAAATTTGCAAAAAATATGCATTTCTGTCTGCCAAAGCAGAATTTTTTTCTCCCTATCTTTTTTTCTCCCCATTTTTACCACAACCTACCACATTCTTTGAGGGAATGAGATGTAACTAATCCCAGACTCAATTAATAAAAGCTGGATTAAGAAGGAAAGTGACATCATTTTTGGCTGGTGATATGTCTTTCTGATCCTCTTAATGTAACCACATGATTGTGGTCAGAATGTGACCATTGTAAAGGTCAGGAGAAAAGACTATGGGTGTTGGTGACTAGCTGTCCACTTGGGTGAATCACTTTTCTGGGCCCTTTGCCTCAGTTTCTCCATATACAAAGTGACTCTCAGTGGTTTCCAAAGTAGGCACTGCAGACCTTTCTCAGGGGACCTCCTGAGGGACTGGACCAAGATCATAGGGATAAGTACATGAGACTCCAGCTTCATTCACTCCCAATCACTGCTTCAAGCATAACATGTGTACTTTTGTCTGCTCTATAAATTTATTCATTCTGGTAAAACTTCACTAGAAGAAAGGGTTTGGCCAGTTGTTCCCTCCCATTCTAATACCCCTCGGCTTTCAGACTTCAAACTGTGTCCCTACCACAGTTAGGTTGGCACTGCTCCAAGGCAGACGTTCTTGCCTCAACTGAGTTCATTATCAAGGACTACATGGGGATGGTCTGATTGGGTTTCAGAAAAGGGAGCGAGCCTCAGGAGTCAGAGCAGTCCCAGAGAACCTTATAGTAGAGGAGGAATATGAATGTAAGGAGTTATCCAATTGCATGAGTTCTGCTCCTGCTATGCCAGTTTAATCACAAGGCAGCCTAATAGGACAAAGTGGGGAGTTCAGGAAGTGCACACACCTCAGGAAATGTATCTCCTACCCATCTTTCTTTGATGATTGATAGTACACCAGGGGGGGAGCTGGGCTTTGAGGTTAACCTTAAATCCCCCACTGGATGTGTGGATAGCCCAGTGGAGCTGCTAGAGTGAAGCACACCTCTGCACTCATTTTTACTTATGGGATAACTGAAAATAGGCTTTTTCAAGAGTGCTTCAGTCGGTAGGAAATCATGGCACTTTGGAGTTAACTGAAAGATACCAGAGATGTGCATCTCCCCAGTTTTCTGATCCCTGCTATATGGTCAAATGCAGATATCAGAGAAACAAGGGCCTTATAAGAGAAAGGCCCTTGAAGCCTGTGCTTCAACTTCTGACCAACAGGGAGAATCTTTTTTTACCTGTTCTTGACACCCCCAGAACCTGATTGCACATACATCGCTGAAGGAAAGTGTCAAAAGACAAAATTTCAGCTAATGTATTTTAAAGACCTACTTAGCTTTTACAAACACCTCATCAGTAAGGCAAAATCTGATTCCAAAACTGAGTAGATGTTTCCACAAACTAAAGAGAGGGGCTGGGCTTTATAGGCAAATTAGCTGAAGAGAGTAGACATAAGGAACAAAAAGCAGATTGGATTTTCAAACTTCCCTCAGAGGAGATTTCCTTATGCTGATTCAGGTAAACTGAGCTCTTCTGATTGGTTTCTGTGAATCTCCTATTTGTTTTTATTTTTCTTGAACTGGCCCATTTCAAAATTTTGTTCATGTTCAGTTTAATTGTAGCACAGTTAGCACGAGTGACTCCATGCTGGTTTGGTTTGGCTTGGTTCATTGAAGCTCAGTGTAGGAGCTCAGTCCAAAATAATGCCTTCTCATAAATGTTGTTTAGCAATCAACATTAGTCCATTTATGGGGCATCCTGGTTAAGAAAAAAGTTACTCCTTGTAATGACCTAAAAATTCAAGTATCTCAGGGATCCACCTTTATCCTAGAAGCTATGCAGGATTATTCTGATCTGTTTCTTCTCCAAAAAGTCTCCCATGGGGTTTGAGGAGAAATAGCTATCAGACCTCACTCTGTCATTCCTCCCATCACCTTGTGACTTTTTTGCTCTATTAACATGTGAATACTATTCTGCTTTCTCTGATGATTAGGCTTTTAAGTCTTTCCCTGCTCTGGCCTCATGTCTAATGTAGTCATCTTGACCCATCAAGATCCCTCTTAAAAGTTCCCAACCCAGAAGTGAGCAAACACCATCAAGTGCATGGAATGTGGGACAACTGCTTTGCTGATGTGGACAAATTGTATTCTACCAACTGAGAACTGCATTGGCTTCTCTTGGATCTGCATCTAACCATGGTTAGGTCGACACTTTAATATTTCTGTCTTTATGTGAATGGCCCTTGAATCACTTCTTTCTTATCCTGTCCCCAAGGAATTGATTTTTGAAACCTAGATGGAAGCCCTTACATTCTCCCTGATAATGCTGTTGATCACTGGTTCATGTCTTCAGTTGGGGGCTCGGTCACTAACCCTGCCCACCACCTCTGGCTTCATTTCAGACAGATTGTAGTGGAGAATCCACTGGGAATCCACTCTAGTTACCACATGCTGGGCCCAGTGGCCCAAGAGCAGTGTGTGGGCAGTGCAGGACCTCTGCACATAACTGATGAAAGGATGAGCAGATGAGTAGATGAATTTCTAAGTAAAAAAAAAAAAGCATTCGTGGTGGCCAATGTTGTGGGTTTAACTAGTGGGTACAACTGCTGCTTGCAGTGCTAGCAACCCATATGGACAATGTTTTGTGTTTCGGCTGCTCCACTTCTAGCTTATTTTTTAAAAATATTTATTTTATTTATTTTAAAGTCAGGGTTCACAGAGAGAGAAGGAGAGGTAGAGAGAGAGAGAGAAAGGTCTTCCATCCTCTGGTTCACTCCCCAGTTGGCTGCAATGATCAGAGCTGCGCTGACCTGGGCTGCTCCACTTCAGATCCAGCTCCTTACTAATGGCCTGGGAAAAATAGAAGATGGTCCAAGTGCTTGGACCCTTGTCACCCTCATGGGAGACCTGAATGAAGCTCCTGGCTCCTGACTTTGACCATGGCAAGCCCCAGCTGCTGTGGCCATCTGGGGAGTAGCCAGAGGAAGAAGACTCTTTCTCTCTGTGTCTCTCCCTCTCTCTCTCTAACTCTGACTTTTAAATAAATAAATAAATAAATAAATCTTTTTAAAGGGTATTTATGGTCCAGGTGCAACACTCAGTGAAATGGTCACACATTCAGGACTGAATCTGCTTTTCACATCCCTGGACTCTATACCAACCCATATTTCTCTCTCTTATCTTTATGGCATGTGTTATTTTTTTACAAAATAATTACAAAGATTAAAATGATTTTGAGAAGAAATTTAGGTCTTTTTTCTTTAGTTAACTCACACAGGATTTCTGATGTAGGGGATTCCAATTGCTCTCTACCCTGGGGTAGAGTTTTCATCTGGGCTCAAGGACCTCAACTAGATTGAAGGTGCTACACATAAAATTCTCATTAAATCCACACAGTGACATGGACACACACAGATTGACAGAGTGATCGGGAAAATGTGACTAGTATTTAATCATGGTGATCACAGGTGGTGGTTTGTGGACATTTATTATTTTCTTTCCCTGCCTTTTTTCTTTTTATTTATCTGAAAGGCAGAGCTACAGAGGAAGGTAGACAGATGGAGACAGATAGAGATCTTCTATCTGCTGATTCATTCCCCAAACGGCCACAATAGCCAGAGCTAGGCCAAGCCAAAGCCAGAAACTTGGAATTTAATCTGGTCTGCTATGTGGGTGTGAGTGACTCAAGTACTTGGGCCATCTTCTGCTTCTTTCCCAGGTGCATTAGCAGGGGGCTGAATTGGAAGTGGCACGGCTGGGATATGGAATGCTGATGCTGCAGGTGGTGGCTTAACCTGCTGTGCTACAACTCTGAGTCTGCCTTTTTCTTTTTCCCAATTGTTTTCCTATGTGTGTGAATTATCCTTTTTATGATCAGATATAAGGGGTTTGAAAAGTGAATATGTGATTTACCACTAAATTTTCATTTCTGTTGGGCTTTCATTCTCTCTTAGCTGTATTGTAACACCTTTCAGGTTAAAGTTTATTAACATTATTGGAGGAAGTAGGGTAAAAGTGAAGGACTGAGATTTGTATCACTAAACCTAATATTCTTTTCAAAAAGCCGAGGTATATCCCTCCCTTATTATCTTTTAAAAAATCACACTTGCTGTTTTTGTGAAAATTTTTAATGTTCTCCTTCTCATCTCTGCTATAAACTTGATTCCATTTATATACGTCCATGGGATTTAGAAGATTAGTTACAGATGGGAAAAGATAAGCTGCGATCTCTACCCTCAGGAAGCATCTATTTGCACTGAGGGATGGACTTTAATCTGGGAGGCCAGAGTGGGGCATTCAACAGTGTGCAATCAAGCACAAGGTTGTTTAAGGCAAACTATAAATTTCCCTAAGAAATCATGATAAAGGTCAGGGAAGGCAATAGTAAACCCTAAGAACACATGGACGAATTTAGGGGAGGATCCAGAGTCATTCTCTAGTAGCCTGATGAAACAGAAGGCATAATTCTGATTATCCTGACTCATTATATCAAGACACTGAGTCACTGGGAAAATATTTTAGTTGGTCAAATATTACACACTGGCACTTGTGGGACCAGAATTTAAGATATTTAGCATGAGAACATTGCCACCCCTCACACACACACACACACACACACACAGCCTCTATCCCCACTCCCAGTTCTGCTGCCAGATGTTGTCACCTGTCTTTTCTCAGAAGGCCTTGGTAAAGTTACACAGCTGAGCCCGGCAGGCGCCTGCCCCAGGCCAAACAAACAAACAGAAGAGAAATCTTTCAGTCTGGGCACCAGGGAAAAGTGATCTCGATGCTGTCCGTGGCATGAGCCAAGGCAATTGATGACTTGGCATTCTGTCCCCGAGTCATCAATCATACAGAATCAATCTCAGCTCCCTCAGGAGCTAGCCCCCGGCTCACATAATTCTCTCTCCCTGCCACCAACCTGAACAGTCTGATCCCAGTGGTGGGAACTGTTTTGTTCTGCGTTCAGCATTGATTCACTTGGCCTTCAGTAGTATTTTCTACATTCCCCAGAAATGTCACTTAATTTATCCTCTCTGAGGTGGCTGAGTTGCCTGGGCCTCGCTGCATCAAATGGAGCAGGCAAGCAAAGAAACGCGACCGGCTTCTCACATCAAAGGCACGGGCCTCAGGGCCCCAGACCTGAAAATCAGGGCTCCGCCAGCTCACCTGCTCCTGCACTCAACAATGAGAGAGGGGAGGAGGCTGAGCAGAAGCCTGGGGCTTGGGCTTCAAGTTCATGGCCCTGCTTAGTTTTCATTGCACTGCCACTTCCTAGCCATGCGACCCTGATCATGGTGATAGAAAACTTTGTGCCTTGGTTTCCTCATCTATTAAATAGTGATGATAATGGCAGCTTCTCATGGAGTTGCTGCATTAAATTAGATGAGGGACGTAAGTGCTTAGTGCAATGGTACAGGAGGCAGACAGGCTCGGGATATGTGGGTATTTTGGCTAGTGCAATTATTAGCACCCATTTGACCAATATGCACTTACTTCAACATCTCACAATAGGAGCCTTTCTCTTCCCCATACTATGGGGCATGAGCCCTGCAGAAATTGGCTCAGGAGAAGTGGCATATAGTGGATGGATTAGCATGGAGAAAGGTAAAGTGAAACCTGTAAACTCTGCAGCTTTTCTGCACATCAGCCCAGAGGGATATGTGCAGCCGAGCAGGGTGTCCTCAGAGGCTCTGTTCAAAGACCTTCTCTTCCTCTTTCTTGGTAAAAGCAACCCTTCTGGTTTGTGATAGAGACCTGCTGCGACCAAATGAAGAAGCCAAGACAGGAAAGAAATTGGGCTCAGGAGTGGGTCTGGCTGCAAACTTCTGGGAGGTGGCCCTACCCTGGGAGGAGCAGCAGGAGCCTGATGGAAGGAAGCCTTGGAAGCTTAGGTGACTCCACGCCACCCCCAAGCTCCTGGAGTGCAGCTTTAACCCCAAGGACTGAGGGTTTGGGGAGAAACAGATCTGGGTGTGTTTCCACATCTGTCTGTCCTTCCCTCTTAGCAACTGGAATCCTCTTTCCAGGAGGTTCTGAGGTCTGTCTTATTTGTTAGGAGGCAAGGAGGCACAAATAAATCCCTCTGTGTGAGGTATTTAATTACATAATAATGTGTACACTAATCAGGGTAAATGTGTTTGTGAAAACACCTTGATATGGGAACAGTTAATCACCCAAGGCATTGCTTCTTAACACACCTTGGAAGTTAACTTAATTAAATTAATTAGAACAATGAAAAAATTGAACTGTTTATTGGTCCACAATGGCCTGACGAAAAGCTCTCCTCCAATGCAGGAACATCTCCCACATTGCAAACTATTTTTCCCCAAACCCTCAGCCCTTATGGTTATGGCTACACCCCAGGAGCTTGCAGCCAGCAAAGCACCCCCTCCCCTTCCCATGCCTTACCTTGGAGTCACTTTCTGTTGGAGACAGAAGGCAATCAGTCTATAGTGACTGCATGCAGGTATGCGCATGCGTATTGCCACACACATGCCCCTTTTGTGCACCTAGCAGAAACCTGGGGACATCATGTAAACTTTAACCCAGGATTTTGCACATGTACAGTTTGCAGTCAATACTGGGAGGGCAGTCTGTGCATTTCTAAAGGGAGGGAGGGAAGCATTTTTCTGAGCGATTGTTACAATCACCATTTCGCCAATGCCATCATCAATTAATAATGATGGTGTTAATATTCTGAATTTTTATAGTGCTGCTTAAAAAAACCTACTACCTTCCTCTCTACTTGTATAAGGTGACACAAAGGCAGGTGTGTCCCTTCTGGGGATCTTCAGGCTGTGATATCCAGCCCTGATTAGAGCAAACATTGAAACCCTTCTGAAAACTGTACAAACATTGAATAGTCTGCACATTCAATCAATCATTGGAGAATGAGCTTGATAGTCTGGAAGCTCAGGGCCATTGGTGATGAGTCTTGTTTTGGGAGAGGTGTCTCCAGAGATGAGGGTAATAGTACTCCTAGAGATTGTCCCCTAACTCCAGGAGGCTTCACACTTGGTGAGTTGTATTCCCCACTGTTGGCTTCTGTCTTGCGGAACCACATCCTACACATTGACACCCTCATGAAGGGACCACCTGCACACTCTACAGCAAGTCTATTTTGCTGATGGCAGCCTGAAGCTCCTGCTATGAAAGTAAGAGACTTACGGCTGCTTGCAGAACCAGCATCCCACCTAGGCGCCAGTTCATGTCATGGCTGCTCCTCTTTCGATCCAGCTCCCTGCTCATGCTCCTGGGAAAACAGTGGAAGATGGTCCTAGTGCTTGGGCCCCTGCACCTGTGTGGGAGACTCAGTAGAAGCTTCTGGCTCCTGGCTTTGGGCTGGCTTAGCTCCAGTGATTGTGGCCATTTGGGGAGTGAAGCAGCGGATGGAAGATCTCTCTCTGTCTCTCCCTCTTTCTGTACCTCTGCCTTTGAAGTAAGTTAATAAATCTTAAAAAAAAATAAGATACTTGATGATGGACAGCCAGGGATTACTTTTTATAGGTGAATTCTCTTTCCCTATTTCAAGAAATTAGAAAAAGAATAAGTAAGGAAGCTCTCATGGGCTCAGCATAAACCTCCCTTTCTGAAATCCTTATTAGCCCCAAGGTAAGAACATAACCAGGGCAGAGGGCACAGCAAATCCCTTCCTCCCACACCAGGCCAAAGGGCAAGGCCTTTGGGTTTGCTTTCTCTGAGATTTTCCACTGGGCTCATAGTAAACTTATTGATGCAGCTTTTCATGAGTTGATTTGATTACTCAAGTTTGAAGCTTGGAATTCAGAGCAAATCTATAGAAACAAGTCTCCTATGAGCCCAAGGATCCACAGATCCTAGCATTGCTTGGAGCCATCTCAAAGATCAGGCTGATCCTGGCTCTGGGAATATAAAGAGAAACATCATTGTCTCCTTGAGCATTTCTTTTGGTGGGACCCCGCGTCCATCAGAGTCTTTGTAGGGAACAGAGACAGAAGGCACCCACAAGGGGTCAGGCAGTTGACTGCATTCAGAAAAATCAACAGAAGGTGTTGAAGTTTCCCAAGGTGGGCTACAGCAGGGGGCATTTCCAGCTTAAGACCTGAAGGCCCAAAGCACTTGCAAGATCCAAAGTGACTTGGAGCTGCCACTACATAGGAGGAGCTTTTGGTGGAGAGCCAGAGCTGCCAACCCACAGACCCACTTGCAGGGACATGATGACAGAATAAGGGGTGTGTTGGGAGGAGCTTGCATAGGGAGATGTTCTATGAACCCAGGAAGAAAGTAGGAATTGGGCCCATGCCCAGCTCCTAAAAGACACAGAACTATGGGAGAAACTCCCTCATTGTGTGAGAGAGCAAGTCCCTGGATTTAGGTGCATTTGCCAAGGGCAGTCGGACCTCCATCCATAAGTGGTCCAAACAGAACTCATATAATTATTTAACAGATTAATTAATCCGAGCAACCTATGTTGAATTTCTTATATATGTGAGGAGCAATTTGGGGACATTATGCGGCTTTGAGTCTGGTAAGGAATTTCAGTCTGGTAAATGAAAGCCCTTGGCATAAGGCAATATTTGATGCATGCTGTGAAAGCACTAAAAGCACTAGGTTGTCAGAGAATTCAGAAGACACTGCTGCCATGTCCAGTTAGGGAGAGCTCCACAGAGGAAAGGTGTTATGGGAGGGCTCTCAAGAATGGAGGCTGTCAAGAGAATCTGTGCTCAGTGCCTCCTTCTCTTTGCAGAGTTCACCTCAACTTCCAGGCCTTTGTTTATTCTGCCATTATGCTGCCTGAAAGGCCCAACTTCATGTCCTCCCCTTTAGGCTTCAAAGCTAAGATGAGGTCCTAGCTATTCCAGCAAGCTTGTCTTTTTTGCTCTAAGGCACACCAAATTCCTCCAGAAGGTGAGCTTCCTCTTCTTTATCATGAACTCTTCATGGAGTGAGGGGGGCTTCTCCCACCACACCATGGATATTGGATGCCCTACCTCTTTCATAAGTGACTTATGGATTGCTTATTTTTGTTCTGTGTATTCAAGGGGGGCCCTGAGGTGGCTGACCATGGGTGGCTGTATTTTTCCAAATCAGCTGCAGCACCTAGAAACCTGTGCATGCAGGGCCATTGGATTTTCTGATGATATAAAAGGTGATTCAGAATGAACTCAGCCTGGTTGCAGGGGCTCCACACCCACCCGGCAGATGAGCTGAGTTTCCAAGCCATTTATCCATCTCTCAGTTAACACTTTTCTCAAAGATGATTACTGAGCAAAGATGCGAACGTAAGCGGAAAAGGTCTTCTGTGCCTCATCAGCTCAATCCCCCTGTAATTGCAGCCCCATCAGATGGGAAGGGCAGTGTGCACGTTCCCGGAGTGGGACTCCTCAGCACTCCTCATTTGTCACCTGCGCCTGCCCCCTAGCCTCCTGCCTTCTGCCTGCAGCTTCTTCCCTGTCTCTCAGTTTGGTTCCCTCCTGCTTTCTTCAGGGCCATTCCCTGGACTGGAAGCCCCCGACCTCACCCTATGGCAGTGATAGGAGCCACAGATGTTTGCCTTGTTTTGTCACTGAATATTCGTGAATGTGCTTCAACATGTCATGCCCTTCAAGGAACCAAAAAATCCAAGGAGTAAAAAGAGATGTATCTTTTATTTTCCCCACACAGTTGGGTGCTTGTTACCCTAAAATTTGTACATAAAGTCCAGAAGGGCACGTGGTATGGGAAGAAAAACACCCGCCCAGAGGAGCTTCGGGCCAGTGCAGGCGGGGATGGACTTCTGGGACCCTACTTGGTTTCTCTGGTGGTCACACACCTTTCCACATCTTCCATGACTGCAAAAATTGTTGAGGAACTTGGATGTGACCATGTGACTCATCCAAGATCTGCAGGTCTGGGTGGACATCCCTATGTTTTCAGCTGAATTTGGGTTGCCTGCTCACTTTTCTGTCTTACAGTTCAGTTGGATGCACTCCATTCTTCCTATACAGGTCAAACATATAGTGATGTCTGAGTCTTGCCCTGTATGTTATTTTGCCCAGATAGGCCTAGCATCCCAAGATGTAAAGTAGAAGGGAGGCTGATCACCATGCAACCCAGTCCTGCACTTTATTCTGGGCAGAGCTTGTATCCTGGGGTCTTGTACTTCCTCTTAAGCTAGACAAGTGGCTGAACAAGCATAAGGAGAGTAGGACCCCTTTCTCTTACCTTTCTGTTTTAAGCCTGCACCTTTGGCTGACCTGGAATTCACTTATTGATTTCTAATATCCATTAATTGATTACTCGTTACTTCATGGATCCTGTTAGCTGACTTATTAGTGGCAGTCACAGTGCTGAATGCTTGAGATATAATAATGAATGTAAGAAGGTTTTCCCTCTTGCAATTGAGACATGCTCACAGAGTCACTCTCAAACAACTATCCCCACCTGCTAAAGGCATCTGCCAGTCAGCCCCAATTTCTTCAGCTCTCCGTTTTCCAAAGTTTTTTATTTATTTATTTATTTTGGAGGGAAGGAGAGAGGAAAGGAGGTAGTGGAGAGAGAAAGAGAGAAATAGAGATAGAGATAGAGATAGAGATAGAGATAGAGATAGAGATAGAGATATTCCATCCATTAATTCATTACCCCAAATGCCAGGATGCAATGGTTGGGGCTGAGGCTGGGCCAGGAGCCATCAATTCAATCCAGGAATCCTATGTGTTTTGCTAAATGCAACATAATTATATGTGTCTCCACTTACCCAGCATACCTAACCTTCATTCTCTTTTCCTTCCCTTAGAGGGGCAAATGTCATCCAAACAATAGCATGGTCTTAACATCTGCCAAAACTAGAGTACCAGGTCCTCTGGAAATTCTTCCAAAACTTCCATACAAAATATGATATTATCACAAAGCCTTGATAATATCCCCTATAATAATAGTGAAATCATTATTACTAATCAAAGGACGTAAAACTAATAATTAAAATATCATTAGAACTGATTTTGTATTCCCAGTTGTAGAAATGCAGAAAAAAATAGCCAACTGATCACAAGTGATAGAGATGACATTTTGAATCTCTGGAGCCTCTGTGAATCTGTTAACTTTCAATCACTGATTAGAACACATCCTCATCACTTCACTGTGGTTAGTAGCCTTGGTTAATTCTAGCTAGTCCTTGCATAGCTTGAGATTTGATTTCTTGTTATTCCCTTACTTTTCACCTGCAAGAAAGTTGAAACATAGAGAGAGGTTTCACATGAAAGAAAAAGACTAAGGAGACCAGATAAGCTGTCGTGAACATCGGCTGTCATCAAATAGAGGAGAGAAGAGAAGAGGGAATGGGTCTTTTTATTTTTATTTCTTTCAGATGACAAAACGCAGAACACTTGAGGTAAGTTCCAAGGGACTGTGGTAGAACTTGTAGGGAGCCTTCTTTCTGCTAATAGCTTGGTCTGTTACTGAGGAACGTGTTTCCTATCCTGGATGCTTGACAGTGAAGCTTGCCTGTGCCTTGGGAAAGCTGTAGAAGGGCACCAGAGTTCTGGAGGAGAGGCTACGACTCTAGAGTTACAAGTCTTTCCCAGCCCCTTGGATATGTGCTCCTGAGCATGACTAGTATATGTTTTATTGCCTTTGTTGTTGTGTCAACATTTAAATGGACATATAATAATAGCTAAAATTATTATTGACTCATAATATGTGTTCAGTAAAAATTTCTGCTTAATGAGTGGGTGTCACTCGTGTAAAATGAAAAAAAAATTGCAAAATAAGTACTTTGCCAGTATAATCATGTAATTTTTTTTCCAGAATGCAGTATAAGTGATTTTAGGGTAATCTACTCTTATTGGAAGAGCAAGACTGTAATCTTTCTGTGGGTACTATTTATCGAAGAATTTGTGTATAGAGACAAAACTGTGTGATTTTATATGGACCAATATGTACAATGGCATTGTAAAATCAACCAAGTCCTAGGGACCAGTGCTGGGGCTCACTTGGTTAATTCTCTGCCTCCGGCACTGGCATCCCATATGGGTGCCGGGTTCTAGTCCCGGTTGCTCTTCTTCCAGTCCAGCTCTCTGCTGTGGCCCGGGAGGGCAGGGGAGGATGGCCCAAGTGCTTGGGGCTCTGCATCCGCATGGGAGACCAGGAGGAAGCACCTGGCTCCTGGCTTCGGATCAGCGCAACACCGGCTGTTTTGGTCATCTGGGGAATGAACCAACGGAAGAAAGACCTTTCTCTCTGTCTCTCTTTCTGTCTGTGACTACCTGTCAAATAAAAAAAATCAACCAAGTCCTAATCCTAATCATGTGCTTCTGTAGACAACTCCTGGCAAGCTTTGCTTTTTAGCTGGAGATGGTGCATTGAGCCCCAAATACTTCATAATTATACATGTCTTGTAAGGAAATGACCAACCTCATGGAGAGAAATTAACCTGGGAAGTTGGTGATGTCATCAGCACAGGGTCCTTGTGTGCTGACCTCTGTGGAGTTTTCAGTCAAGAGTTTAGTGCTGTGCACCCAAAGCTGAGTTAAGAAAATCTGCCCATGTAACTGTCAGCTTATCTCCTATGTAGACTAACTGCCTGAGAATGATCAGAGTACCTTTCACTGGGGAAAGTGACAACATTGTTGGTGTATGGCCTGGCAGGGCAGGAGAGTGCAAGAGGCAAGGCATTCGCAGGGCTTCCTGTGAATGGGCCTCATGCCTGGTTCACTTTGAGCAAGTGAGCCCAAAGCCATAAGTGTGTTTCTGATATCTCTGCAAACTGTGCCCAAGATTAAGGAAATTGCTCTTTTGTTGGTCCCTTATGTGCTCAGGTTGGCCCTTGGCAAAATCCATCACACTCACCCCCTCCCTGCCTCCTCTTGCAGTCCTCCTCTGCCCCAGATTAAATGCTAGGACCTCATGGGGATGTCTCTGATTGCCCCGTGGCACACGATCGTTCCTCTGCCGCCCCCAGAGCACTGTAGCATTTTGCTTGCATCTTTCTTACAGCTCTCACACAAATCTCTCTCTGTGGGGGCCTGTCCTCCTCTGAGAGCTTGCTGGCCTGATGACGGATGAACATCACCTCCTCCCTGGGCCATTGGTTAACTAAGGAGAAGGTGTTCCCTCTCCCCTGGTATTTGCCTTCAAAGGAAAGTTCTCTGGGGAACTAAGGAGCCTTGAAGACCTTTCGGAATGAAGTTCTAATGATAGAATGCCCAGGAGGGGGTTTTTAAAAAATGTGGCTTTGAACTTCTTTGTATAGCTTTAAAAGGAGTCCCTCCTCTTGCCCCCAAAACAAAAAAAGCCTGGTTGGCTACTTGGCCTGGCCCTTTCTATATCCCTCTGATCTACAAACCACTCTGGTGGCACTACATTCCCCCAGTGACTCTGCCTCACATCTGAAAATCAGTGGTGACTCCCCCTTTCTCCGTTAACCAGCCTTCTGCAAAGTGCTTTCATGTTTACTCCTTCCTTGGCTGCCCTTTCCTTCCCAGCCTGGGTGGTATCTCCATGTTTAGCCTGCTGTTCTTGCCTCACTCTCTTCCCTGATTCTGATTCCTCCCCCCTGCAATGTGCCACCCAGGCTAATGCTGCTCTCCTCTTCTCAAAGATGGACATAATTGTGCCCATCCCTGCCTGGGAGTGGACCCCAGGTCCCCCAGTGCTAGACAATGAATCCCTAGCTCCATTGGTCAAGTCCACTTGGAGGTTTCCTATTCTCACTCCATGTTTCCAACTTCATTTTCCATTTCCTCACTTGCACAAACACACATACCGTATGCAAAAATACATGTGGACATACACATAAGGATGCATTCACACAACTCTTTGGATGACACTCTTGATACTTACCTATGTTCTTAGCTTTTCTTTGTCCATTCCTTCCTCCTGAAGCATAGCTTACCCCCTTTCTGCTGGGCCAGTCATGGATGTTCAGCTTACATGTTACCTGCTTCACAAAGTCCTCACTATTCTATTCTATTCAAAGATTCTATTCTAATAAAACATTACCTCATTTCCTATACTCCAAGGGATGATTGAAGAAAGGTGAGTTATTATTTGTTTATTGGAAATATCCAATAAATATTGATGGAAAACATACTTGCTATGTTTTCTGTACCTTTTAAATTTAATTTTATCAGTCATCTATATATTTTTATATCTATCTCTCTTTCTCTCTCTTAAACATTACTGAACTTGTACGTGTCAGGTCAGAGTTAGATCTATTATTGTTTGAAACCAAACTCCCATTCTTTCTCCTTTTCCATGACATCTTGTTTAAAGCTCTTCTGAAAGATTTACAACATTGTGTCTTTCTCTTTTAAAAATTATTTATGAAATATGCACTTCTTCCCTTGCCTTATCCCTCTCAGCTCTCCCAGTGTGTTAGGCTAACATCTTGACCACAAGTGCAGAGTTATGAATCCATGATCATGGTGTTTCGTTTGGATCACTTTCTAAAATATAGCTAAAGTGTAAATCTTTTGGGCCTGCTCCAAGGATTGTTATAAGAACACCTAAAATTTTGTGAAACGATGAACATGGAGCTTTTTACAAACTACAAAGCACCATGCACATTCAGCTCAACAAACATTTATTAAGCTTCTAAAGTTGCTGGAGATACAAAGAGGTGGCAAGGCTCCTGCTGTCAGAGATGTTTTTCCAGGAAGAATAAGACATACAAGAAGATAACAATCTCACTAAAATGGGAAGCATAGGACTATGCCACAAAGATAAGTGAATGGGTGGGCAAGTGATTCTATCATGAAGTCAGAGATGGCATATTTGATGCTGGAAAATAGATTCAGCTGAAGAAAAAACTGTAGAATAAGATGGGAGACAAATATTACAAGTAAGTAATGGAATCAGCATAGGCACACACAGGGATGATTATCACTTATTAAGAGAAAAAATGATTAAATGCCTGGAATGACCCTGTATCCTCTAATACAATATCCAAAGTGACCCTCACAGACCCCTCTGATGATTGTTAAGGCCTAGCCAAGAAACATCATCTCCTAAAATTCTCTGATTTTGCTTACTCCTGTGATATTCCATCAGAATTTATATAGAATTTTTGGCACTCACTGTGCATTTTTTTCTTTTCCTTTTTAAAGTTAGCTATTATAAATAGATTTAATTTATTGTGTTTTATTTTTAAAATCTTGCAAGGTGGATATTACCATTTCCATTTTAGATATCCCAAAAATGGAAGCTAAGAATAGTTACATCACTGCATTGAAGTCAAGCAGCCAATGAGTGTTACAGCAGGGATTTGAACCCCTGGACCTGTGCATGCAACAAGCCTGTGGGCTGGAGCATGTGACTAGACAGGAGCTCCAGGGTCAGTCCTTGTGTTGCGATAATGATCTATGTGGTCAGTAGAAAGGTCAGACATTTTCTAGAGAGCAAGCACCATTTATTTCTTTTCAAAATCATGGTTTCTGTGGCCACAGAAAGGACTTTATGCCCTATCAGCCTTTTGGGTGACCCCATTCTTATTCCCCTTCCTCCAACCACAGTACAGTTTTCATAACAGTGAAGTTTGGTTTTAGATTTAAGTGTAAGTCAAAGGCATGTGTTCATGTTTGATTTCTCTTAGATCCATTTTGGGCTAGTGTAATGATGTCATATTTTAGATGGTCAATTAAAATATGATGAGTGGATGGATGAGCAGATGAATGAACTTCATGTCTCAGCAGCATAGATCATTTGCTCTGAAAGCACATTTTGTGGCTCTGCAGCCACCCGGACCACCCCAAAGCAAGATCCACCAAAGCCATGGCTTTCAGCTTCCAGATCAAAACTCATTGCATCCTGGATGGCTTTGCTGATCCGCCTCAGACTCTCTCTTAACTCTCTAATCTTGTTTCTTACCATAATTTCTCTCAAGTTTTTCCTCCTTCCCTCACCCTTTCTCTATTTCTTTGCAACACTTGGTTCCTGTCTTATTGAATCACTAGAAGTTTTCCACAAGCCCTTTGGAATGTTCATTCCTGAGGCTGGAACACCCAGCTCTTTCCCTCTCTTTGTGTCTTTTGCTCTATGATTTTCACCAGGTGAGTCCTATCTTGCTTTTAGATCTCAAGCTAGAAGCATTGTCTGATCCTTTTTCCCCAAATCTGAGTTTGATATTTCTCTGAAATTCTAGGACCCAGGGACTTCCCTGCTTCTAATTTCCCATTTGACCCTTCATTTTATTCATTAAACTGTAAGCACCTTCGTAACAGGGAATTTAATTTTTTTAAGATTTATTTGAAAGTCAGAGTTAGAGAGAGAAGGAGAGGCAGAGAGAGAAAGAGAAAAAGAAAGAGAAAGAGAAAGAGAGAGAGAGAAAGAGAGAATCTTCCATCTGCTGGTTCACTCCCCAATTGGCCGCAATGGCTGGAGTTATGCCGATCCTGAGCCAGGAGCTTCTTCCATATCTCCTTATAGGTGCAGAGGCCCAAGGACTTGGTCCATCTTCTACTGCTTTTCCAGGGGCCATAGCAGAGAGCTGAATAGGAAGTGGAGCAGCTGGGACTCAAACTGGCACCCATATGGGATGCTGGCACTGCAGGAGGTGGCTTTTCCTACTAAACCACAGCGCTGGCCCCAGGGAACTTATTTTATCCATGGTCAGTATCCCAGAAACTAGGACCATGACTCTACTCTCAGTGCTCAGAATCTAGCAATGAAGTAATGAAGGAATGAATGAATGAATGAGCCAATATAACCGAACTGAGTATATGTATGGGTGTGAGCGGGTAATACCTTGTCACAGAAATGCTGCTCTCCAGAGATGAAAGTGACTGAGTAAGAAGACGTGAAAGATGTTTATTAGACTTCTATATCATTTTAATGGGCCTTTTATATATCCTACTTCATTAATAAAGGGAAGAATAGAGTGCTCTGGCATCTTTTATCTCCCATATGTGTTAAAGTACAACAAAATTTTCTCCCAATAGAATTTCAGGATAAATTAATGATTTTCACCTCCTGAGAAAACTCACTTTTCTCTGAGTGGATAGACTGCTTACCCAATGCGTATCTGGCTTATGTAATTTCCTGCTTAATGAGGGCATTGGCTGATACGGTGCACTACAGAATGACTGTCGGTCTTATCACGACCCTGTGGGCAGGTGTGGGGCCAGAGTACAGGAACTCCTGTCTTGGGGTCGCCCCTCTCGTTTCTCAGTCAGTTCTTGCTGTCTGACTTTGACACTCGCAGTCAGAGCATGGTGATGATGAATTCTGCTTGACCCACAGGATGACTGTCTTCTCTGCAGGTGTGGGTGGCTCCGTGCCAACACATTGGGTACTTGTCTCAGGGGCTTTTCTAGGTAGAGTTTTGTAATGATTTAAATATCTTTAGTGGCTGGTATGGAATGAATGCGTATGTGTCTCCAAAATTCTTTTATTGAAATCCTAATCCCTCAATGTGGTGGGGTTAGGAGGTATGACTTTTGGGAGACAATTAGGTTATGAGAGTGGAGCCCTAATGACTGGGTTAACAGTCCTATAAAAGGCCTGCTGAGAACCCTCTTTCCCTCTTTTGACCCTGTGAGGATATTTGGTTTCTGAGACCAGGAAGAGGGCCCTTATCAGACCTTGACTATGCTGTGACCCCTATCTCAGACTTCCAACCTCCAGAGCTGAGAGACAAAATGTTCCCTTGTTTATAAGCCACCCATTCAATGATGTTTTGTTACAAAAACCTAAGCTGACTAAGCCATCAACCCTCATGTGTATTGAATGTGCCCTGGAAGACAGACAAAAGGGACTTGGATTAGGGAAAGGACTATCCACCAATACCTTTCAGAGAAGGGAAAGAAAGTGCTACCAAAAGTATGTGTGGAATTCTCTGAAGGCCACATCACAAGGTGCTTTCCTCATTTGGGGATGAGAATTTGTGAGTGGCCTACAGAGAAATATGGCAAAGCCTGGCCCTTGGAGATAGCCTTGGCCAGAAGAGGAACCTAAGCTAGTGATGTGGAGCAGACCAGAAACATTTTCAAATTCTGGGAAGTTCTCTGGCTTAATTCTACCTTGAGGTTAGAGCTTCATTCAACATACAGATGGGAACCTAAAGCCAAGAGGGATCCACAAACCAAAATATCCTGTGCCTAGTAATTTCATTGTGGTTAACATGCAGTGGTTACTGATGGTAGCTGTGGTTCAATGTTACACAATTCCAGCAGGAGTAAATACACTAATTATGGAGTATATTTACAGAAGTGTGGATAGGATAAAAATAATACAGGATAGTGCAATATTCCAGGGTATAGTAGCAGTCAGCAGGCTAACACCTTGGTCCTGAAGGAACACCACAGACAATTATTGGAAACAGGAAGGAGGCAGTTGTGTGAAAGAGGTGTCTTGGCATTTCTGTGACTTTGGTTGGGGGAGGCAGCCAGTCTGAGGTCAACCTGGAGGAAAGGTGTCAAACAGATAATAAATACTCCTCAGATCTCTGGCCTTGGAGTCCTATCAGCTAAACCCAGTCAGGAACCAGGAGACAAGGAGTTCCATCCTAGAGCATTGTCTGTGGCTGAAAGATAGCACTGAAGACAAGGTAAGTTATAAAAAAACAGAAGCTTATTTGAGTTACAGTTCTATGGCTGGGAAGTCTAGGAGCACATCTGCAGCATCTTCTCATCATTTGGTAAGGACCATTTTGCTGCATCATCTTATGGTTCGAGAGGGCAAGCCTTCTGGCCCTGGTCTCTCTTCTACTTCTTATAAAGCATTAACAACATCATGGGGCCCCACCCTCATGATCTCATCTAATTAATCTCCAAAGGTTCCACCTACAAATACCATTAATTTGTGAATATGGGATTAGGTTTCTATACAACACTATGTAAGCCATAAGAGATCCCATTAATTTAGTTGATGTAAGTCAGTCTCTTGAAGTGTCAAACAAGAATGCAGGGTGGATCTGAAGGGAAATGAGAAATAGTTCCCATGCATGCACTATATCATCTAATCCTTAGAGATAACCATCAGGAGACATTTTATTTTAAATATTTATTTATTTGAAAGTCAGAGTTACAGAGAGAGGGAGAGAAAGAGAGAGAAGTCTTCCATCTGCTGGTTCATTCCCCAAATGCTGTAACAGCCAGGGTAGAGCCAGGCCAAAGCCAGGAGCCAGAAGCCAAGAGCTTCTTCTGGGTCTCCCATATGGGTGGCAGCAGCCCAAGCACTTGGGCTATCTTATAGCTGCTTTTTCCAGGCCATTAGCAGGGAGCTGGATGGGAAGTGGAACAGCTTGGATATGTGGCAGATTTATGGGCTGCACCACAGAACTGGCTCCAGGAGACTTTTGTCTACTTTACAGATGGACACAGTGGTAAAACCAAATGTACAGTCAGTAATTGTATTGTATACACCCTCATGCAGGATACAGACAGACCTCCTCCAGGGTTGACCACTTGGCTACTACTTGAAGATAGGATATCAGCCTATTGAAGATATTCTGGGAGGCTGGCGCCGCGGCTCAATAGGCTAATCCTCTACCTGCGGCACCGGCACAAGGGGTTCTAGTCCCATTTGGGGTGCTGGATTCTGTCTCGGTTGCCCCTCTTCCAGGCCAGCTCTCTGCTGTGGCCCGGGAGTGCAGTGGAGGATGGCCCAACTTCTTGGGCCCTGCACCCACATGGAAGACCAGGAAAAACAACTGGCTCCTGGCTTCGGATCAGTGAGGTGCCGTGGCAGCCATTGGAGGGTGAACCAACGGCAAAGGGAGACCTTTCTCTCTGTCTCTCTCTCACTGTCCACTCTGCCTGTCAAAACAAACAAAAAAAAACCAACATCAAAAAAAGAAAATATTCTGGGGCTGGCACCATGGTTCACTTGGTTAGTCCTCCGCCTGTGGTGCCGGCATCCCATATGGGCACCAGGTTCTAGTCCTGGTTGCTCCTCTTCCAGTCCAGCTCTCTGCTGTGGCCTGGGAGGGCAGGGGAGGATGGCCCAAGTACTTGGGCCCCTGCACCTGCATGGGAGACCAGGAGGAAGCACCTGGCTCCTGGCTTCGGATCTTCACAGCGCTGGCCATGGTAGCCATCTGGGGAGTGAACCAACGGAAGGAAGACTTTTCTCTCTGTCTCTCTCACTGTCTTTAACTCTACCTGTCAAATAAATAAAAAAATTACTTCTGGGTGATATGAGGCTTTGTTTTCTCTTCATTTCCAAGTAACATGCTTTTGAACATGCCATCTTGGAATTGATGGAATTTGGGTTTGGCATAAACTGGGCCTGGCTCTCCAGGGTCTAGAGATGGGCACGTCTGAGTGTAACAAATATCCTCTTGGTTTCAAATGCTGGTGGGAACTTGTGTTGCTTACTGTTTCTGTTGGGGCACATGGTTAGAATAGATACCATTGTGAGAACCTAGCAGACTGAAGAGTTGGAAATCATGCCCTGACGCTTTTCTAACTTTGAACTTCATTTACTGGTAGTAATATCATAGTGGATTCTGTAGCACAATATTCTCACCTCAGGCCTGTGGTAAGTAGATTTTTAAGAAAAAAATAACAAACCCTAAAAATAGCTGCCCCCTAGTATATGCATATCTCCTCACATCTATCCAATCAAATGCCAGTCTAGGTACTGGTGCTGCAGTGAATGAGTGGGTACTACAGATATAATTATTTTCCAAACAAGTTGACCTGAAGAGAAAGAGCTATTTGAATGAGTCTGGGTCCATTACATGAGACCTTAAATCTGAGTTTAGTGGTCATTGATAGAGAGAGTGTAAGATTCAAAATGTGGGGGATTCAATCCAAGACTGATTCTTCAGTGCTGTGGGAGATCACATGGCAAGGAATGCTGGCAACCTCTAGGAGATGGCAGTAGGGCCTGCTGACAGCAAATTCATAGGACCTCCTTCCTACCAGTGAGGATCATGTGACTAATCTCAGACGTAGAGCCTTCCTTGTGCCTTCACACAACAACACAGCTGGGATGATTTCCCTGTGAGACTCTGAGAACCCAGCTGGGTCTAAACTTCTGAACTGGAACTACGAGTTCATAAGTATGTGCCTTTTCATTCACCTACATTTGTGTATCCATCACTTCTTAGGCACCAACAGAATGCAAACACAAGTCATCCATTCCCCCAGCTGCCTGGAGTACTCAGAACCATATCTCTTGCAAGAAATCATCCTGCACTGCATAATTCTGCCTTGGCCAAGTATAGCCCTGCTTAAGGGCAGATGACATCTGATGTGCCTGACTGATATGGGGAATACAGAGTCAGGAGCCCACTGATTCATTTTGGTACAACTTTGGTGGGCCATCCCAGTGTCTGAGTCTCCTGTAGAATGGTCTAAGGCTTCTGTTACTTCACAATTTAACTTCCCTCTTGGTCTCATTGCTTCCTTTACTCTCCAGAGGGGCAACTTCAGAATATGAACCAACAAATTTTCTCCATGCAAATCCTTGCAGATTCTTTCCCCATGGAACCAGATTTTTTTTCCCAAAGATGGGATAATGGTGGAGAAGCCAGAAGATTCTTGTCCCATGCAAGTTTAGCTGAAGAAAACGGGACTCTACAACAACTAGTAACACAATAGTAGTAAGCATCACATGGGAAAAGGTTGCTAGAAGATATGGAGTTAGGGTATATATGCACCTGCTGGTTTTCTTGGAAACCCATTACTATACTGCTCTATCTTTTGGTTTCCATTCCTGCATTTTGGGTGCTTATTAGACCCTTCATTGAAAGGTGGCTCCAGCCCCACCGATACACACAAACGAGTTAACTAAACTGTATATTGAAAGATTCTTGTGGCACTCAGGAGAAACTCCACTTGAGTTCATGATGTTATTTTATTCCAGCTTGGATAGGAATGTTAAAGGGTGAACTGTTTTATTGAGAGCCTGCTATCTTCTTTACCTCAGGATTTCACCAAAGCTCTCAAAGGAAGGAATGTGTAATTTGAATGAAGAAATCAAATTCAGGGTATTGTCTATGACTTTGGATGATAATGGACAAAGGAGACCCTTCAAACCCAGTTTTGCCCATTTCCACATTCCATGCCTTTCTTCTGAGCCACATTGTCTCTCTAGACTCTTGGTCTCAATAGGTCTCATGATAAAGACCCCCGAGAGCTGTGTCGCTTTTTGTGGATGCAGAGTCCTTCAAGGATATGTTATTTCAGCCAAAGAACTTCTCCCTGGAAAAATGCAGACTTCCTCAATGTTTCTCAAAAGCCAATGGATCACTGAAGCTGCTCTGTAATTTTGGGAGGGAAGTAGAGAGAAAGAGGGCTAAAACTCAGAAAAACAGGAGCACAGAAGTTCTAGTAGCTCACTCTGGCTGGAGTGTCTCATTTTGAAGCTCATGTCTTCTGAGGCTTAAAGGGTATAGGGGTTTGTCTTAACAGAGAATGTTATTACCTAAAAGTCTGTTCAAACAACCGAAGAGAAGCCTGAGCCAGCTGCTAGGCAAAGTGATAAGCTACTGTGTCTCCATCAAGCCCAGGCTATGGAAAAGTCTCAATCAGGGAACAGAAGTAGTGCTGTTTAAGAGAAAGAAATTTTTGGCAGTAATGAGGGTTGGGCTCATGAGTGCTCCGCTATCCCCATGTATAGATTGGCTGACTTGAAGTCCATCTTTTCTTAGATGAGGCTGTGTCGTGATGCTATGTCAAGATGATGAAACATACCAAATCCGAAAACATTGGAGATGGCTTTTTAGGATATCTTACACTGGACTTGGATCAATTTTTAAAAGGGCTAGAAAAAAATACATCTGACAATAGAGTCTATTGAGGTCTAAACACAATTTCAAGAGCAGGTTTTTATTTTTAATAATAAGAATTTTTAATTAAATATTTATTTATTTTAAAATCAGAGAAAAAACGTGCACAGAGATCTTATAGCTAATTGTTCACTCCACAAATGCCTGCAACAGTCAGGACTGAGTCATGCAGAAGCCAGGAACCCAGAACTCAATCTGAGTCTCCCACATGGATGGCAGGGACCTAACTACTTGAATCATCATTGAAGGCCCAGGAAGTACAATAGCAGCGAACTGGAATTGAAAGCATAGTGGGAAATGTAACCCAGGCATTCTAATATGCTGTGCTGGCATCCCATAAGGAGTCTTAACCCCTGTACAAAATGCCTGTACCCACAAGATCAGATTTTGAAATATGGATAACATATATTTCCACAGGTGCTATTACTTCTTTTTCCAGTAGGAAGGTTGTATCTCCTCTCACCCCAGTTTCTTGCCCTCCTGCATCTCCTACTACTTGTGAACAAGCAATATTGGTCCCATTGATACCCATTTTCTACTCTGCCTCTGGGAATACCATCTTCTGGTCAGCTGCAGCTCTTCTGCAATCAATCCTATCCATCTAGCCCTGCTGGAGAGAAAAAGCCAGGGGCAATCTGTGGATCTGAAGTGGCTTCTACTTGCTACCTCACTCGTTTGCAATAGGGGATGATAGTTCTTGTCTTAAAGACTTATTGAAATTAAGGAAGACAATATGTTAAGACTCTGGCATTAATAGTTACTCTCAGTTTCCTTCCTCAAAGCCAGAGCTAGTACTGCTTTCTTCAAAGATCTTTTTAGAATCTTAGCTCAGAATTATATTTCTCTTTTTATCTTATTCTGCTTGGATTACCATGCCACATGCTCCTTGGCTTAAATAACAGAATTAAAACAAAACAAGACAAGCAAAATCAAAAGAACTTCTGAAGGCTAGATGTACCCAGTCAAGATCCAGTTAGGCTGGATGTAGGGGAGGACTCTCTTTATGGCTTGCAAACAGCCTCCTTCTTGCTGTGTTCTCATGTGGCCTTTCCTCAGTATGAGCGGCAGAATGACTGAAAGATAATCCCTCTGGTGTTTCTTCTTCTAAAGACACTAACCCTATCAGATAAGGGCCTCGAGGTTATGACCTCACTTTTCCTTAATTAACTCCTTAATTCAAATATAGCCATCCTGGGAATATGAATTTTGTTTGTAGGAGGGGCATATACATTTATCCCAGAGCATCCCAATTACTTTGTTGTCCCTCAGAGCAAGCATCCTTACATTTTACTATTGAAATATCTTCTTCCCTTGCATAAAATGTGCATTTCCAGCTGGGGCAGTGAGCTTCTGAGAATAGAGACCTGTTTTCCCTTTTTATGTCTGACTAAGAGAAGAAATGACACTTTTAAGGCTTATTAAATACACTTAATGAACTGGCTGGTTGCTTTGCTGATCTGAAGCCAATCAATTTGACCTTTGTGTTATGAAATTGTAAAGAGGTCAGGAGGCAATGTATTATTCAGAATTGGATAGATTATGCATAAGTAACAAAAAAAAAGAAAATTCCAAATCCCAGTGGCTAAAACATCATAAGACTCTTTCGCTGCCTGCCCTGTATTCATGATGGTGAGGCGGGACAGGAGGGTTATTCTCTGTGATCATCCACAAGCAGGAAGACACCATCATCAACAGAGAGAAAAGGCAGTGTTGTTGGGCCTGGTACCAGAAGTCCAATACTCACTGGCCACAAATCATTGCCCAGAACTACTTGCATGACCCCATCTAACCACAAAGGAAGGCCAGGAAGGGTGACTCTCCCGCATGTCTAGAAAGCAGAAAGCTGGAAATATTTGGCAAGTATCACTCATGACTACCACAGTGCAGAAATACAAGTTTTGTTTTCCAGGAGGCAGAAAAATTGACAATTATTTCATCTTTTCCTTTGCTACCACCAGGAGACCGCCTTTGTACTTTTATCCCCCTCTTCTGTGCACAAACAGCAGAGAAGTTTCCCGTACTCTGTGTAGCCTGGGGTGGTAGTTCAGAGCTCCAGATTGCTATGATCGAGGGAGGCTTACTAGCCTTCTGAGCCAGGGACTCCCACAATGACACTGAGACTGTCCCAGAAGCTCCACAGGGATTGGAGGTCCATAGGAACAATTTTGATTAGAGTGGGAGAGACTCCAGATTCACCTTTGTTTCTTCTCTGTCTGATGTACATGTAGGGCTTCTTTGTAATATTTCTTTTGGAAAATGTAAATGATGCTACCAGAAACATTTGAAAACCATGAAAGTGTATCACCATATAGACAGGACATAGGCGATTCTCTAGCATTATTTCCAAAACTCAAAGCCAGGACTTAGAGGCTAAGTTGACACAAGCCTGTGCACTGGGTGTCTGAGCATCTCTCCTTCATTTACAGATGCTCTAGTTGGCTTCTGATGACTGCTGTTGGAGATGGACTTCAGGCTCTTCTGCTTGCCTGGGGAATTGTGCACATTACTCACTGGGCCGCCTACTCTGTGATCTAGCAGTGAAGACGCCAAGTAGAAGAGTAGCATTACGAACAGACGTATTCTTTCTTTCTGAGTCCAGCTCTTGGCTTATTTGAGTTAGTACATATGTAAAGTGAACCAAGAAGGGATTAAATTTTTTGTTGTTGTTGTATTTTCAAGGAGAAATTAGAATATTCTTTTCTGCTTATCTTCAAGAAGAATTAGAATATTTTTTCTGTAGTGTCTCCAAAATTCAGTCTCAAAATGCTTAGGGTCATTTTAAAGTTGTTTTCCTTTCATTTATTTAAAAATAAAAAGACCCCTTTCTGAGCAAACTGAGGACTGATGAGTTGTCCCCAAGATGCAGCACGCAC